>NC_066371.1:3055714-3381071 GCF_013377495.2 Cygnus atratus | reverse complement strand
AACCCCGTTAATTGTGCGCTGACCTTGCTGCTGCTGCTGCTCCCCGTACCGCGCCCGGTGCTGCCGGGCGGGGAAGAGGCGAGGAGAGGGAGCGGGGATACGGGAGCGGGGCGCGCAGGTGCCGGGCTCCGAGCGGGGCTCCCCCGGGCTGCCCCCCTCGGAGAAGTTGGGGGGGGGGAATAGGGGGAGACCGGGGGGTGCCGAGGTCTCGGCTGGGGGGGCTGCCTCTTGCTTCCCTGCTCTTTGCATGGGTTCAAGTTTGCAACCCGGGTGGCGTCCCTCTGTGCAAGTACTTCGCTCTTTCGTTCTTTTTCCGTTTTTTCCCCATTACGATATGGGCATTTCTTTTTGCAATACCTAAATAATTGCCAATGTCTTCAGCAGGTGTCTTTTATTTTTATTTTTATTTTTTCTGTGGGGGGTGGTGTGGTTGTATTGCAGCTCACGAGAGCTATAAGAATCTTTAAACGTCTCTATCTTGTGCTGTGTGCTGTTAATTAGTGCTGTACGATCAGACCATCAGTGGTCTCAGCTAGATTTAGGTCTTTGTAATGCAAGAAGATAGTGCTTTCTGTACTGTTTCCTAATTGTCAGGCACAGTAAGCAGCAATAGCCTTTTCATGTATCGCTTGTATGACGAACGTTATTCTCTTCGTGTTTTGGGGTAGAAAAGAGCTAAGCTATGATATATTGGATCACATTCAGGTGTTCAACCGTAACTCGACAGATATAAACCAAGCATATTTATTCTCAGCGCAAGCTGAAAATAGTTTTGCTTGAAACACGCTTTTGAAAATTTCACCAGAGACTTGACAGGTAGTATTTTTGTGTGATTGTCAAGGGTTCATTTGATGTGACTGAGTTAAATACATGTTATGCAGCTCTCAGAAATATTGTTCTGTACACAATAAATAACAAATATGAGTGTAGCTTTAGGCCTGAGAAAAGGAGATGGCAAAAACCGTGAACCTTGAGCTGCTTTTTTGGTTTTTCCCCTCTAAGTGAACACATGCAGCCTTGCCCTGTTGGAGCTGGGCACGTGTTCCTTTGCCCATTGCTTCCCGTGATGCTGCGCCTGGCTTCTACTGACCTGAGGTATTAGACTGTGGGGCTGCTACTCTGTTGATACTTTTGTGTTGCTTAAAAGTAATGAGTTTTCTTTGTATTAAAATAAACAAAAAAAAATCCCCCACACTCTCCCAATGAGTCTTTAAGAAAATACAAGATTCCTGCTAGGTGGTTTCCGTGGTCCTTGCTTGGGCCATGCCGCTGCTGTCAGCGGAGTTTGGCTTACTGAACTGCAAGACCATGTTACATGGTTGAAGGAGGTACTGGTGTTCCTTCAGAAATATTGCACAGTATACATGAAAGTCTCCTTAAATGTCTACAGTCAAAACAAGTTCAGCAATCCAAGAGTTGCGGAAGTTTTGTTTGAAGTAACACAGCTTTGAAAGCAGTTCCTGCTCTAAAATTGTGCAATTTGTTATTGTTTTTATCAAAATAAGAATAAAATGAGCTCTGGATATGAGGCTGAAATAAAGAGGCTGTACTTCAGTTATATACACTTTGATTACAGACAGAGAGCTAAATGTAAATGAATGTAATTACTTTGGGCATTTAGTATGTGTTACTCCATTAATTAAACATAATGAATCAAAACATAATGCTCCATTTCTTTATCCCAAGAAGAGGAGCAGATAAGCCTTCTTTTAAATGAAGGACTGTATTATTCACAACATTTATGTTTACTGCAGGTGGCTTGGATTGTAGCCATCTTGTTTGCCAGTAAAAATATACTTTATCACTTATGTTTGGAAGGTAAAATGAAAGAAGGTAGATATGCATTATGTAGAATGATGTCGTGGACAGCGGCTGGTGAGATAAGGAAGGATTCTCCTGCTTCCCTGGTGGGAGAGGACAGGGACTACTTTAAACACCACTAATTAGTTCAGTTTATCTTGCATGCGTTACAATGCTGTAGTTGGTTAATTATAGCTTTTCCCGTTAGCAGTATGTTAAGAATAATGAATTAACGTATCACACAGATCAAAAGAACATCTACAAAGTTTATCTTTGAAGAAAAAAAAAAAAAGTGTTATTGTGCGGCAGGAACTCCCCGTGGCTTTCCCAAGGCGCAGATTTGTTGGAATTCCTGAGCTGGTTTTCGGCGCCTGATGAATGACTTGAATTGATCCCAAACAAGTGACACTGGAGCTGCTGGTTGCTTAGCAACCCGCCAAGATGCCACAGTTTCTTTTGGTATATTCGTCCAGCAAAGTAGAAATTCCGTTTTGTTAAAGATGTGTTTTTTTTCTGCGAGCACAAAGCTGACCTTATAAAGGCCTTAGATTATGTATAATTAAAAATGATGCATCAGGGCTGAGTCTGGCCAGCAGCATGGGCATGAAGAAAAGAGCAAGAATCTTACTTGTAAACCATCTTCTGGTGTTAATGTGCTCAGTGTTTTATAACAAGATTCAATTGTCCTTTCTCAGTTAGACTTCTGTTTAAAAAAAAAAAAAAATCATCATTACTGGGAGAAGCAAGTCTGACAAAGACACTCATCTACCAACTGCTTTTCGAAGCATTCCCGTCATGCTGACTTGAGATGTGAGATCCTGCAAAGCCTTGTGGGGTCACACCATGATGCATTATGAGTAAATGAAACATAACATGGAACATGGGGCTTGGTCGTTGTCCAGCTTATGTCAGGGCAGCCTGGCATGTCCTGTAGCCCATGGGCTAGGTTGTCCTTGCAGAATAAATTGTGTTCTTAACTTTATTTTGTGCAAGGAAATAACGGGTTTAGTACTCAAAGGGCAGAGGGATGATAAAAGTCATTGTGGTCACATACCCCCAAAGTACCAATAGTGGCCTTAACCATCTTGTGCCAACCTTCATACAGCTCATACCTGGTGAATTATACTTTTATTTCAGTAGCTCACTGTTTATTGTTACATTTGGATCCATTTCTGCTGATATCTTAATTCCAGCGTGCACAATGAAGGGGAGTCTTGCAGCTGTCCCATCCTCGCTTCTTGTGCTGTGATTTGCTTTAGAGGAAGACTGCACAAACTGAATTGAAGGCAGAATATCTGTTTCAGGGGTTTACTTTGTGCAGGCCAGCTGCTAATGGGCTTTCATTTGTGTCCTCCTGACTGAGCTAAAGCAAAACATTTGCGATGTTTATGGGTGGATTTGGGGTTCTCAGCAACATTTTGCAATACTTGACTGCTCCTTTGAGCTCTGCTATTTGCTAGTATACAAATATCCTTTTCTGTCTAAAATTGTAACTTAGAAAAAGGGTTTCAGGGCTGGGAGAACTGCAGGCTGTCATGGCATTTATTTTTCACGTTGGCGTTCTGGAAGGTTTCTTTCTCCTTCTTGGTGAGAAAAAGGAATCCAGGTATTTTTCTTGTTCCTAAACAAAGCTTGGGTACTGTGTGATCCACTGACCTGCTGGACTGAAAGAGGATGTGTAGCTGCCGTGTTTGGATCACAGTGATCCAAGTCTCAACTCATTGTTTGCCAATAGTGCTAGGCTAAGATTATTATAGTTCATAATCTTGTACTTCTAACTGCACTTCTAGGCTTTGTCATGTTTCTGTGTGTCTGCTGGGTCCTGTGTTCATCTTGCTCCCAGATGTCCCTTTGGATTCCAGGGAAATGGGTCAATCTGGGTTCTGTAGAACAAGCTGGCCACTTACAACCTTCCACAGCAAGCTATTATCACTACAAAAATAAACATTGTAAGGACTGGGAATTTGTTTTTACAAGGGAATACCTTTACTTTTCAGGGAACAAATATATCTGGTGGTGGTGGTGAAGAGGGCGAGAAAAATGTTGTAGTTAGCTTTTTTTTTTTTTTTTTCTTCTCTCTGAGAAACCTGGCATGTATTTCCTTGCTTCTCTAATTTTCACTTGTGGAATAGATTCCATGCTCCATAGATGTCCATGCAATATAAAGGAATACGTCCAACTCATCATCAAGGGCCAGCTAAACTCAGTGGGTAACAGATTGTCACCTCCAGGAAGAGTCATGAATGCCAAGAGGAAAGTGCTTATGTATGTTTTATTGAGGAATTAGAATTGGTCCCAGTAGCTAGAAGTTTTTTAGCATAATTTAAGGTGTGCTTTTATTTACAGAAAATATATTTTCATATTTTTGAAGAAGTCATCTATGGATCTTTTTAATATTTCATATTATTACTCATGGTATTAAACTTTTGGTCCAGTTTTAAGTGCATGTGAGCTTACCTTTTTGTTTCTGTGGCAAAGGCAATACCCCAAACTCAAGGTGCTTTTTTTTTTTCTTTCTTTCTCTGGGTTAGTGTCCTTGTATCTGTTTTATGCATTGATTTAAGTAAGCACATTTGCATACCCAAATGCTGATTAGTTCATTTTCCATTGCAGTGATTGCCTGTGCATTATAAACAGATGAAGGTATGCGGTGATATTTGGTGTCTTGCGTTTATCCTCCTGGCAGGTCCCAGCACCGCTGTAAGAAATGCACTGTGCTGGTCACACAGCCAGGGAGATGTGTTATTTCTGGGACTGCAGAATTCCTTAGCAGATGTTTCCTTCTTCCTTCATTACACCTGAATGTATGAAACTCCATAAAATGCAGACAGAAAACAGTTTATCATAAAAATTAGTATTTGTAATATTGGTATAGCTGAACTGGTGTTAACTGCTGTGAGTGTGAGCTCCTGGTCCTGTTCCATCTAAGAAGGACAAGATTTATGTTACTTTCTCCATTAGTGTTCATAATTTCTTTTGACCCTTGCTAGCCCTCTCTTTTCTGCACTTACTGAGAAAATTGCCGATTTTTCTTTTCGGGTATTTTTTCTCCTTTTGCCTAGTCAGCAAGCAGATGGGATAAAGTGGAGGTGTGGTGGGGATGTGACTCGGTTAGGGAGCGTGGGGAGGACACCAGGAAGGACAGGGATGGGCCTGCGCAGGTGGGAGCCATCCTCATCTTTGCTCCTGTTGTCCCATGCAGAGGAAGCAGCAATGTCTGGATCTAGGCCCGAGCAGCTGGGCTGAGGAGGAGCCAACGTTTGAGCCCAGGTAGGGCTGCTCCTGTTGGAGTGTGGCTTTTGAGGACGTTGCAGACAGATGGCTCCTGGTCTGGTTGTGACTGTGGCAGCGGGCTGGTCGGCCAGGCCCACGCCAAGCTCCCCGCAGGAAGCCTACAGCCAGTGGCTTCAGCTGTAGGGAGAAAACAGAGCTTCTCCTCGTGCTCCCATCCTGTCCTTTGCAGTGAAGGAGGTACAGAAGGGCGACCTTGGTGTGCAGCAGGTGGTGTGGCAGCGAAATGTGCCCGTGGGCCTCCACATCGCTCGGCCTGGTGAGGGCCAGTGCTGTCCCTGCCGGCTTGGGGTGCTGCTCGTGCTGGCATGAGGCAGGGAGTCTTTGAGTGTTGAGATATAAAGCTACGTGGCTGCAGCTTTCTTGGGGGGTGAACCCATGGGAGGGGATCTGCAAAAGTGGGCAAGTCTCACTGCCATCATGAGTGGAAAGTTTAACTCTAAACAAGCAGTGACAACAGAAGCTTCATTTTCAAAGAATTGTAATCTTCTAAAAGGAGGGAGGGAAAATGAAGAATTGGGCAAACCCACCTTTTGTCCTGTATCTCCTTTACCATCTCTTTGAGTGTGGCACTAGAGTTGCTGCCAGCCTCAGCCACCAAGGGGTGGCCACAAGCGCTGCCTGCAGGGCTCGGCAGCCACTTGGAGGAAAGGAGAGGAGAGGGCTGCCTCCAAGGGTGCATCCCTGCAGCCTCACAGGGTGTTTGAAAAATGCGTCGTTTCGTTGTGCCCTGTGTAGTACAGTATTAAAACTGATGGAAACCTGTAACAGCATTTCAGTAAATAATGGCTGCTGCCATTGCCCTATCCCTGGTGTTTGAAATGGAATTAGTCGTGGCAAAAGATCACTCTGCTTATAGGGAAAATAAAATTATTATTCCAGGGCAGACTTTTTTTTTTTTCCCCCATGGAAAATAGCATAACAATGCTTTCAGCTAATAAAAGCGATTAACTTGGTGGCTTTTATTTATACTTTTTGTCGTTTTTGTTTACTGAAATGAGAGAATAATTAATAATAACATATTGTCTGTAGGTTTTGGAGCACCTAAAAAATCAGTCTCAAACCCTGCCTGGTGTGTCCATCATTGCTAAAATCCTTCTCCCTGTGGTGCTGTGGCTGTTTGTGTTCGCTGATACAGGGTTGTGTGCACACTTGCACCCACACTTGTTTGCTTAATTTGTTGGGTTTACATCTGCAAATGCAAAATACCCCCAAACCACAATATGGTTGCTGATTTCAGTGAACTTATTAACTAGAATTGAGGCTAATGCTCAGCTATTTTGCTGAGTAGGGGTTTTATGCTGTTTCTGTTGGTTATTTTTTCATATTCCTTCACCAATGACTTTGTTCTAATAAAATTTCATTGTAGACCATCGATTTTTACAGGATTTCTATTTTGTCTTGACTGAGTCAGAGATGGTCCCACCTGATCTTGGTCATGAGACGCTTTTACGTCTGAGTAACGTGTATGTGATGCTTACTTTGTATGAGTTCTGTTTAAGCGTTTATCAAAAACGTAGCTAGTTGGGTAATCAAAATCCAAAATACTTTGAAATAAAAATTCCTTTTGTTACATTTGGGCAGAAAAAAATAACACAGCACTGAACTGATGGCATTTGTACTAATGGATGATAATACTTTCTTAAGAAAATATTAAAATAAAACCCCTGCTACACTGGGGTGACTTCTGGGATTAACATCACACAGAAACCAATGGTGAAGTCATGGCGCCACGGAAATAGATGGTCAAACTCCCTCTGACCTCAGCAGAGTCAGGTTTTTGTCCCAAGAGTGATGAAAATCTAATTTACAACCTAACCAGTTGGAGAAATAGGCGTAATGGCTCAGATCCTTGACTGATATAAATGACCGCGGTTGGGCTGGGGCTGATTGAGTTACGCTGGCTGCCACCACCTGGGCCTCTGGAGGATGGTGTCAGGCATCCATGTGGTCTCGCTGTGCACATCAGCACTGCTGCAACAGGCTGTGTGTGCGGGTAAACAAACGTATGGTGAGCTTTAATGCAGTGCCTCCTGTCAAGTGGCGTACTCTTGTCCCACGTTTGACCGGAAACAAATAACCAGCAGACAGTAATGAATATTTCTGTTTCCTGAGTCATACAAATTATGAACGTTGTGCCGTAAGCTAGAAAACAGTAGTGATTAAAGGACTGTCCCAGGTGGGCCAAGCGGAGGCATGCCTACTGCGCTCAATGTATGGAGCTGCCACTGAAATCCACAGTAATTGCTCAGGGTTTGCTACCTGTGGGACAAATGCCCCTTTTGATTATTGATGGGATGAGGCTGGACTTAGGCTTTCACCTAAATCTGGGATTTTGATCATCTCTGATTATCGTGTTGAATTGCAGCGTCCCTGCTGTTTGTGTCTCTGCAGCATGCAGCGGTGATTGTACCTGCCCTGCTGGCAGGTGGTTTCGGGCTGATACCTGCCCAAATTGTGCTGACCTGCTGCCAAGCACTTGGAGCTTCCTGCTGCATCCCAGGGGACTGCTGAGAATTGAGATCTGCTCGAGTTACGTTATAGCACACTGCTTTATTAAAGGTAAAGCGCAGAGGCTGGTGTGGCACCAGAAAGTAATACAGCCCGCCTCGTTGTGCAGCCAGCCTCAGAAAAGGAAGTTTCTCCAATTTACTTCCATGTGTGCGGGATCCTGCCTTTCTGAGTGTTGTATCTAATTATCCTGCCAGTGCAGCAAATCTTCATTGTGAGCCCTTCCTGCTGTCAGGTATCTCTGCAGTGAAACCTCATGTAATTCCATAGTGCAGCAAGATGAAAATCTCATCTGTGGTGCATAAGAATTATGCCTCAGCATTTATAAGAAAAACAACGGGCAGCAAACATCAAGGGCTATTCACAAATTTTATCATGTGTATCACCAAAAAAAAAAAAAAGGAATAATCTTTATATTCAGCAGACAAGCAGCATTCTCTGTACAAACCTGCTCCTCTGTCATCCTCCAAAATGTATGCTAAGCTTGTCTGTGCACAAAGCTCCTTGTAATGGGTCATGGTTTGACCAAATTTTTTATCCTTACCTCGTGCTGCTATAGAAAGGAGTACTACATTTTTCAGTGTTATTTGTATAATGCACTTACTGAAAAGAATAATGTATGCAAAGCTTTGAAGCTCAGGCAGCAGCAATCCATTTAACCATTTATAGTTTTATGTTTCTTATAATCCCTGAATCCAAATGTCCCTAGAGAGCGAATGGCCCATTAAAAAAAAAATTAGGCCTTTAAATTAAATGGATTTAAATTCACTACTTTGCATACTTTGTTGTTGTTGTTGTTCTGCCTGAATGAGATATTACCTCAGTAATTGAACTGTAACTTTGCTACAGGTAAATAGTGTCAGACAGCTGATATTCCAAATGCTTCACCGCTTTAGGGTTGTGTGGTGCTAATATGACAATTTGCAGCACACCTTTGAGAGGAGATGTGTCCAGTCCACTTAAGATCACTGATTGCTGGGCTGGAGCTTGAGCTCAATTACCGTCTGGTGCTCAATGCGTTTCTGGAGCGGGGACTCACAAGGATGTTGTGGAGTGAGGCAACACGTCCCTGGCAAAGCTGGGGAGGATTAATTGGGCTGGATAGATGGAAGTGGAGCTGCAAGAGGCAAGGCTGCTCAAAGGGATGACATGTCTATCAGAAAGCCTTTTTTAGTATCTTTGGAAAAGATAGAGTGATGCACCGTACAAGGATGCTGAAGTATTTTTGGCCCTGTTACTAATGTGAGAAGGATCGTGGACAGCTTTCACTAGGGTTAAACACTTCCAAATCAGCAGGCAGAAATACCAGTTATGCCAGAACCGCGTGCATGAGCGGAGGGGACCTCCTGCTCTCAGATGTTGACTTCTTGTGTGTCATGGTGCAGGAACACTGGAGGAGCGTGGGTACAAAAAGAGAAAGCAGAATGTGGTAGGGGATGGTCAATCCCAGAAAAATAGTGGAAAAGTTGATAAAGGACTGAATTAATATGGAGTTTAGAGAGGGAATTAAGATCAGTTAGTACAGCTTTCTGCTTATTCCTGATGAATAGGTTACAGGTTTGCTAGGTACAGGTAACTAAGTGTTGTGGTGGAGTTTTCCAGGTGTTAGATTTGGTATCTCATGAAATTTCAGTTCAAGGAAAAAAAAAAAAGTATGTAGTACTAACAGTGCTCCCGTTTAATGGATTAAGATTCAGCCAACAAAGCTGAAACGGTATTTGTCCATGGGGATTCTCTATTGAAAGATGTGTGCTTTTAGTGCAGTTTCACTGGAAAGAGAACTGGTCCTGAATCTGTTTAACATCTTTATCAATAGTCTCAACATAAAAATTAAATGACTGCTGCCAAAGATGTGGATGAGGCGATATTAAGAGTGTGAAAATGAGAAGTTACAAGGGACAGACTGACTGGCTGGCAAGCTATTTCTCCTCCTCCCAACCTCCCAGGGGTCCAAGTCAAATGAACATGCTGGGGGTGTGTATCTGTGAGGGGAGTCACCCTGACAGGGCATGGAGGGGTCATAACGGATGAAGAAAGATGACTTCCCAATGTGATGCTATGGCTGAAGGACCAGTGGGACCCTTTGACATAAGAGCTGCACTCGTAAGCATGACTTTTATCCAAGAACATGAGAATACTGGAAAGCTATGGCCAGTTTTAATGTCAACAGTTTTAAAAAGTTTACGAAACTGAGAAGTCAAGAAAATAACCACAGTATTGATTTGAAGAGTGGAGAAAATTCCCTGCAGTGAGAGATTTAGAGAGCTAAATCTGCTTAGCTCATCAAAAAGAGGATTGAGAAGGGACTTGATTACAGGGACAAGTATTTTCATGAGGAAAGCATACCCTGTTTTTTAATCAAGAAGAGAAAAGAATAATAAGATCCAATAGCTGGAAGCAGCCAATTTCAAATTAGACATTAAACACAAATTTTCATCCGTGATTAACCGCTGGAATGCACTATGATGTGTTCAAATCATGACCTGATATCTTGTGTGATAGGATCAGTCGAATACAGGTTACTGGATATAATTTGCAGGCAATAAGAAAAAGTACTGAAGGGTGCAAATGCCTTCAAATCTGTGGGCATTGAAAGGGCAATCACATAAAGTTAAGCAAAAAGGGAGAATATACATGGGAAGTATAAAAAGGAGACGTGAAACCAAAGGAAGGACAAAGAGATGAATTTTGTCTGAAAAGAGTAAATTTTTTTCTGAATTTGGGAGCATATGTTGCAGCAAAGTGAGTTTTGGCATTGGAAACACCTTGAGCATTGGCAGTGCTGGAGTCATCTGTTTCATAGTCAAAATGGCAATTTTGGATTCTCTGCTTTGTTAATGATGATGGTGAAACCTCCTACTTGTCATTTGGGCTCTTGGCACCGCTGGCTCCCTATTCTGCTGCTATGAGAGTCGACAGCACCATCAACTTTGTTTAGACGTGATGGAGCTGAGGGCCATTTCCCACCACGAGAGCCCTGCAGTGTTCCCCAGGAGTGAAGGGCATGTCATGGATTGCCTGGGCTGCGGCATGCTTCACCTTATCAGCAGCAAGCTGTCACTGTGGTCTCTTGTGTGCCCTTCAGTTTATTGACACGAATGTTATACATTTAAAAGGTTCTTTTAAATGCTTTTAAAAGAACCCCATTTTTGTGCCATTAAAACAAACTCTTGGGAAATCCAGCAGGGAAACCTATGCGGTCTCAGCTATTTTTGATGTGTGACATCTTTATATGTGTTTGTCCTCATGAAATACTTTCACCATATCAGCGATTGTCTTCTTTCTCCAGAGAAGCATGGCTTGTTTCACAGTGCCTGATAACTGGGTAATCATTAATTTAAATGTCATATTGTATTTCTTCTATGAGAAAATGAAATGATTGAGTCAAGATCATGGTTTGGGCATGTTTACTGCTCAAATGCATGTTTTCCGTCTGGACCTACAGCTATAATGGAAGTGAAACAGGTGCTGTAAAGGTTGTAAGTCACTTTGCTGTTGTGGAAGCTCTTTAGCCAGGACTGAAAATAGCTTTTCTGGAAAAATATTCATAACCACTGTCTTACATCCACGGTAGAAAATATCGTTGTACTTGTTATGCAGAGATAGCTTGCATATGTTATTTTTTACAATGCCATCACAAAGCTATTACTTTTGTTTAGCAACATTTCCTATGCTGCTTTAGGATTTGAAGGTAATAATTATTCTTGGACTTTTTCAATGGAAATTAGCAACATGTTTCCTCTGCACTGTTTAATAGAAGCATAAACTCTTGGTGACCAATTAGGGCATTGACCTACACAGAGCTGCAGGTAATTCAACAATGTTAGTCTCCTATGGCTGTAAACATTACACATTGCCAGAAATATTGAATAACAATTTTCTTATTTCTGGGCTAGGCTATGGGTATCTTCTGGACTGTGCTAAAACCTGGTCTTATTATGGTAATATTCTCCTTGGAACGAGCAGGATGGATAAATTGTAAGAAACTGTTTTCTTGGGGGAAAAATATCATGCAGGAATGTCCTCGCTACCTGTAATAATCGACTAACTGGGCAGTAATTATTCCAAAATACTGTTGGAAGTATATTGACCTTGACAATCATTTTCTTTTTCAAATGGGCATCTGAATAATTGTCTTTGCCTAAGGATTCCCTAGAAGCTGTTCTCAAATCAGAGCGGCACTTCAGCGTTCAGCTCGTGACATTGTGACATCCATTAGGAACACAGAGAGGTAGGAATTACCCTATTCAATCCGATTAAAGATCTAATTAACTTAGAAACCTATCTCTGTTAGTAACTAGTACTAGATGACTCAACATCCTGGAGGGGGAAAAAAAGAAAAGAAAAGAAAAAAAACCAATACTTTTCCTTCTTCCCTCCTCCCCTAAACTCCCTTTATAACATTTAAGGAACAATGCATCCCTGAAAGAAGTTTTTTCCCTCTTACTGAGCACTTAATGTTTGACTTCCATCCTGAAACATGAGATCAATAGCCCGTAAATTCTTATCCTGCCTTGTGAAAGTATTATTAGCACTTCAAACATCCAATCGCTTTCCTAACCATGATGACAATATTTTGTCGGAGGGTTCATAGAGTTAATTACTTATTATGATTTTCTTTTCCTCTTTAAATTTGCTCTCTCTTAATTCCAGCGTGATAATTAAAGTGACTATTTGACCTTATTTCACCTGTTTTCATATATACCTATATGGGTCCGTGATGTTCATTCCTTGAAACATTTTATAGATAAATGAAATATTAACTGACAATTCTTTGCATTCCTTTCTTAAAGGGCCCTTTAATAGTTTCTTTATTTTTGATCTGTTTGGTCTTTCCTATAATTCCTTGAATGACCTCTGAATGCAGTTATACTTACTGTCAAAGGTAAGAATATATTAGCAGTAGATCTAAATTGCTAATTTTGCACCATACTTATTTTTAGTCCTTTCTAATGTATTCTGTACACAGCCTCCTATCTCAGTTACATCTTGACCACCTTGGCCTGCTAAGCAGATGCTTTCTATGGAAGGGATTTTTTATTTTTTTTTAAATATATATACATTTATTTATTTTGGAAAAAAAAAAATCTAATAGAAGCACTCTTTTTTTTTTTTTTTTTTCAGCCTTCTATAGGCCAGGGGCTATTTGGTGAATTTAATTTTACTTAAATAAAATGAAACAAATCTGTTATGATTCTGGGAAACTCTCATGTTTCAGATCAAAAGTCATTTCCAAATGTAGGGGTTTGAAATTAATGTCTCCCTGGGTAGGTGATCCTGTAACTGCCTCCTGCAAGGTTTCTCAGTTTCCTTCAAACCAAATATTCTGGCTGTTTCTTCAGACTGTTCTGTTTGAGTGGATAAGGTGTTTAGAAGATACAGTGGATATAAACATAATAGTGTCTATATATCTATATTACTTAAACTGATTACTGTTTAGGTATGGCTTTGCATGGACTTACTTAACTATCCTGGCATTTCATGAAAAAAAGAAAACAGTTTGGGAGGAAGCAGGTCTTCACAGCATATGTATTTTTCCAAACTGTTTTGTGCAATGGGCAATAGCTTTTGCCTTAGGCTTTAGAATATGATATTACTTCAACTTCCTGGAAAGTAATCGGAGTACTGGCAGCATTTGATGAGACTGGGAGGAAAACAAACAAAACAGAGGAAGCTCAATATGGAGGGTATAAGATCTTTAGATTTATTGTGGAGACGTGAATTTTGGAACTTGAAACTATCCATCTGTAATGTGTGCGTCTGCATGAGTACACGCACAAGTGCACGTGTGGCTACTGATATAGGTATGTAGTTCATATCTTTGTCTTGTGCAGGAACCTGGGAAGAGCTGGAAAGTTTGTACGCTAATGTTTGCTGCTTCCTAATATCTAATGGCTATGCCTCCACAGCTTTGGAGAACTGATTCAGTTTCCCTGTATTTTGGGGTATTGCCCTTATCTGGGGGTTCCTCCCTGTAGAATAGTAACTTCCTTGTATTTGGCTGCAGAACCTTGCCATGGCAGATGTTATGACTCAGAGCAGACGAGAAGATTCAGACTGCTATTTTTTTTGCCCCCTTTTTTTTTTTTCCTTCATAAGTGGCTTGCCCCCAGGCATGTTTTGACAGGGGAGATATCATTTCAAATTAGAATGTGAATGTGGAGGCTTTCCAAAGCTACAAATTGCAGAGATTTCTCAGCATGACTCAAAGAAAAAAAAAGTGTTGTGCATGCTGATGGTTTTCTGTGGTGGGGGTTATTGCTGCGGTGTATCTCTGGCGGTTAAAGCCATAGTTTATTGCTTTATTACAGATTTGGACATGAGAGTCAGTGTCCGCAACTGATCTGCTTTGGTTTCGTTCTTTTAATAACCACTTTCCTTCAAGCACTTGCTGCTTTGACCACTTCAGTTAATTTTTTCCTAATTGGTGTCACAGATAGGGTAGAAATTAAGAAGGTACTGAAATACTAGTTTTGGTCAAGAAGTATAGGGAAAGGAGGGGGAGAAGTGAGGAGGAAGACGAAACAATGTGAAAATTGTATGAGGCCGAACATGTGAAGGAAATAGTGAATGGGTCTGGGCTGGAATTGGCAAGGAATTCTCAGCTTTCCTAATGCCTCTCTTTGGCAGCCCCCAGAAATTATAGAGGAAAGTCATTGTGTTTCAAGAAAGCAAACCTTGGGATAGTTTCAAGGCTTAAGGGATTGGAAGAGAAGGAAGCAGGGAAGCCTTTTGTAAAGAAAACCCACAAGTATATTAGGTAGGTCAAGATGTATATATTAATATTTGATAAAACATTGCCTCTGTAAGCATCATCAACGCCAACTTGGAAGAGGTGTTTTTTTCACTGACCCAAAGACACGAGGGATCTGACTGTTTCATGTATGCCCTGTGAGATCCTTGACCACTAGCTGATTCCTGAGCTTCTCACTATTTCATGAGTTATTGAATTTCTTCCAAAGCCTATCAGCTCCTTCCCTTTCTAATAAGAAGAATAAAAATGAAAATTGGAAGATGTCAGTGGAAGAGCTAAAGAGGTCCTGTCATTGATTAACCAAGGAAAAGAGTCACTGCCATGTGTGAGCATGTAAAAATAATAGTCAGCAGGTAGGTGAGTGAGCATCTCACTGCCTTCAGCTAGGCTGGGGTTGTGATCAGTGGCTAAAAAGCTCGTTTTCCATACTTGTCTTAAATGGTCAGGTAAATCTGCAGCATCAGCGAGCTAAAGATATTTTTAAGATGACAAATAACTTGATCTGAAAGCAGGCAATCCAGAGGATGCTCCCTGCTGAAGACTGCCAGAGGACTTTGCAGCAAGATGATTGCTTTTCTCCCTTTTTGAAAGGGGAGCAGTGCAAAGAGGAGAGGAATTCCTTTGAAACTGTGTTTTTTGCCCTATTTCAGAAAAATTAACAGAAGGAACATCTATAGTTCTGAGTACCATCCTGTGAGCTATTGGTGTCTGTGATGTGTCTGACTTTTGAAGTGAGAGACCTTAATACTCCTTAACACTCCAGGTCTTTCAAGTAGTTTAAAGATTTTCCTGAGTTTAAGAGCAGAACTTTTTTTTTTTTTTTTTTAATAATGAATTGGAAGAAAGGGAAAGAAACATTGATTCTTTGCCCAAATCTCCATGTTTATGGCACAGTCATAATGAAGGTTTGGGAGCAGTTTTGCATTGTTTGAGGCTGGCATCCTTTGAGTGGGTTCTGGCTCTCTGACTACATTATCTGTCCTTGAGCTTGTCTTTCATTCTTCCCACCTTTAGCCTCATTTTCAATTTTTGTTCTGACAAATTCTGAAAAATTCTGACAATCCTGACCGTGGCATTTTGGTGTTAGCGCCGTGTCAGTAAAAGGATCAAGGACCCTCATCCATGGGATCTGTTAAATCATGCTTCTCCACGTAGACTCCTGGAAAACAGCGACAGAGCTGCTTCGATTTGTAAGCAGGCAGGATCTGGCCCGCTGCCTTAGCCCCAAGGTCTGTGCGTTGTTGTGGCCCGTTCTGGGAGATGTGGACATTTGCTTCCTTTGTGTCGCCGTGTTCACAAGGTTTTTTCTTCTGTGCTGAGATGCAGCATAGGAAGGGAACAGGAGCGAACTCTGATAGGTTTAACCCGTAATAAGTCTGATGTCCTCGGGGAGAACAGAGATTAAAGAGCCAAAATTCTCTGGGAGATTGTCACTCGACTAATGATGATAGTCGCCTATGGCAGTTAGGGATGATATGGCTGATACTTAGCAGGGGTTGTGAACCAATTAGTCTGCTCAACAAAATACTTGGTCCATTGGGTGCAAATGTTAGGAATATTTATAGGGCTGGTGATGAATTCCACTAATCAAATTGGAGGAAGCTACTTAGGAGACTGTCCCAGGCTCTCCAGAAGCCCTGAGATTACAAAGCTGGGAGATAAACAAATGTTTGCCAGTGTAAATATTAGGACTGAAAGATTGCATTTGAACTCTTTTTTCCATTTCCTGGTGCTATAAAATCAATTAGGGGGGCCTGAAACATGCTAAAGTCAGCTTCCTCATCATGGAGGGCCGACTTCAGCAGGGGCTGTCCATAGATGAGCTTCTGCAGGTTGGCTTACTCCACCTAAGCCCAGGGTGCTGTAACGTGTCTTGGACCATCCAGCCAGGAGTCCTGATGGCAGAGGATGCCCCATAAACTAGCCTAGGTAAGATGGCAGCCACACAATAATAACACAGCACATACTAGCACATGGGTTTGCATTCATTAACTGCCTGATCTGTGAGCATTTCCATTAACTTTTTAACCCATTAACTTGCTGAATTATGACAATATTGCAAATCAATATTGGTATCATAATTTTGTCCATTATATTAGTAATGTCCAGTCCATTATATTAGTAACGTAGAGAGTTGATATATCTTACATAAGGTCTAAAACATTGTAGGAGAATAAATGGAGTAATTCATCTAAATTTACAGGGTGGGTTAAAGGCTTATGAGTTTCTTTGTTGGCTTGTTTATTTATTTGCACTTCATGGTAAGTGCAATTAATAAAACCATTTTACAGTTTCTGCCTCTGTAATCTAAGGCATCACTTAGCAGAGCCACTTCTGTTAAACAGCTAATATGATGAGAAAAAAACACAGGCTTCACTGGAAAAGCTTTTTGAAACCTGAGAATATTGATTGCTCAGATTTAAGCTGTAAAAGTGGTTACACCGTTTTTGTGATGTGTTTTTATTTTATTTTTTTTCTCAGAGAATCTGCATATAGAAGAACAGATTCCAACCCTATTACTAAACTTTTAATCAAAATATTCTGTCTTGCTCTTGTTTTTCAGCCAGAAATCAGTTAGACATACAGCCATTTTGAAGTTGGTGCAAAAGTGATATTCTCCAGTACTTACTGGAAAAATCAGATGCTAAACTGGTGCATTTATTGTATTTTGGCAAGGTCTGCGCAAGAGCTTTATCTAGAGAAAAATTGAGATATTAATAGAAGTCATGTTGCAGATTTTTTTTTTTATTTTTATTTTTTAAATCACATCATACTTATTAGAACAAAAAGACAACCACCACCACAAAACAAACAAACAAACAAAAAAACCAGTATTCTTACAACACCTGTATAAAAGCTGCCTTTGTGCTTCTGCTATGCTGGCTGCAAGTGCTTTTAAGTGCACTGGATTTCAATATGCAGACGTTATTTCTGAAGGATTTTACATATTGAAAATGGCATAATGTCTTTTTTGATCCCAGGAAGCACAATGATTATTGGTACTGATAATTGTGTTAATAGCTTTTTCTTGTTGTTCATGTGTGTATCAGAGGTGCAAAGTACTAGCAGTTAAATGGGGTAAAAATGGTCTTTTCAAGAGGAAGATCCAAGTCCATGGAGACTCTCCAGGGATCTCATTAAAGCGCTGTTTTCTTAATATAGTGTACTGCAATAACAGCTATCAGGATCCCCACAGTGTGGTTTCCTGATAGGTTAGTTTACACAGAATTAATTGTCTAATTTTGCAAGCAACCAGTGCAGTGCACATTGATTTTTATTTATTTATTTTTAATTCTGTGTGTTGCTGTCATGGATTCTGCTTCTCATTTGGAAATAGTTTTTACATTCTGTCTTCACTTATACCATTTTGTCATATGAAATTGCGTAGGAAGTATCACTTATTTTTCTTTGTCCTTCCATATATGAATGATTGTTAATTTAAGCTTTATATATATGATATATATATATATATAAAATAATGCATTGTATTTAAACAAAATGACTGATAGGATGCATCAGAAAAGCAAAATCAGATTTATTTTTTTTAGGCTTCTGTAGTTTAGATGTTTTGGACACAACTGCTGAAAAGGGAGAGTAGGTTTGCCTTGTCTCAAGGTGAGCTTGGTGGCTGTGGCACAGGAACAGTAAAAGGAGCAGGAGCCTGCACAGAACAAAGGATGGCGAGTTGCAGCCTCTTGATGCAGAAGCATATAGAAATGCATTTGAATAAAATCTGTGCTGTGAATTTGGCTTGAACAGGATTTTAAATGTATCTGAGCCTGCCTTTCTAAAGTGGAGTTCTTGAAATATGATTTGCACATGAACAGTAGATTTCCATCCCATCTAGCTGCGTGAGAAAGATGGAGCAATGCAGAATATTCTTCAGCTGGATTTGGGCAGGATGGCTGCTAAAACAACTGCTGGTCTGAACCATCTGCTAAAAACTGCCTTCCAGCTTGAGTTGTCATTGCTGTTGTCCTCAGGAGATGGCTATCCTCTTACCTGCTCAGGCTCATGCAGGGGAGGAGATGATGATGGGCTCATGCTGATTCCTCACCCCCTGGACCTGGCTGCTTTCCTGCAGCCTGCTGATATGCTCACCCCAAGGAATGAATGACTTTGCTCTGCGTGGGCTGTCACAAAATGCAAACAGCTGTGGTGAAGCTATCGGTATTCACTTGTGACCAACACATTGGCTAGAGCAATTGGTGGCCACCTCCTCACCTGGTGTAAATGAGAGAAGCTGTGGGCGTTGATAACTGAAAGAGAGCTTTCTGCACGGATGGCTAGGAAGCAATATAGGAGGCAGGCAGTGAGAACAGACTAGATATTAGCTGGAGGAAACATGGTAATCCGGAGACAGCTGGAAGAGAGAAGACCTGAAGGTTATAGGAGGCTGTGCAGAAATAAGAGAAAAGTCCTGTCCTGAGAGTATCTGTGTGGCTGCTTGGGTACCTGCTATCTATGTGGTGGTCAGTTTATGGGTTATTAAAGCATCCCCTGTTTCTATCGGATGAAGGATTGAGGAGGGAGGGAGGGAAGGAGGGCTGAGGAGCAGTGCAGGTCCCCGTCATTCAGGTTGGGAGTTCAGGTCAAGAGGGTCCTTCAGCTGGGAGTGGAATGATGGGAAAGTGAGACACTTGGATTAATACAAGTCTGCAGGTGATGGAGAGAAAGGCAGCGGCACCAGCTGAATGAAAGGGCAGGTTGGGATAGCTTATTTGGAGGGGGTAGAAAACAAAGTGTTGGCAAAGCACGTAATTCAGATGGTGTGCATGTCAACACTTGGATTTTGCCTTTCATTTATTATCACATGAAACATTCTCCAAGATGAGTAGGGCTTTTCCTGTTAAAAGTGAGCATTTTGAACAACGCTGCCATATTCCTTGCCAGCATGTCTTGGAGGGGAGAAATAGGAAGTCAGTGAAAGGTGAAGTTACTTTGCCTCCTCGTTCCTTGCCTTTTTAGCTCTTGCCTCTATTACAGACATTAAGATGCAGTGTACGCTGTGAATTTGTAACACCGTAGCTATTCCAGATTACTTCTGGAGATGAGCTTATATCTCCATATGACACCATATAGGAAAAAGCCCGTCTACTAGCTGTGGTATCAATCCAACCTACCAAGTGAATGAGCTGTCTCTATCACACCAGCAAAGCGTGCCTGTTCTCAGATAGGACCAGACACGTTGCATGCATTGGGCTTGACCAGACGAGAGGTCATTCCCTGTTCATAGGCACCTGAAACGTGAGTGTTGCACCATCCTGTCTGGTCCTGTGACGGGGATTTGATGGCGTGCAGAGGTTTTGAGTGCTGTGTCCCGTCCTGGCACCATTGGTAATGTGCATATTGTTCTGGTGTCAATTGTTATCTCAGAGTGTTGACATCATATACTAAATAACGCTTAAACAGGTCTCTCTCCATTAAAAGATGAATTCCCGACACAATTGAAGTCAATGGGGCTTTTGTCACTGACTTCAATAGGTCTCAGCTTCCACCTCTTGACTCCATGGGAAGAAGAATAAATTGCTGCCGAAAATGCAACTGCCTCTGCCATTCAGTGGGAAAGGATAATTAGCACTCAGTCACAGAGCTGACATCCTGGTAGTCTGATGAATAATAGAACTGAGTACAAGTGATATGTCGTCTTCCAAGTGGATAAAATGATTTTTAGCAGATTAGCATGAGTGTAGGCAGCTAAGAAATATGGTATGAAAACCAAGTGTGAGATGAGTCCTAGACAGTAAGCATCAACTTTTCAGTCTGTCTGGCCTCTGACACATACCACGTAGTTTTATGTAAACACTACAGCAGAAAGAAGTTGGGGATCAAGAAGACAAAATCTTGTTAAGAGACTTTGTTGTTGTTAGGTTGGAATTAATACTCTCAGAAGAGCATGAGTGAGACTTTGGTGAATATCTCCCTTTTTGCTTCTGGTCAAAAATAATGTTGGAACAGGTTGGGAGATGGCTTGGGCTGTGTTGTAAGGATAGTGGTATGAGGGTGAAGGACCATGTTTTGTGGACTTGTGCAGCTTTGCACTGAGGAAACACTGGCTTGGAAACCCTTTTATCCAGCAGAGGAACAGTTCAATCAGCTGATGCGCTGGACAAAAACAGGTGCTGAATCTGTAGATCTATACCATTTGAGGAGAATGAACAATCAAAGCAAGAAGAAAGCAAGCCCAATGTAGTTTTAATCTTTAGTTTCAGTCTGTAGTTGGTCTTAACACTGCGTGCAACTTTGTGAGAGCATAAAAGCAGCACTGTACTACCGCAGCTTTCAACTAGGCCTGTTTATGCGTTGTGATTTGCAAAGCTATTGACTTCGTATTCTTTCATGTTCTTTATGTTCCCTTCTGTTTTGATGTTATCATGCAGTCATCTTAGCTACATATTAAACAAGAGACTACTTCAATATAAAATGATCAAAGGGGTAAGAGAACACAGGGTCATAAAGAATATATGGGGAGCTATGGGAGAGTGATAAGTTGAATTTAAAGGCTTTTTCAAGCTGCTTAATTCCTGCTTAGATTGTTGGTGGCACCAACAGGCAACAGTCCTTTTCTTTAAATCTTTTACCAAGGACTGACTGGCAGAATCGTGGTTTTACATGGGGTTTAGAGAGCAAAAGGCCACCCTGAAGGTCAAGCCCTAGGAGATTTCCTCTAAGAGCTCATTGATTCTACTGGATTTTGACTTGAAAAAAAGACCACTCCTTCCTCGATCTGCAGCTTGGATACAAGTGCCTTAGTATGTGCCAACACAGAAGGCAGGAGCAAAAGTGTAAGGGCAGAAAAAAATAAAGATACTGTGGAGTGGACAGACAATGATTTCACTTTCTTGCTTGTCTGATTCAGACTAGAGATATTATTAGCTACTCGTCCATGAAAAAAGAAAGTATTATTTTATCGTTTTCAGAAATGGACTGTATTAACAGTAAAATTGGGCAGAATAAAGATTTATAGTCACATCCTCAGCTTGAGTAAACAAGCAGAGGAGCTCTTGTAATGGGGATAGAAGGGCTCACTGCAGCTGAGGAACCAGGCTGTAAATACTGCGGGTCTGGTTTTTGACACCTATAACTGAACGCATGGTTGCAGTGAGTAGGTGCATATGCATATAACTAACATTATTTTGCACAAAAATTGAATAAGCATATTTTGCCTCTCAAACCTCATTAAAATATTGGCTTTGTAAGTTGCCTCGTGCTGTAGTGATTAGCAAAATGAATCTGAAAGCCTACCCCATATGCAACCTCTGTATTTGCACTATTACCTGCTCCTGTGATATTTCAATCTGATTCATTAGAAAAATTAGCATTTTTATGGACTAATTAGGGAAAAATGTTGCTTCTATTTTTTCCTGATGTGCAGTGGTTTTTTCACAGCTTACTGAAACCAAATAGAAGTGAAACATGAACCCTCTCAGGGAGGGGAAAAAAAAGGAAAAGAAAAGAAAAAAAAGATTACTCAAATTAACTCAAAAGATTGGGGAGATTTAAATAAAATAAAAAAAAGAATTAAGATCAGGTTAGATTAGTATAATATTGGCAGTGCCTACAGTTTTTGAATTCAAAACTCCAGATCTTTCAGCTGTTTTGGTTCTTCAGACATCCATATATTTTAAAAGCTGTCAGTCATTTACCATATTTTTTGTGACAGTAGCAAAATGAACAGTAATGAGCATGAATAGTAATGAGTGTGTTATTCAGTATCTATAAATACAAATTGATTTTTATTGTAAGTTTGAGTCCAAATACACTAGTTTTTCTCTTCTTTTTAAAACCAAAGTCAGGATTTACTAAACCATAGCTGTTCATTCAAACACGTCTTACTTTTTATCATATTCCACTAATGAAGCACTTGCTTGTGAAGTTTAATTCTAAATATGCATGTGCATCACTTGCTCCTGCTCACATTTTCCATTTGCCAGGAGGGTAAAAATGGGTATTTGTGACTAAACATCTGAGGTTGTCTTTTTGCAAGAGAAGTCATCTTTACTTCTTAGAAGAGGAATAGCATTATTTTAATCAATGCAGCCATCTCCTGTTTTGATTGTTACTTTTTGATAATGATCTTGATTTACAGAGACACAACAGTGAACCCCCCATTTTGGGCTTCTGTGAAGAAGGCAAAATCTCCATCTCGCACAGACGGCACAAGTTCAATTAGGCATTTTGGTGTCATGGGAGGTTGATCACGATTTAATTGGCTCCAGCTGACTGGCTTTTAGGCCATGATATTCTTCACCAGCAGTCGGATGCTTCTCAAATATGTATGGAATTTTTTATTTCATTTGAAAATGTTGCATAAACGCAGAATAATTATTTCCAAATGCTACTTTACAAGTGAATGCCCTGCAATAAATATAAGTGAAGGAGAAACCATTAAAATAGTGTAATAATTAATGTTGGAGGGGACTGTTGGAGGTCATCTGGTCCAACCTTGTGCTGAAAGTAAGACCAACTTTGAAGTTAGATTGTGTTGCTCAGGGCTTTGTCCAGTTGAAAACAGTAATTAGCCTCTCTGGACTACACAAACACAGTTCTCGGCCTCTTCTCATACGTTATGTGCTGAAGCCCACAATCATCTTGGTCCCCTCTGCTGAATTTTTTTTTTTTTTTTTTTTGGTTCATCAATCCACTGAAGACTCCTATTCAGCCATGGTCATTAAAGGTCATGGTCATGAGTTCACCTGAGAGCAGGACTTGCCAGTAAAGACTGAGTGAAAAAAGTCGCTGAATTCTTTATCCTTTTCTGTACCCTTTGTCAGTAATTCTGTTGCCCATATTCAGGAGGGACTCTCTTTTTCCTTTATTTATTTATTTATTTATTTATTTATTCTGCAAATGTACCTATGAATGAGCCTTTCTTGTTGTCCATCCCATTCCTTATCAGTTTCAACTCTGCCTGAGCTTTGGTTTTCCCGGTTCTACCCCTGCAGGTCTGGGCAAGGGTTGTGTAGTGCTCCTGGGCAGGCTGTCCTCACTTCCACCTTCTGTTCACGTTCTTTTTGTGTTTGAGCTCAGCCAGGGATTCCACGTTCAGCCAAGTCAGCCTTCTGCCACGTCTGCTCTGCTTCCTGCTCATCAGGTGGATCATTCTTGTGCTTCGAGGAGGTTTTCCTCGAAGATAAAGGAGCTCCCCAGTACTCTTCCCCAGAGCAGTTGTCCCTGGTATTACACCTGCTAGTTCCCTGAGCTAGCCAAATTCTGCTCTTCTGAAGTCAAGCATCAATATTTCTTTGATATGCTTATGAAATCTAGGTTGTTTGTGCACCATCAGTTGCCCTTTTAGCTGATATCATGGTGGTTAAAGGCCCCCATGATGATCAGGGTGTTGAACTGTGAAGGCCAAATAAAGCTGTATCCTCCTTCAGTTCTTGATCATGTAGTTGGCAGCAAATACCTACAGCAACGGTAGCTTTGTTGGCCTCTCTGCTTCTGACGCATGCTGACACATAAGCATTAACTCTCAACCACCCCATCATCTGTTTCACAGCAGACTCTGAGCATTAACATCAGTGGAAAAAAAAGTCTTGAAAAATAAATCTCACTCATTACTTTCTTCTGAGAAAAATTAAGTTTTTTGAGCATGGGCTTTTACAGTTTTTAATCCTCTGCTATTCATTTTCCAGCAGAAACACATGTTTTTCCTGATAGACAGAAAAAAAAGAAAAAGAAAAACAAACATGCTTGAAACTGTGTTCAACTCTAAGCATTTGTGGTACCACAATAACTTAAACATAAGCTTAGTAACCTTTCTGGGTGGAGAATTGTCAGCATGAAGTCTTTATGCATATCTGTGGACGGAAGGAGTTAATAGCATGCTTTATGTCCTAAGAGTCAATGTAAAGAACTCATTGAACTGGCTGATGTGTTTTTCAGTTGCACTTTTCTCTTTGCACTTTCAGCATTTCAAAAGTAGCAGTACTGAAGTGGCCCATCGTGACCTCAGTTGTCTCCTGTGTTAATGAAATGCCCTATGCTATTACTTATTAGTTAGGCCATTAGCCTGGGACTCGGAAGTGTTATTTCTGGCTCTGCAATTATCCTACTGCTGCAATTTCTCTATCTGAATTGGGGATAACAAAGCTTTCCTTCTTTGTCAAGTGCTTGGAGATTTGCTGACGAAAAGTGCTATATAAGGGTTCAATATTGTTATGGGAACAAGTATCACTTTGTTTCCATGGCTTGACCATCTTACAAGCAAGCAGAGAGCTGATGACCAAAACAGGATTAGAATTCAACAAATTGGTTATAATGAACAACTTCAGTCTGTTGATTTTATCTTTATGTTTGAAAGTCAGTAATTTTTGTAAGTCGATCTCTAGAGACTTTTTTTTTTAAACCTGTACATCATTTGCTAGTTGGCTTTGGAAATCTTCTTGGTTTGCTTTTTTTCATTGCTTTACTTATTTTAAATGCTAAATAAGTTGCTTAGTAGTT
Organism: Cygnus atratus; assembly: GCF_013377495.2. Taxonomy (NCBI): domain Eukaryota; kingdom Metazoa; phylum Chordata; class Aves; order Anseriformes; family Anatidae; genus Cygnus; species Cygnus atratus. The sequence continues at coordinate 3,356,266 of NC_066371.1, read as the reverse complement.
TGTATGATTGCTAGAAATTTGACCATAGAATTGCATATCAATATTGGACAATTTTTCAGTTGCATTCAAAAAGCATTTCTTGGGGGGGGAGAACAATTGAAATCTACAGATTAATAATGAAGAATCTTTACAACAGGATAAAAAAAATGAATTTTCTTCATTAAAATTATCCTCTAAATATGTTGTGAGCAGGGCAGCAGCAAAAAATGCTGATTTAAAAAAAAATTCAAAAACCTTCATACGTTGTCTGCAGTTAGCCTCACGTGTTAAACCTGTCTGATTCATTCTCAGTTCATGTGTCACCACAGTTGTCCTATAACTGAGTTGTAGTGGTGAAAAGAATCCTGTGCATTGCCTGCCTACAATTTTTAGCCAGAAAACATTAGGGAGATTGTTTGTGAGGTGATGTAAAGAAAAATTCTTTCAACAAAACTATGCTGATTTATTCCAGTTGAAGACTTGCTCCAACATTTCTGAGGGTGACTGGGTATTTTGGCACTTGACTGTGCAAAACTGAAACCTTTTTTTTTTTAATGTGGAAAACACAGAACTAATCGTTTTAGATGTGTTATTTCCTGAAACTCCAGTGTTGTGTTAGGAATAAATGGGTTGTGTGAAAAATAATGGATTTTTTTTTTTTTTTTTTTAGCTGGCATGTAGGTACTTGTGATGCTGTGTTACCGGTTTAGGAGAAATCTTTTTTTCAGCTCGCGTGGCATTCAATTGCACATATGCCTTGTTGAAGAGCCCAGGGAAAGGTTGTAATGCAGAGAGATGTTGTGTATTAGAAGGTTATTAAAATCAAGTGTGAGTGCACTCTATGCCTTGGGGATTTTAAATGCAAAATCATTCTAACTAATAAGCAGATACTAAGTGTGCCAAATTTTACCCCAAGGTACGTGCAGGCTCTTGTGATAGCTCGGTTGAGCTCACTGACTTTTATTGACTATCAGGATTTAGTGACCCGGGAGGGAAATATTGACAGAGGTGATTCCTAGCAGTCACAATTTTCCTTAAGGGACGATAACACCTGGTGTTCGCTGTAAATTTAAAATCAATACATTCATGTGTGTCATGGCACGGGGTTTAACCGCTGAACATCTACGTACTGTGATCCTGTGGCAATGCTGTACATGAGATCTGAATGCTTTTTACAGGCCTTGATGTTTTCTTTAGGGACAAATATCCATCATGTGGTGAAAAGTCCATGAGAAAGTGCATGTGTATGCATCAGCCCTTACACGTGTGTTAGAGCCAAGTTGATTTTCTTCTGGTGACCATTGTAACAGCTTTTAACACCATACTTCTCTACTGCTAAGATCCCTACAGAGCTGAATTATGTACTAGTAACGAGCTGTAGTGTTTCATGTGCCTGAATAATCATGGGCCAGAATCTGGCCCAATAAGCTTGATTTATGAAAACTTGTTCATGCTTGCCTTCTTTTATAGGTACAGTAAATCACAGAAATTGTTGGCTAACATGGTGTGATGGTCTCAGACAGCTGTGATTGGTATTTCAGGGTTCTCTTCATATTGTGGTAGCCCCTTCAGTAATAAATAAATAGATATTTGAGAAACTTGCAATGTTGTGTTTGCGGTAATTGGGAGCAACCATATTCTAACGGTGAGACTGACCCAAAGCGCTCTTTGACTTTTATTATTTTTTTTCCCTAGTGGGAAAACTGAAATATTGGCAAAACAGGTCTTCTAAATTGAACATCTAAAGTTCGCTGCTGTGAAATTAGTATTTTCCTACTGTTGCTAAAAATGAAATAGGCTTTATTTAAGAAGGAGGAAAACTTACTGTTGTGTTGGCTTTTTTTCAACAGTGCTACAGCTTTGTTACGTTGTATTTATAACGCCCAAGGGTAAAATTATGTCTAAAAATGTTTCTTTCTTAAATGGTTAAGAGTTCCTTCTCTCTCTCGATCTTTTTTTTTTTTTTTTCATATCAATTTTCATATCAAATTTGTGTACTTGGTGTTAGTTTGAAGCTGTCATTGCAGTACATGTGCTTCTAGTGTGGAATCCAGCCCCCAATCACTCCAAGGACAGCAATCTTTTGCTGTGACTGCATTTTGTCCATTTCATATTGGGATATTTTCTAAGCAGGTCAATGCATCTCTTTATTGCTTGGAAAAAACCTTCTTCCTCCAAACCTTTTGCTGTTAATATGCAGAACTGGAGCTTATTCCTCATTGTTGCTTGCAGTGGGGTGATGGGAATGCTGGCCAGGCCAGGCTGGGATTTGGGTCCTTTCATCCTTTTGCCACTCGTGCTTCACACACCGTGTTCTGCAATAGGATAAATGCTTGTGGTTGGCACTGATCGATCGGGCTCAGATGAGATGTGACGAGCATGCTGCTGGGTGAGCAAGTTGGCTTCGGTGGGGCTTTGCTGCAGGGAAGTGGCCAAGGCTGCCTTGGAGCTCTGGCCTGAGCAGCCCTCCCCTCTTCTGACACAGGGCTGCTCTGCCCAGTCTTCTGGGCCAAAGCTGGCCGTGGTTCCCCTCAGCGAGGTGGGGGTCTGCAGCAGGCACAGTTCGAGCAATGTTTCCGTATTTAGGTTCACTTTTTGAGAACGGACTCTGGCTCGGAGGCTGGTACTTCATCGATTCACGCGTCTCTTAGAGAGAAACGGATGGCTGAGCAGGAAGGTCACTTTGCAGCAGGGCCCCCACGTCCCTACCCCAGCCTGTTCCTCCTCTCCAGCCAGGAGCGGAGGAGCCCAGGGAGGTGTCCGTGCCATCTGCACTGTGACCGCAGGCAGCGGGCAGTGCAGAGACTGAGCAGCCACAGAGTAGCTCGGCACAGGGGACAGAGATGACTCAAAGCTGTTTTTGTGCCCTGCTGCTTTTCCCCTTCTCTGCACCGAGCTGAAATTCAATGTCAAGCGCAGCAAGGGACCAGCTGAATGAATAAAAGTGTGAACTGCATTCCCTCACGTGGCAATCTGTCAGCTCTTCTGGAGAACAGGAAGGCCGAAGTGACTGTACTTGCAGACTGCAATAACAATAAAATGCCATTGGGAAGTACGAGGCAGAAGCAACACTGGGTATCCAGATGGACATGCAGATCCTTTGTGCACGCATACAGAGGAAACAATATCCTAGTTTTATTTCTCATCTTTAAAAATCCCAGCAGATTTACAAGGCCAGGGCACCTAACCTCTGTGATTTGGGCCACAAGGTCTCTAGGACAATTGTCGTGAATCCCAATTTATAAGGCTGCTTATTTTTCCCTTGTAGTACAGAAGGCATGAAAAAACAAACGACCAGTTAAATTCTCAGTGTAGACCATGAGACATTTGTTTTCATTAAGGCATACTTTGTTTCACTAATGCTTTCTTTTCTACTGTAATGCTAAATTCAGTCATTTTAGGACTTGTGTAGCTGCAAATTTGCTGCAGCTTTGAACAGCCTTTGCCTAAGCAAGGGAAGCGTGAGGCATCAGTGCCTGTTGTGTAGCTGCCACGCAGGAGGAACGATAAAGCTTTCCTACTGGCAGCATCACGTGGACAGGAGAGCCTGGGGGTGATGGACGATGACCACTAACTCGTGAGTCTTCCTTCATCTTACAGAAGAAACTTGGGCAAAATGATAGGTCACATTCCCCAGATGATGCCCATTGCCAGGAGCTGGGAACAGCAGTGTTACTGCGTGGGATAGTGGCTTTGAGGTGGAGCAGCATTGTTGGGATTTATGGTCAATTTAGTGCCTTCAGTAGGACGCTCCTGATGCTCTCTGATGAAAATCAAGAGCAATACCCTTTGGCAGTCTGTGAGCTGAAGCTGCAGTAGTTGCACCTGAGCACTGAAAGTAGCCCTGATTGTACTCTGCCCTTCTAATTCTAAACACTTATTTTTGTGTGTTTGGGGAACGCTGAATTCTCACTGTTGGTTTATACTACGCCTGAAACAACAAGAACAGCTAAAAGTTGTCTGACTCTGATAAACCCAATAAGAAATACCAAGCAGCATAGATAGGTTCCTAATATTGTATTTTATTTATTCTTTTTATCAAGCTCTCCTATATTTTTCACTGGAAGAATTTTTTTTATATAAATCCTTTCCTTCAGCCTGTGAGCTCTATTTATCCTTCCTCTGTTCGTAAACTCCACTGATAACTTCAGTCCCCCAGACCTTCTCTCCAGGAAATTCTATTAAGATTTTCTCTGAGCAAAAGTGAGTAGCCCTTCAGAATTCCTTTATCAGGCCTGCTCTTTCCTGTTATGGTTTGCCTCTGCTTTTTTTTCATGGATAGCTGTAATTTAAAGCTTACTAGATCAATAAGTCCAAGATGCACCATGTAAGTGGGAGAAGCGGACAAACAGCTGATAAAGACTGGAGACAGCTGATTAAAAAGAAGGCTGGTATAAAGCATCTGAGCTACTATTCTCTGCTGTGATTTTTGAATTAGATTTAAAAAAAAAAAAAAAAAAGGAGGGGAGAGGAGAAATTGTAATTTCCTCCTCCCTCAGAGTCTGTAATTAAAATAGTAGTGAATTTCTTTTTTTTTTCGTGTCTCTAAATAAAAAGTGGATTTTTTTATTTGGAGAAGCTGTTTTAATCAATTGCAAGTGAATTAGCTTAATGTAGAGGTAGCTGGGGAAAATGTAATGGCAGGAAGTCTAGACTTGATGTAATAACAGCATCTCTGGTCTCAAACTCTGAATCTGTTCCTGTGATAAGCTGAAATCTTGGCAATAGCCTCTGTTTTGCACTGTTTTACAAAGTAGGGATTTTCTACTCTTGTTTTGCAAGCCCTGGTGAGTGTGCATGGGGCTGGGCTTGGGCTTGCTTTGTCTTCTAGCCGAGGCACGTTTCACACTCCTTGGACTGGGCTTGGCTCGGCTGTACCCAGCTGGCACAAGCTGCAGATCAGCCAATTTTTGTTTGGCATCACAAGCTGCAGTTGCATTTCCTTGGGAAGGTAAAGATGCTATAAAGGGCTGAGTGTGCTGCCAGCAGGAAAGTAAACATTTCTAAGCTAAAGTCTCAGTAGGTGTTGAGAAGGATTACAGTGCAGCTGGAAGTAGAACTGAGGTTCCTAAATCACTGTAGAGCTTAAGGAAATGTTATCTGTTCATGTCAGAAACCATAATTTATTGACAAACAAACTCTAAAATACATATGCTAGTGAATTGTGATTCAGTGAAATTGTATGCTTATTTTGGCAGGGAGGTTCATATAAATGTTGTGTATCTGCCCACAAAGCAGAAACTAAATGGAAGATGAGAGATGTGTTTGACAATAAGCATAGACATACATCCATGTATGCTAAATTTGGCTATATATTCCAAAATAGCAAAGAGATGTTCCAATATGAATTTGAAATGCTGTGGGAAAGGAGGTGCATGTGCATGTGTGTGCTTTGGGAAAGGGTTAGGGTCTGTCTGTGGGGAAATAAGTCTGTCTGCAACTGGTGAAATGAGTCCGGATAAAGAGATTATCAAGTAGTGACAAGAAAGAAAATAGGTTAGATGAATTTCTCTTTATCACTTCTTTTCCCTTAAGACATCTCACTGAATATCTTGTCATTCATACAGAGAGTCTTGAAAGAAATTCACTTTTAAAGATGACCCACAAAGGAGGAAAAAGGCGGGGGGGAAAGCAGTTGTGTACTACTTTTGCTTCTTGGTGGCATAGGAGCACAGCCTGGGATTTACACTGTGTGCGTGTAGTCTCTTCTGGGGCCGGAGGTCTTTGAGCAAGAAAAGTGGTTTTAAAGCTCCCAGGTCTTCCCATGGTGAAGGTCATGAAGGCCAGGAGGCCTCTGCTCAGTAGCAGAGGTGTGGCGTGTCCACGTCCACCTGAGAGGGATACGGAAATGTCACTCCTTGAATGTAACTCTTTCAACATGTTTGAAGTAGGGGGATATATTATTGGGGGAAAAAAAAAGGCAATTAAGATTTTTTTTTTGTCTTGAATACACCCTTCTTTCATGAGACTTTTTTATTATTTTAAATGAAAGTAAGTATCGAAAATCATTTTGAAGTCTTGTATCACATTAGTAGCCTATAGGAGAGCAATTGTGCAAGTAATGATTGATAAGAGTTATTGTTTCTGTTTTTGTGTTATCTAGTGGTTTCAGTGGTCACTGAGTCTTATCTGTTTAGTACTATATAAACCACTTAGCTGGCTTTATGAAGCTTGTAATCTAAGGACACAAGAAAGGCAAAGAAAGAGAGGAAATAGAGGTGCAGAGAAGTGCTTCATTCCAAGGTCACAAACCAGATTTAGAATTAGAATCAGACTCAGCCGATTTTTCTGTTCCATGGGGTACATTACTTGTTATTCAAATATGGAAAACACTGTCCTTTCCTAGTTGAATAGAGGACAAAGAGAGTAAGATCAGACAAACACAGTGATGTAGAGAGGAGGAAAAAAAAAAAAGAAAAAGAAAACAAAGGAATTGGACTGATAAAGATGCTATTTTTAGATAAAGTCAACATCAGACATACCATTGCTCAACTCACACATTTCTCTTTCCCTCTAGATGCAGTAAGGTGGGGAGAATGATTCAGGTGTGAAACTGCAAATCGACCATGCATTGATGAAGAAACAGCTGCATGTACTGGTTAGAATATATTTATTTATTTAATGTCTTTATTTCCGAATGGTAACAGTTAAATTCATTATAACTGTTTTATACCTATTTGATATCTTTTGTATCTTGAATATGCTTTCTATAATAGCATAAACATTTACATATATTTATGCATGTATTTAGCTATGGAATAATTCCTTATGATTTGAATTGCTTGAAGTATACAGAAATACTTTCAAAGTCTGAAAGCTCTGGGACTTCAGATGGGACTTGTTTGTCTTTAGCTCTTTATTAGTTAAGCGTACAGTCAATAATTATACATATAGCTGAACACTACGTTAGGCTTTATCCTGTAATAGAATCTTCTTGCTAAGTAGTTTGTGATTTGATATTAAAAAGACAAACAAACAAAAACCTCAAATCTATTTCATTTTTCAACCTGACAGAAAAGGCGGTGTAACCATTCTACCCTGATTATTTCCAAGCACGTCTACAATCCTGCTTTCCAGTAGCTGGTGGTGGTGGCCGTCGGGGTAGGAGTGATAGTGCATTGCCCCAGGCACCTGAGGGCCTGGCTGCAAAGCCCCAGACCTTGCCTTCAGTTAAAGCAGCCCTGGAGCATGTTGAGAAAAGAGCAGGGCCTTTGAGATGCATTCATCTGTGGAGTGGAAGGAGGACTTGGAGCCTCGGGGTACTTGCGCCTGTGGCTTCTCTTGGGTAGCTTCCCACCAGGGATTCCAGTGCCTGTGGACCCATCCTGAGATGTGCTTGGAGAAAATAAGCACACTGGCAAGGGGGTTCTGTCTATTTATTTATTTAATCCTATTTGCTAAACAATTATAATTTTGTGTTTTGTTTCTTGTTTGTGGCTGATGAACAGGGAGTATGTGCTGCATAGAGCTTAAATATGCATTTCTCATTAGTTTTTATTAATGAGAGCTCTAAGACTAAAGCTCTGTTTATAGTGTGAATTATGTATCCCTTAACATTATTATGTTTTTTAGATAGTTTTTGTTGTTTTTGTTTCCCTGTATTCTGATCCCTGTCTCTTACTATCATGGAGGGCAGGGCTGAGAACATCCTTCTTATGTATCTGCTGCTGGATTTGATTTTGCACACTTTTGTGGTCTGTAAAATTCTTAATGACAAAGTTGTTGGTAAAATTTAGTCTGTCTAAATGTTGCTTTGACTTCTTTTTAGTAAAACTTTTTTTTTCCTTTATTATACAGCTGATAAATATGTTTTTCTTTACATCCAGTGATGGTTTCAAGTAGAGAATAATTTTCTGATTTCTGATGAACCTCAGCTAATCAAGCAGTAGGTTTCAGATGCTGTGTACATCTAGATCTCTATAAAATCTGATTATGTTTTGATTCCTGTCCCTTTAGGAGCAGCTCTGAACAGCTCACTTTCTTTGTCAGTCTACAAGTTAGCTTAGAAACTTTCTTTTTTTCATGACCAGCCATCTGGAAGGGTCACCCTGTGAAGACTGCCCCTATTTTGTAGGTTTGCATGAGCAAAGAGAATAAGGGTTTACTCATTTTTTGTTTGGTTTGGTTTGCTTTTGTTTCCACTGGGGTGGACACACAATGTTATTGTTTCTTCTTACCCCCTAAAACACATGCATTTTACTAAAATAAACAAACCCCACCACCAAAAAATAAATAAATAAACCCACCCACCAACCATCAACAAAACCAAGCAAACAAGCAAAACTCTCCTCCGGTCTCCTCCCTGAGGCTGCCGCATGGGCTGGGCTTTGCCATTTCAAAGGAGAAATACTGGAAGTGTAGGCGTAACATTCTGAGTGCAAACTTGAGCAGATTTTTATATCTGCCCTTCGCTCTTAGCAGAAAAGGTCACGGAGTAATGCAGCCTTTATAACCAGCTGTGCGCTCGGCTCTCCATGCGTCAGAGCTGTGGATGTTTGGGAAATGTGCTGTTCCCCTTCCTGGGGCTGACAGCTCTCCACACACCCCCTTCCCTGCCTGCGGTGCCCTTTCCTCCCCAGCTCAGCACCGTGACCCCCTCGCCTGGCCTGACCAGAATCTGAACCCAAACCCATTCAGACAGGGTTCGGAGTTAAGTTAATGTATGCCCCCCAGCTGCCCCGCAAAATAAGTGCATGTACACAGGACCTTTTCATTTCAACACATCTCTTTCTCAGCTAGGGGAATTGTCATTAAGATTTCATTGCATTTAACTGTGTGATAAATTTAATTGTAAGCCTTCATATATTTAGAGTTTGTAAGTCTTACCTTGTAAAAGTTACTTGTCGACTTGAAAGTTAGTACTCCTTTGCATTTAAAATTCAGGGCTTGACATGTGAAGCTGCATTTATAAATAGGATACACCTTTGTGTCATTTTCTACTTGCTTAAAAGCCAAATGTCTGGTGAAGGAGGCTCCCATCCTGAGGAGAAGAAAGGGTTCATTAAAAACATTAGCTGCCATAGAATAAATTGAGCTACAGTGCTCCACAAAAAGGTTATAATAACTGTAATAATAAATGGATTAATAATACATTACAGGAGAATTCCTCCAGTCAGATTGTCACACACTTATCTCTGAAAATTGACATCGGCGAGGTGTGTCACAGGAGTTAATGACCTTAACTGATGTATTCAAGAGCTCTCCACACTCCCAAGTCCACTTCAGTCCAGATCTCTGTACTCTTGGCAGTCTTCTAGACAGACATGGGATAAGTGGAGGCATTTGAGGTGGCAAGATGGGACGTACCTCTGAGCTGGAACAAGGGAATCTCCAGCTTTATCTTTAAGTAATTGGAGTAGGTCCAAACCTGACAAAATTCAGGTTACTGGTCCAGCACCATGGCCAGTACAACACTGGTGGGGACACACTCGGCTCGTGTGACAGGGGTCCAGGAATACATGCTGCCTCCATCACATGGAGAGCTTCCCTGACATTGAAGCTTTTGGGTAAAGCTCACTTTTGTATGTGTCATGAGCAAATTCTCTCTCCCAGACCTGCAGATGAGCTATCCCAAACGTGATGCTCTGTAGTGTGATGGAGCTGTTCCTGTGCTCCATGGGAAGGTTTGAGTGGAAGCACAGCCTTACCATACAAGGAGAGCTTGGGGATTTCCACTGCCTGCCTTGCACCAGGACTGGCTTTGTAATGGCTGCTAGGCACCTGTGCTGCACTGGGGAAAAATTGCATTAAGGGAATTGATTACCCAGCTGTTGTAAGCCCATGCTGGTTGTAAATGGCATCTTTAGGCACCTAGTCACCTTTAAAATTAATCCATTAGTCACTTTTGAGAAGCCAAACAGCCCTCCTAAGCCTGGGGACTACTGAAGATGGAGGTTACGTGAGTTGTGAGGTTGGTAATTTGTAGAATAATTTGGGCTGGAAGGTACCTGGGGGAGTTGTCTGGATGCCTCAGTTCAGAAAGGAATCAATGGGTTCCAAGTACAGATTATGGGCAAAAGTTGTCTTTTTACTGTATATCTCACTGAATGATGCTTCTGGATGTCCCTGTGTACACCTACACGCAAGTATTTGTAGATGTTCTGGGCACTGAGTTTGCATGTGCAAACTTTGTCCATGGAAGATATAAAAGCAAAATTCATCCTAAGATGATTTTAAAAAGCAAAAATGTCACTTAGCGCAAAAAGACAGTCACAAGGACATCAGTTGTTTTCTTATCAGTGCTTTGCATCATGTTAATACTACAGCCAGTAGTAAATTGCATAGGCATTGAGGGATTGTACTGGATCAAAGGAAATGATACCAGGGCTTTTATACCAGAAGATTTTGAGTTTGCTTGTGAATTCTCACAATATGTGGTTTTCTTTATTTGCTGGCTGACAAGGGGAGCTGAACGGTTGCTCTATTTGGCGCTGGGATTCCTCTCTTTCCTAATGTATTGCCTTGCTTTGGAGCATTGGTTTATTCGATACATACCGGAAAAAGAAGAGTAAGGTATCAAATAAAGGCAATGCATTAGTGTTCCAAATTGTTATGGCACCAGCAAATGACCAGACTTCTGCCTGTGTATCACGTGGTCATGCAGGGAGCTAAAGCCCAGTTTGGTTTTTCAGCCCTCCAAGCAATAAAAGACACAGTTGGCAGCACTGAAAATGCTGAATTTTGGAACAGAGCAAACAGGTACCTGTAGCAGGTACCTGCTAGGAATCTGCTAAAATAGTGATGGCCTGGGGCTGGCAGCATATAACAAGGGGAATATGGCTCTACCTGCCAAATCGGTTCTGTGCCTCCATGCTATTTCTGTATTGACTGCTGTCAGAGGCAGGAGAAAAGGCTAAATGCTATGGTTATTCTTACATTTTTTAGAAATGAGACTAGGTTCATTAGCACTCTCATCAAATGGCTTTCAGTTGCTGTCAGTCTGACTTGTATTTGAATTGATGACCTTGAGATGAAAGGCTTTTTATTCTATTACCAATCTCCTGAGCCATCAAGTCTTTAATATGCCGTGTAAAATCAGCTTTCAGATGGTATTTCTTTTATATAATATTGCCATTTATTATTAACAATGTCTGATTTTGTGTGCTACTAGCTCTAATTGTGCATAATGCTACTTTTGTTATTCCTATTATTTCGAATGTATCTACTATATTACTATATACATGTAGACATAGAGAAAACAGATTGGTAAGAGACTGATTCAGCTTTATATAAAGTAGAGTTAATAAAATTACGTAAAAATACAAAGGTAGAATAAATTCAGCGTCAGCAAAGTTCATGTATTAGTTCAGTAAATTGAAATATAAAATTCAGTTTTGATGTTGAAATAAGCTTTCCTGCAAAGTACCATATGGGACAACCAAATGCAGAGTAAATTAAGAAAAATGAATAAGAATATGCAACACAAACTATTGCAATGAAGGAAGTATATTACATACCACCCTTTTCCTAAAGATAGACTGTGTTAAGAAACCAGTGTATACAGGGACACAAAGCAGAAGTGTAATGAGGTAGCTTCTCCTACGTTAGTTTTATTTGAATGTGATTCTTGAGAAAACATAAAACTGGCAGCACTGGGATAAAAGGCGCCTTTGTGGAAGAAGTCATTGCAAACTCTGAAGTATGATAGCTGAATGTACATATTTGTCCTCACTTGCAAGTATGTAATATGAATTTTAAAGACAATATGAGGCTGGTGATGTCCTGAGCAGCAGTACTCAGTTGTGGTGCCAAATGAAATGATACTTTCACCGTTATTTTGCTCCAGAGGAGATAATGCAGATATTATTTCCTGGGTGGTGTTGACAAGTGTTAGGATGCAAATCTGACCCAGGATCTCGAGGGGTCATCGAGATGAACTTGCTTCATCGCACCACAGAGCCAACTTCCAGGAGCGATGTTCATCTGGAGTCCTTTTAAGAGGCTTCCAGTGATGGGGTCCCAAGAGCCTCCTTGGAGAAAACGTATTCAAACGATTAACTGTCTATATAGTTCAGAAAATTTTAATTCTATCTGTCCTTAATTTTTCTTACTGCGAATTAAGCCATTCACTTCTGTTCACAAAGTATAAATAATTGTGGTTTTCTTAATTAAAGTCTGTTGTATATTGGGAGATAGCTGTTATATCTACTTTTTGGACCTTATTTTTTTATAGACCAAGTAAATACCCTCCTTCCTAGGTCATGTTTTCTAAATCTCATATGAATAATTACCTTCCATGTCCTGTGGTTAACATCTGTTTATATTTCCCAAAACACCACTTGTCTCTTTGGCAGCAGACTTGCGTTGCTGATTCATGTTTAGGTTTTATCCTTCCTAACCTCTATGTTCTCTTACTTACAAAGCACATCTTAAAGTTTGCATTTTATTATTTCCAAAAGAAGCTGGACTTTGTGTACCGTTATACCTAATTGTGTTCATGATGTTGGATGCTTTTCCTCCATGTCGAGATCATTTGGCATGCTGGTGCTGTCCTCCTGAGTGCTTACAGCTTCTCCACACTTGGTATCTTTGTGTTACCAAAGTCATTCATGAATAACTGGGTCAAGCGCAGCCCCTGTGGAGATGCACTGGTGTTTTCTCTCAATTTGGAAGTGAGCAGTGGAAAGCTCTTCTATGAGTGTGTTTATTGTTAGTTAAAAAATAAAGTAATAAAGTTAGATCTGCCTTACTGTGGTAGAATATTTTTGGCTAATCAAAATGTATCTAACTCCTTTATGATAGGGTAGTTATCCTTTTATTAAAAAAAAAAAAAAAAGAAAAAAAATTGGGTTGACCTGATTAGTTCTTCACAAAATATATATAGAGGGAAACGTGGTTGTGAAGGACCAAGTCCTTAGGTGTGGAAAAGGCAAATATAAGGGCCAAATTCCATTGTGGATAGGAAGGAAGTCCAAAAACTGCTAAGGATAAGTGAGGATGGACATTGGAAAGAGACTTGCTGATGACAAGCCAGCCAGCCCAGCCCGAGGGTGCTGAGGCAGGGTAGGAGCAGCCCTCACTTGGCACTTCCCGGAGCAGCAGAGCCATGGTGGGATCTGCCAGGAGGCTTCTGCAAGTCCTTCCCAGCCCTCTGCTCTGAGGAGATGATAAAAGCTTGGTTTGGGCCAACATTTAAAAGCCAAAATTGTTCCAAAGCACGTTCTTAAAAATCATGCTATGTTTTGTGAGGGGTATGTGTGTGGAATGTGTATAATATTGAAGCTTTGCTACAGCACAAATACGGACACAATAAGTTAATGCATTAGTTGTACAGTTAGGTGTAGACTTAGTGCGTAGCACAATGCAGTTCTCTGAGGCTTCTGTCCATCATAGTAGAAGTGTATAATAGTAGACACTGGAATAATAAATAAATAGTAAATATAATAAATTGTTTTTAAAAGATGGGATAAATTACACATAATGAGATTATCTCCTGAAAAAGTACAGCCTATTTTTTGTTAGCTCTTCCTAGTTTGTTCTGTTTCTAAGCCCTGCTACCATAGATGTTAGTATTCATATTTTCCTTTCTGCTAAGAGGAGTAGCCACCATTTCTGCAAAGCCGTACTCCGGTTAGCCGCTTCTGAGGCAGGTCTGATAACTGGCTGCCTACAGTTCTGTAGTCTGGAATAAAGGAAAATATTTAGAAAAAATACCAATATCCTCCATGAAATGAAAGGATAAATTATTTTTCTGAAAGTGACAGGGTGTTAAATTCCTTTTCTAAATTAATTCTTTGACAGACTAGTGTAAGTAAGCAATAGAGAATGGAAAGTGATTAAAAATGTAAGAATTAACAGTAAAGAGTAGGCAAGGAATTGTTATATATACAGATTTACATCCTGTGACATAAAGAGGATTAAAGAATAAACCTACAACTGGCATTTATTTTAGGAAAAGTCTGGGGACAGGTGACACAAATAACTCTAATGTGCCAATATGCCAATGGGGTCAATAGGACAAACCCAAAGAGTTATTGTAGAGAAAAAATCTGTACTCGCTTTTTTTTTATCATGTTCCCACTCAAACTATTCAGGTAAAATGATAAAATTAAATTGATTAAAATGATGATCAGTCTGGAAAATGGCATGATATTTTTCTCTAAATGTGGTTTGTGGAGAAATTTATAAAGCAAAATAATTGCATAGAGTTCTAGTCTGTGAACCATATTGTTATTGCTATTGCCAGTACTTTGTCTTCAGATGGCAGGAACTCTTTCAGCCTGTAAAGAGTGAGAAATTGTTTTGTCCTCTGACAGTCTGAAAACTGCTTCTGACACCCGTCTCCAGCCTTGATTTGATTAACAGAAGTGATGATTCTCCCCAAAAGAACAAGGCTGCGCAGGGATCGCCCCGAGGAGGAGCGGGCAGAGGTGGTGCCCGCGCGTTCCCTCCTCAGCAGCTCAAGCCACAGCAGCACGTCAGCTCGTGTTAGGCTCAGCCCTCGGTTTCTCTTCCGAAATCCCATGTGCTTCACAGAGTGCTTGTGTTTCCTGCGTGTGACAACCACTTAAGGTAGCAATGGGGAAATGTTTGCAGAGGTCAGTGGTGAATGGACTGCTGCTTGCTCCTCACGCGTCAGTGTCGTGCACTGAGGATGCTCGACACGTGCCCATACGACTGCTGCTCTACGTGCCACTTGTGCACGCCAAGGAGACTCACGAAATTACACCTTAGCTGACCAAATCAGCAACAAGTTAAAGATTTCAGTCTTGAAAATAGTTGCGATTGCACTTCTAAAATCTGATGATGTGTAACAGAATGACTTGTAGACCTGAATCTGTCTTGACAGAAACGTGACAGATTACTTAGGATTTTTCTTTAAATGCTGCTGCGCTATTGAGATAGCTCCTCAAAACCCATCCTGTCATGCTAGTTCAAAAATTGTTGCAGTAGAAGTTATTCCTATGTACCTATAAGAGAGATTGTTGTTCTGCTGTGCTGACAGCTGCTGCTCAGCAATCCGTTTATTTGGCTGCGTCGTCTTTCTCGGCTGCACAGAGGCAGGATTGCCAAGTGGGCAGATACCTCCTCAAGATACCCCACTTTGTGTGTTTTTTCATTGCTACCTTTGGGGGGTTAGGGAGGGTGAGGTGTGTGTTTGTTTCCTTTTAAGCACTTCCCGTCCAAGCTCAGTATTTTATATTCCAGCAGAAAATCCCTGATCATGTCCAAGCATGGCAGAAGAGAAAAAAAACAAACAAGCAAAAACAAACAAACAAACAAAAAAACCTTACTACTATATGGCCTGATGAACCTTTTTCCCTTTAGTGTAGTTGTTGTTTTGTCCTCGCACACAGGGCTAGAGGTAAGTAGAGTGTTCCAGCTACCCAGTGCCTGAAATAATTTGGGTGAAATTCATTATTATTAGCACGCAGAAAGGGCAAAGCCAATTGCCACACGAGTTCATTACAAGGGAATTATTCCCTTATATACATTTACCAAGAGTCAGGCCTAAGCGAGCTGGCTCATTAAATCCAAGAACTTGGATACTGTTAGCCCTCCTCTAGATTTAATAGGCATGCTTTTTCCGAAGGGCTGCGTTTCTGTAATGTGCTGCGTGGCACACGCAGACACCTGACAGATGCTCGGCATCTTCCTGCATCCAACGAGTGTCGCAGCTTTGACAAATGCCGAAGAAGGGCTGTCAGGGATGCTGCCCCAGGGGATTTTGCACGTACCCAGAGCTCGGGAGAAGCTGCTGTGAAATAAACACTTGTTGTGGGCTGGCTGCAAGCAGCTTGCGTCGGCTGGAGGTCATGGCGGTTCCTGCCGGCACACCAGAGTTCTGTCTGCGAGCGCGGGGCGAGAGGACAGCCGCTAATAAGGGACCCTGCGTTGTGTCAGCAATGTGCTGTGCTGGAGAACAAAGGCACACTGTCTATGCTCATAATCTGTCATTTGAAAATTAATGAACAAATGGCAGGCTACAGATGGGATGGCTATGAAACCCCTTGTAGCAGGCGAGAGCTGCTTTCCCACCGAGCGCTTTCTGCTTAATGATTTGGTTTCATATTTGAGGAAGTCTTTGTTGCTGTGCACTGGTTCTGGGCAAACTACTTGTTGGGGGGGGATAAACCTTCTGAAGGATGTTTCATGCCTACAATAAATACTTACTCTTAGGTCCTTTGAATACAGTATCATGAAATCATTCAAATTAATTATGCAAAAGATCTTTTTGATCATCTGTTGATCTGTTTTGTCCCTACATTTTTTATTTATTTTTTTTTTCCAGTAACCAGCTTTGGTTTACCTTTTCACAATTCAGATTTATGTAGAAAGTTGATGATAAATGAAAATCAAGCCTTCCTAACAAAACAAGGTACTCTGTAAGCTCTGAACCCAAAAGCCTGACTTGGTTTCCTACTGATTTGCACTGCCCGTTGCTCATCTTAGAACAGCGCTCAGGCAATTTCTGTCTTCTCCAATGGGCAGGAGATAATGCTGGGTTAGTCACAGCCTAGATTATATACAGGCTGGCTTGCCAGTGAATATATTGGGATTTGCCATTCAGCTGCTCTCAAACAGCATTTATAGTGTCCTTTTTCTCAGTGGAGGTGCTAGTTTGAGATTTTTCTTTTGAAACTTCCCCGTTCATCGGTGATTGAGGGGTTTGGATAGATGGGACAGACCGCAAAAGTATAAAAACCTTATTTTCTCAAAAAGCTGTCCTAGAAAATGGCATTTTTTTCTTGGCCAAGAGAGAAAAAAGAAAAAAAAGAAAGTTCTCATCAAACCAATCTATTTCAACATTATAATCTCTATCCCCCAAATGCGGTTTTTTTGCTCAAAACCTGCTCATTACAGAGGATTTTCATTTCTCTCCGATGGGTTTATGCTGGAGGTGTTATCTGCGGGTGAATTCCTGGGCTCAGGGGTGCACACTGGGGCTGGCAGCGAGGATGGAGCCTGGGGCGATGCATCCCCGGGGAACACACGTGCAGGGAAGCAGGGCCTTCATCCCAGCTGCCCGGGCATTGGCATCATCAGAGGGCTGTGATAAGCACGGGAAGAACGACATCAAGAAAGCCCTTGCAAAACTTTGTTGCTTACTTTGCAACTGAGAATAGCTGAAACCAGCCCTTGGTGCCGCTCATTATTAAACGCTTTCCTTAGCAAATGGGCTTGAATGCAAACATCGCCTTTTGTCTCCCTCTAAACTGCTAATGCTTTTGACATATTTTTTTGAAGTTCCCATTTAGAGCTGTAGCCTTTGGACTCCCTGTAGTTTGCTGGCAGTGTCCAGACCTGGAACTTTATTTTTCCTTCTTGTATGAAGTATTAAAACCAGTGAGAAAAGGTTGCTTAGTGTAAGGATTAACTCAAGCTACACTTTCTCTTCACTCCATTTTCTGTTCAGAGTCATTCTCACACTTCCAGAACAAGTGACCTGTCATTTCAGAGTGCTGTGTCTGATGGAAAGTGCTGCACTGGATCCACCAGGAGTCAACAGCTGCAGTCTGAATGCTGCTGGCGGGAGGGGACGATGGTGCCGTCAGGGAGCAAATCAGAGCAGTGCTGTCACTTGAAGAGAAATATTTTGGAAAAATGGCCACTTTTCTGTGGAAAATAATAAGTGTAAAATAATATTTTGGATTAAATGTTACAGGAATTATACAGTAGTTTCATCAGGTTGTTTGGCCAACTGTCCCACTTTGAAGCTGATTCTGCTAGAAGCCCTCCTGGAAAGCGTGTGCAGATATAGGATGCTGGTAGCTGTGGAAAACAGAAAAGGTTAAAGCCTGAGATTACTGTGACAATCAAAGACAGAAATAAGCTGAGTTTGGGAATACATTTTACTTTATATATATAATATATATATATATATGTATATATATATATATAAAATTTACTCAGCTGTAATGGAGGATGGAATTTAAAATATTTCTTGCTCAATTTAAATTGACTTTTATGAGTTCATCGAATAGTAGGCAGGAGGACAAACTCAAGTGTCCTAAAGATCAGGCTCTGCAAGTACCACATATAGGAAGATAAAGTACTGAATGCTTTTCCCCAACAAACGTGGCTCTGCTGGCACATGATCCATATTTCCAGCTCTAGGATGCATCACCCTGAAAATTGCAAAACTAAGTATTAAGAAATATGCCTTGAAAATATGCCAGCTAAGTTCCTTAAAAGGATCTGAGACGGGGTGACTCACTACTCAAATGGCCATTCGTTGCATCTGCAGAGCATTTCAGGTTAAATTCTCTGAAATAGCAATGATTACTTGTAGAAGCTCCATGTTGCAGAGCCAGTGCTGCTGCGGCAGCCCAGGGCTGAGGTCCTGGCACAGCGGGTGGCAGAGAGGTGACAGCAGCCTTGCTACCGCCAGCCTGAGCAGAGAGGAGGAGGAACACAGAGGCTTCCCATAATAAGGTTTGAAATTTCTGAGTTGATTTAAAAGCTGATCTGAAGCAGGGTTTGGGTGCTAATCAGCTGGTTGGCTACCTGGGTCACCATGAAGGAGCGTACCTGGAATACTGTCTTCTTGTCCCAGTGTGCCACTTACAGTGCATGAGGCAGGGCTCGGGAAGCACAGGGGTTTATGAGACCACATTTATGAAATATTTGTGATCTGTTGATGCATGAACTGTAGTAACTACTTCGTGCCAAGGTCTATCTTTCCATATTCTTTTGATCTCTTTGCTGTTTTGTGTCATGTAGCATTGTTTACTGCACATTTTGGCAATGAGAACAGAATCTTTTTTCTATCCAGTCTGTATTTTTGAATTTATTTCTCAGCCCAGATTTTTTTCCCCTCTCTCCAATAAAGCTGCTTTTTCAGTCTCTCTCTGCTGTTTCCCTGACAATAGTGGACTGAGTGTTTCAGTTTTGAAGACCCTAAATTCAGGAACTCCGTAGGAACCCACCTTTCAGAAAACACTAACTTCATCAGCTGAAAAGCAGATCCTTTTAAGCATTCATCTGACTTGGGAATACAACCACTTGCAGCCCTGAACAGCCTCAGCTGGCACAGCTGGGTGAAGCCAGGAGGAACGTGCCAGCATGCCTAACGAGCTTGTGCTCGGTGGCTGCGGTCTGTGCCAGGCTGTGAGTGGCAGCCTGTTTGCCTCCCTGCCTCTTTCTGAGTGTAACCAGCTTCTTTCTGTCTTTTTCAATAAGCAGAGGGAGCTGCACATCAAGGCAGCATCTCTCATGGTTCTTTTGCATAGCTTCTGATCCACATTTGAGGAACCTTTACTGTTTTTTTTTGTTGTTTGGTTGGGTGTAC
Organism: Cygnus atratus; assembly: GCF_013377495.2. Lineage (NCBI taxonomy): Eukaryota > Metazoa > Chordata > Aves > Anseriformes > Anatidae > Cygnus > Cygnus atratus. The sequence continues at coordinate 3,337,056 of NC_066371.1, read as the reverse complement.
AGATATATTTTGGCTTCCTGTGTTCAATTATTCATTTTTTTTGTCTTTGAACCTTGATAGGGGAGAAAGAAAGAAAGAATAGTTATCCGCTTTCAGGTTTTGGATATACTGTATTATAGTCTCTTGTAATTCCTTATGGAAGAAGGATCCAAACTCAGCTGAAGTTAACGTGAATCTTTCTGCTAACTTTCATGTTACCCTAGTGGTCTTCCTATGTTTGGCTCAAAAGGTGTGTTTGGGTAGAAGAAATGCTGTGGCTTATTCGACAGTTTGTATAGTGACCTTATTTGCCCTGAGTTTGGGGGAAAAATGGGAATATTCTACTTACAGCCACAGAATCAATCCTCTCTGTAGGCATTGATTACTTTTGTCTCTGACAAGTTGACTAGTATTCTCATCTGTCTCCCATCCTCAAGTCCAGGTCTTTAAGTTCTCTATGTTCCACAGCTGTGTGTTTTGCAGTGGTAAACCAATATTTTCCTTTACGAAATACAAGCAGAGTAATTTTGCCTCAGGTAAATTCTTTCTCTGGGAAAACCCATTCAGGAATGCTTCGGGGCTTGTATCTCAAGATAAAACAGAAATCTGTCTTGCTTGTAAGATGTGAGTCAATTTTCATGTCTACGGCAGCCGAAGGAAAATTAACAGGAAAAAAAAAGTACAGTATTAAAATGTACCAAACACAGTAAAACCATCAGAATATGTACACATGGTAGACTCTACACTTCTTGGTTGCTTTTGATGTGATTTTCTGTCTCATGTGAAGTGCACTGTGCAGCTCTCATGGACCCATCCTGAGCCCTTCCCTGTCTGTGTCAGATTTCTTCCTTGTCTCCTCTCTGCCTTTGTGAAAAGACAGGATGAAGGCACGACTGTCCTAGCTCTGGGGTCTGAAGGTGGCACTGCCAAATGGTGTCAGGTAATCTACGGACGCAGTGAGGGGTGCTGCCCCAAGGGTTTCCCTGGCGCGGTGCAGGACTCCTACGTCTCCAGTACTGGGTCAGTGCTCTAAATTGTGGAAATAAGTCTCCATTGGCTGCCTTTAGAAGGGAAAGAGACAATTATGGTGGTGAATTTCCATATTCTAAGGTAGATGCGTGTTTTTGAGGTTTGGCAATCAAGGAAAGAGACAATTTTAAAAAGAATTAAAAAAAAGTTATCTTTTAAAATGTCAGGCAGGAGGTTTGATTGAGTTGCAAATACACACCTGAACTTTTAATTAGTTTACTATCTTGTTTAGACAGCTGCATTTTTTGTCACTATAATGTGTGAATGAGCCTTGGTCTTCCTTCTTCGTGAAAGCCGGAGGTCTGGGGTGTTGCAGCTCTCCAGCCCATGCAGCCACCTGTGGCACTGTTAGGCCAAGGTGGCTGCGCATCAGCAACAGAGCCTGAGACCAGCATATAATTACCTTGTGTTTCTTTATGAATCTTCTTTTAGGCGGGGGAATTGCATAACTTAATTAATGTGAGTAATACTAATTATTTTGGATCTGTCATTGCACAAGTGATGATGAATAATGCAGATGCTGCTGTGGCACTAAATGCGGTGGTTGAGGATCTTTTTGCCTTTTTCCCTCATCATCCATCTTGAAGTATTGTGACATTGGGTGACATAGATAAACCTGAATTCTGTAATTAAGTCTTATTTTAATGATCCTGGAAAACATTCAATTTTGCATGTTCTCTTAGTATAAATATGGCTTAATGAGTCTTTCATCTTTCCTATCTGCTTACTGCACTGCTGACATTTCTCCATTCGGATAACAAGATGCAGGAGGATAAAACTATCTTTAAAATTCTCCACACTGGCATATGTAGGTTTTCATATTAATGGAGATATTTTTGTGCCTTTAGGTCAATGGTTTATTGACATTTATCTGTGGAAGGCCACGTCAGGCCTTTTGTAAAGCAAATATCCCTAAAAGAGAAGTGAGGAATTCAGTGGCTAAATTAGATTTTTATTTTTATTTTTTTCTAAAAGAATTCACCTTATGGTCCATGAACATTGATGTAATTAGGATTTTTTTTTTTTTGCATGTCTACTTGTAGAAAGCAAGTTTTAAGACTTCTTGCACTGGTTCTACATTTGCAAAAAAAAAATCATATATGATGAAAACACTGAAAACACAGGTATCAGCACCCTCGCTGTAAATTGTGCACAGATTCAATTAAATGTGTGCTTCTACAGCAAAAGCTCATTCTTTCCTCATTCCCTCATGCTCCCCTCATTCTTTCTCCATGATGTGTGCACTTGTGGGAGCGATGTCCCACATTTCCTGTGGAAATGTCTGGCCCAATCCTCTTGACACTCTCCCTTCAGATGTTTATATACGTTCATAGAGTCATAGAATCATGGATAAGATTCCCTCTCTGTCTTCTCCAAGCTAACCATGCTCAGGTCTCTCAGCCTCTCCTTGCGTGACAGATGCTCCAATCCCCCCATCATCTTCTAAGGGTGATCCACATTGCAGTACAAGCCAAGATGCTATTTCCAGAAAATAAGCAAATGCAAGGGATATTTATTTGCTCTGTGACTTGAATTCAAAGGTTTTCAAATGAGAAAGAAAGTGCTCTTCAATTTCCCCAGTAGAAACAGTTATAAAGAGAAGAAATAGGTTGAAAGAATTGACTGTATTTTCTAGCCTAAGGCCAAGCAAACCAATCACATATAGAAGTATCAGATGTATTCTATGTATAGAATGGTAGAAAAATCTGGTCTGAAGCACAACACTATCACATGATGACTTTTAGGTATGTAATTACAATCATGCTGCATTTAGTAAGTGCGAATACTTACATTCCAGAGATTTGTTATCAAATTGGACATGGGGCTTAATTTAGATTAAATGCAGAAACTTAATGTTTGAAAATTGCTCTGTATTTTGTGGCTCACAGGCATAAAGTGCAGATGGGAAAAAAAAATTAAGATGGAGAGGAAATAAATACTCTATTTGTAGAGACAATGATACATTTATTTTTCTCTTCTAATTTACCATAAAGGTGAATGCATGATAATAGAAACAAATCAGCTTGGTACAAATCCATTGCAAACCAGAGGTGCACCACATATATGAAAAAAGAAGATTAAGCACCCTGACTAGGGCCCTGTGGTAGCTTTTTTAGAATTGATTATTGTGAGACTGAGCCCAAATAATAAGCATGAAATGTTGGTTATGCTACTGATACACTGTGAACTATATCTAAGCAAAAAAAAATAGAGCTTATTTTTAGCATTAAGGTATGAAATTGAACCAGATTTAGAAGAAACACTTCAGACTATTTTGTGCAATTGGCTAAAACAAATATTGACTCCATAGTAAGGTATTGCAAATAAATTAAATTATTAAGGATTAGTAACTGGTTTAGTCTGTAGAGAATCCAGTGTAAAAAGCTTTAACTCTTTCCCTGGTCCTCCTTGACGCTTTTATCTTTGGCCCTAGCAGCAGTCATGTCTATCTCCTGCACCAAACACTCGTGTTCTCCAGGGATGTCTTTGGCCAAATTGGTCCATAATCTTCCATAAAATGTTCTCCAGAGGGTTTTATTACTAAATGCTCTTGGTAAGGAATAGCATATGCAAAGTAGATCTGCACACATATGTCCTGTCTTGTAGTAAATGGCTGAAATATGGCAGGGAAGTGCACTGCAGGAAAACTTCTGTTAGCTGAACCCAAGTTACTAAAATTCTCATAAGAAATTCGGGTTTGTCCCATAGGCTTTCCTATCACATCCTGCACTTGCAAGCATTTGTTTCAGTGCAGGAGAAGTGCTGGTTGGTGGATGCAGCTGGTACCGTCCGAAATGCAGACCGATGCTCGGCACAGTGCTCGCCTCAGGTCTCAGCTGCCAGCTCCTGCCAGCCCTTACTCAGGAGAGCAGTTGTTTAGGTCCAGTAATTTTGCTGGTGTACCATATATATCATTAGGAATCAGTAGCCTGCTTTCTTGTTTCACTAAGGACGACAAAATAAAACATGAATACGTTTTCTTTTTTAATATGAACTGAAGTTAAATGTTCATTATTTCTTATGAATTTAACGTGAGCAAGCTCTTAATATGATGTCAGTCAAAGTCTTCTCTCTGATCTCTACTTGTCCCATTTTAATTTACGAGTGCAAAGGTCATCCAAGTGTTGCTTCTGGCCCATTTCATTCCCTTGTGGCTTCTGGTTGTGCAACGTGTCGTCATGTGTCCTGGTGGGTGGCGTACACATTGCATCAGAACGTTATCTGACTTCTGGCGTGCACTGGTTTTCAACAAACCTCGTTCTAAAGCTGGAGCAGCCCTCAATAATTGCTTTTTCAGTGTGTTCTGTAGAAGGATGGTCACACGTGGTCCATGGTGTCCTGGAGGTGTCCCAGAGGCTTTTGATGTATGGCACTGTGGTGGCCAGGAGGCAAAAAGGAGAATGTGATGTTTGTAATGTGACAGTGGTAGATTGAAGCGCGAGGGACCAGTGAGCCATGCTGTGGGTCTAAGGCAGCATAAAGCGGGTGTGGGTTTGTCTGCCCCCAGGGATGCTTAGCCTGGGTGGGAGGGCACCTTCGTACAGACGTAAACCAGTGTGGTGGGAAGGTGAAGGACTGGAAGAAGGAGGAAAGGAAAGGACTGAGTCAAGTATTTTACATAAGAATTGAATGGGAATGCTGTATGCATTTTTGTGACATTTCTGCAAAATAGGAGCTGAACTGGTATGGCTGTGTAGTAAGTCTTTTTTGTGTCTTAGTGCTACTCAGAACCCAGTCACAATCAAGCCATATTGGCTAACACTAAAATACCATAATTGTTGGGTATGTAAGCCACTGCATGTCTGTGTAAGAATGGTCTTAGTTCTGCTGATGAAGACAAGCTAAGAAAGTGAAAATCAGTGTGGAAAACAAAGTGCTTCTTAAGATGGGGAAAAGATACAAAAATTGGTCTTATTTTTCATGAGTAACCAATACTTAAGAATAAATACAATGGGGTAAGCTGGCCTGTAATTCAAGCTTCTTAATGTACCAGCTGCATCCTGTGGATCAGGAGTCTTGAGTTTTCAGCTGCTAGAGCATGAAGGCACCTGTACTGTCCTGCTAAAGCTACCAGTGAGTGCTCAGCACAGGCTCTGCACACAGGTCCTGGTCTCTGCCTGCCACCAGCGTAATCCCAGATGCTGAGCAAGCAGCTGCTGCCCTCCCAGTACCACCCTTAATACCTCGAGATTCCTCATGGCCCTTTTCGGTCCATTTCCTGTGCATTGCTGAAGGCAGTGATCAGAAGATCCTGGTGAAATAATAATTTCATTTTAATAATCTAAATGCAGTTTGTTGCACTGGAGCTCTAATGACACGCATACTATGATGTTATGGCTTTATGCTGTGTTGCATCTGGGCATATTCAAGTATGAAGTTCCTCACATACAGGTTAAAAAGAATTCTTTATTAGATGTACAATCTCCCTTGAAAGAAATTGCACATTTTACTTTCTGTGTGATTAAATATTTTGCTACCAAGAAAAGCAAACTGTTAAGTTTGTACAATGATACATCTGCAACACAGCAGGCATTTGCCTTGTAAGAGATGATTGCTTTTCTCTGATGGCCTGGATTTTGTCTGTATGCAGTAGTATACCAAGTAATAAAATTAAGCTGCCACTACTGATAATAGCCTTGGAATGAAAGATATTTTCTTTTCATAGAAATGGACTTCCTCAGAAGTCTAGCTTCTGACACAGATGAGATACAAATGCTAATTTCTCACTGCTAGGTGTGTGTTTAATACCCTGAGCAGGGCTATGGACGATTTCAGTGTGGTGAGAGAGCTGGAACAAAAATAGTCCTAGAGAGAAACTCCAGCACTTGATGAAAAAATAATACAATCAATTAATAGATAATCAAGTATTAATAATTCAAGTGAGCTGGGGGATGAAAGTTGTTAATAATTAAACATTATTCTGATGGATTAAAATTAATCATAGTATCACCTCTCTATCTGGAGGCATCCTAGTGATAAATTTGAGTCTACCTCCTGAAAGAACAGATTTCTGTAACCCACCTCAACGGCAGCGAGTGTGCAGTCAGTCAAGAGATGTGGGAAGCACTCCTGGGTGTTATCTACATTTTTACAATCATTCAGGGAAAAAGCTTTAATATCTGCAACAAAATGCATTCCGAAGGAAATGATTATTATTTATTTATTTATTTATTAATCCACGTTTGGAGTTGCTTTTTTTACTTCAGGAGCTGCTTTGTGCAACAGAGCTGGGGGTGCCCTGTCATGGTGGTGGCCACGGGTGATGTTAGGGTGCGTGAGATCGGAGGGTGAAGGTGCTCCTTCAGGTGTAGGAGCTGAGCAAGAGGAGAGGCCCCGTGCTTGTTTTACTAAGTGATGTTTGGTGATTACTCCAGCTTTACTTCTCCATTGATCCTTCAGCACACCTCCATTTTAGATTATTTTTTTTGTAGTATTTGAGTCTTATAACTTGTATAAACACTTCGAAAAGCTGGAAGATTACAGTTTTCTCATGAATTTTATTCATAGATCTCAAGTATGGAAATATGATGTTTGAATTCCTTCCTGGACTGCATTTCTTGCTAAGGGCAATGCCTGTTACATTGCAGGAGGAAATCATCTGTTTCGTTTTTCTGTCTTTCCCTTTCCAGTCCTCTGGCCTTCTCATATCACAGCTACAGCTGCAGATATTTTTGTGTTATTTGGAGATGCGAGCGAATTGTCCCAAATCATCTGTGCATTGCAGGTCAGGGTGGTTATTACCCATTTGAAATGGCTAAAGTGAGAGGCCAGGGAGCTACAGGAAAGAGCTGAAAGTTTTTGGTTGTACTAAACTGGGTGTGATGTTAGCCTCCGTGGTCCGAAGTGGCCTGAGTGGAAAATGACACATTTCTACATTCAGTAGAAAATGGCCAAATTAAGAGATATATAAATCACTTTGGAAAATGTAGCAGGTACAAAGTCACCAGAGGAAGAAGGGCACAAACTACTCAAGACAATTTTGGAATAATGAGCAAATGGGAAGGAAGCATCTTTATTTTATAGCCTGGACTCTTACACACACATTAATTTCCAGGTAGTTCTAACCTCCTAGTTTCAAGCAGTGGAGTCTCAAAAGTTTTTCAGTCCCCCAAAATTTTTTCAGTCTCAAAAACAAGGAAGTTCTCCAGGTCCTTAGAAAAAAAAATTCTGTTGTCCTTGTCCCCTTTCCTAGTAGCTCCTGGCAGCTCTAAATGCAGTATTTTTCGTGCAGCATTTGAGATTGATAGTTAGTCCTATATTCAGTGACTTCTGAAGGAAGGCAAGGGTAAAAATCTGGACTCATGAGAGGATCCAGAGACTCGCAGGCTTTTGCTTGCATTTAAATTCTTCTGCTTCTTGGCGCTCGTGTTTGATATCATCTGGGTTTTCACTGTAGTTTGCCCCTGTAAGTGGTATGTTGTTTTGCTACGGCTCACATTACAAGCGTGTATTGTTTGCTCTCTGCAAACACGCTGACCTCCAGGGCTCCGGCATCTGGAGTCGAGTCCGTCTTCACATAAGGTGTGACTCATTGCCAGGCAGGGCACAGAAACTGAGAGACAGCCAAGGAGGGGAGGAAGGAACTGAAATTTCAGCAGATTGTTCCTGATGCAGTAGGGTAAGGGACTGTTGTTCTAGCTGGTTTATTCTGAAATTACAGACTTGCACACACATGAACACAAGAGAAAGATTTGCTAGGAAAAAAAAAATCATATATTTCAAATATTTTTTCATATATTTAATTTGTAATGGGTTTACACACTAAAAGTGTTCATTGAATAGAATAAGATATCAAGATTTAGATGTATAATATGAGAAATTAGATTTAAATGGTAATTAAATTAATGGAATACTTTAATTACTGCTATCATTTACTTAATCTTCTACATTAGATTTTGAAGCATCTCTAGATCAGGAAGCAGGTCCTTTTAGAAGACCTTGTTGAGATAATTAAAACAGGAGGCAGATTTATCACAGTCAGCATTACAAAAAGGAGAGGAACAAAGAACATTTCCTTCATGGTTGAGGTGTGTGTTTCTCTTGCTTTTCAGACACTTGCTTGGGGAGTAGTTCCAGGACCCCAAAGGCTGTTTTTGTACATGCTGCAAAATTCTCAAATTCTCGTATGCGGGTCTTTTTATCAGTGAGTTTTGAAGATGAGACCTAGCTGGGGAGCTGCAATTCACTCGTGGCTTCAATGGCACGCAAGAGGGTGGAAAACATGAGTGATTTTCCAAGTTCAGAGCTCTCGTTTACATGTAGAGGGGGTTTGTGTCTCAAATCAATATAGAATTACTGTGAGGAAAGGTTTTTTTTTTTTTTTTTTTTTTTTGACTGTTATTTTCACTGAAACACACCCAATTCCCTCTAGTTTTACCAGAATTCCTGGCATCTCAGGGCTCTTTTGAGGTAAGATGAGATCAGCTTCAAAGCTCTGTGCTGGTGCACAGAAAGGTCTGGAGGAGGTAAGAAGGTAAACTTGGACAAGATAACTCAGCAGCCCTCTCCTGCACATTACTTTTCTAGGAAACTTTCCTTTCGTGAGGGATGTTGAAAGAAGTGGTGTGATTTCTGTGAGAGCATCTCCGCATGCTACAACCTGTGTATTGAGAGGTACTTATGAGAGCTCTTCCAGCTCAAACCCACTCTCTGTCCTTGTCTTGGGTGTTGTCATCTGGCCCCAGAGAGGTTGCTGATTGCAAGAGGGTGCAGATGAGCAGCAGTGCCTGATAGGGCTCTTGCCTCACTGCTTTTGACACCTGAAATCAACTCTTTCTGCTGATAAGGAGTGAACTGAAGGAGTTCATTGATGTAACGTCGGTCTCTTTTACACATTCATGCATACATAACTACATGTATCCATGCCTATCTACCTCCACGTGCGTGTTTGTTGTGATGGGGAGCTCCAGGAGCTTGCATGTCTGCAGAATGGCTTCAGATATTCCGCCTACCTGAAATCTTTGTACTTTTACTAAGCTGTGTTTGCTCACAAAAATACCTCCTCTGTGCCTCAGTTTCCCATCCACCCAGTAGGGGAAGAGCTCTGCTTGCTCTCTTCGGATCGCTTTTGAAGACAATTACTGGAAGAGGTGGTCAGTAGTTTGGAAATGAGGAATGTGGCCCGTAGGGGAAGGGATAGGGAACTCTGGAAAATAATCTTTGTTGAATATTTTCCAGGTTTAGGCTTGTGTTCTTTATTTTCTTTCTTGAGCTGTTTTTAATTTTGTTTTTGGGGTCAGTGTGGGAATCATGGTAAGCATTTCATTGAGGATGAACTGTGTAATGACAATGATTAGCATTCACACAGGGTAGCTCAGAGATGGGGGAAAAAGACAGCTCGGCAAATTTAATAAATGCTTTAATAAGTGGATCTGCTTCCTCGGTGCGTGGGGAGAGTACACAAACCAAAAAGATAAAACCCAAAACCCACACTGGGATTTTCAAATTACCCCTAGAGATTGTGCAGAGATTACTTATGACATTAATGTGAACAGAGCATCCGAATAGCTTGAAATCCTCCTCTCAATCATGTCCAGTGCCTGAAGGACTTGCTTTCCTGGAGGGAACTGTTTCTGGAGAGAACTGGGAGCTGCTGCTCCTGTGTTGGGCTTCAAGGGCTTGGAGGTTCCAGGCTCTCGAGTCCCAAGGTTTTAAGCAAGCTGAGCTGAGTAAAGGGCTTAAACCTATGAGTGGAATAAGAATTAAGTAATGCTTCCTGCCCTCTGTGGAAGTCAAAGCTGTATGGATGGATTGGATCTGATGTCTGATTTCCCGGGTCTGGCCTGTGCCCTTTTAGACAGATTTACGCTATAGACCACGTTCCTATTATGACCAGTAGAATATGAAACAATGGGGGAAGCAGATGCACAATCTCACTGATTTTTTTTTTTCTTTGATGTAAAATTCCATTTCATTTTTACTCTTTTTCATTTTTCCTTTTTCTTTCTTTCTTCTTCAAGAACAGGTTTGTATTTGCTTTCTTTTATTCTTGTTACTGTAATGGGCTTTCTTGGTTCTACAGCCATAAGAAATCGTGGCTTGATGAGGTTGCTGTGATACAGTTAAAAGTTTAAATTATAAACTCACAGTGAGAAAATCAGTGATGCATGATTAGTTGAATTTTTTTAATATAGTAGTTGTATTTTCATATTCATGTACAGGAATGTCATGTCAACTGCAGTAGGACTTTTAATACATATTAATAGACTCGGTTACAATGTGGATTGTTTGTACACCTTTTGGCAGACAGCTGAGGTATTAGGTCTGCACAGTATAGATTAGTCACTTGCTAAAGAAAACAATACACGAGCAGTAAGGTCAACTCTGTTTGGAGACAGAGTTCCAGTGCATTGGCCATTCAACCAACAGGGTTAGAATTGCGATCAAATTTGCCAGCAATATAAAATAAAATTCCTGTGTCAGAACGGAGCTCACCATTGTTACAGGTTTCCCACCTCGCAGGTTTTACTCCGTCGTTTTACTCCAGCCTGTCTAGAGGTCAGATGCCCCAGTAGGCCACATGCAAGGCAGAAAGTAGTCTGCCTTGAAATTTGTGTTGGTTATGAATGGAGTCAATCCTGGACCACTTTCTCTGCTTTGTGCTGTTCAGAAAACAGAATTAACAGATGATTAATCTGTGAGTTCTTTAAATGCATTACGCTTCCCATTTAGTGTCAGACAAATGATGCAGGGTTTGCAGGAAATCCCTTTAAGCAAACAGTGAAGGGCGCTCACCTCTGAGCTGAAGTGAAATGGCTGCCTGGGCAATTTGTTGCAGCGCTCAGATACGTCCTTGTACAGATTGTTTGTAATCCCTTTGGTAACCTTGGCATCACTGAAGTAGTCTAGAAAGAAATGTTTTAAAAATAAATATCCCGCATTTTCTTTATTTGAAATCTTTTGAACCATCCTAGATCCTTAAGTTTTCAAGAGTAGAGGCAGAGCAGAACTCTTAAGTTCTAAGAGTAGAGGCTTATTCTTTACCAAAATGATTGTCGGGGCACTTAATGAGCTTTGTGCCAGACCAGTGACTTCAGTAACATGTCTGCAGCAAGAACCTTGCTCCCGCTGGCTGGGCACACCGCTCTGCCCAGCGTGAAGGCTGCGTCCCTGTTCAGCTTATCCGTGTAGCCTTTATGTGTGTCAAGACACCCATTTTGAATTAAGACTTAGTCACCTTTGTATGGAGCTAGTCCCTTTAAACGGTTGCTGTGTAGTGAAAGGAAAGTGTAAAAAATTTCTAGTGCCAATCAAGAGAAGTGAGAAATGTGTCTCTTTCTGCGGGTTGGGATTATGTTTCTGTTAAGCAGAACCTCATTTTCCCAATGCAGAAGCTCTTAAATCTGCAAACTGCCCTCTTGAAAAGAAAGTGCAAGAAAATCATACTTAAATCTTCAAAGAGAAACGTGACGAGATAAGGTGGAGGCTAATATTAGTGCGCGATAACCGCCTGACAGGCTCGCACCACGCCGACGTGCCGTGTCACTGCCGTTGCAGACGGAGCGGAGCTCTTTGCTGGAGATGTAGCAATTGCAGATCAAGTGATATATAATTTACTAAACTGCTTGTTAATTCTGTGACGTTATGAAATCTCCTGGGCATGTAATTACTACAAGCGTTTGCTTGACTTTACTACATAGCTTGACATATACCATAGAAGTTTGTGCCTCGTAAAATTATGACCTAGATATAAAATGCAACTATTAGGGAGCAAAATATTACTGTTAAAGGAGAATGGATGAGACTAAAAGCACTTTAAAAATGCCTTCCATGGCTTGGAATTGCAAACATCCGTACCATCTCCTGCTGATTACACGCGTTATGGCAGCAATTGTTTCCCCGGCTGGGCTTTAATTTCCCGCAGCACATTGCCGCGCCGCGCTCCAGCCCGCAGTCACGGTTCTACCAGCAAGACTGTGAGGACTGCGTGGAGGGAGCGTGATTGACAGATATTTTAAGCCTTTTTGTGGTTCAGGATTAGTGGCACATTGATGTGCAAGGGTAGGATGTAGGCTGCTGGGCCCTGCCTGCTGCGGGAAGCTCTGACTCCAGCAGGGAACTGGAAGGACTTTGGGATGCCGTTGGGGTCTTTCCTTCCCAGAGGTTCGGTGTCGGCACCTGAGCTCTGCAGAGCCTGGAGCAAAGGTGGTGCCATCTTTGTGACGAAATTGAAATCTCACTCCTTGTTATTTGCTGTGAAAGAGCTGCTGAGAGTCTTTCAAGTTAAGAAGGTTAGCCCCTGAGCAGGGGTGAAACAATAGCGCGGGGTGTTTGAGCTGAATATTGCAGGGTGTATGCTGCACCTGCAGCTTTTTTACAGCGTGCTGACCTGGCATGTTAAGCAGGTGTTGGGTTAGCCCCAGCCTGCTTTGTGCTGGGACATCTTAATCAGCACTGGTCCTGTCTGCAAGTCCCTTAGGTCTAGAAAGAGAGGAGCCACACTGTGTGCCAGTCTGGGGTGCTGTGGAGTCCTGGGTGGTCCCTTTCAAGAAGAAGTGGTGCTAGAGATAACAACTAGCTCCTAGATGGATCCTCCTGGCTGCATCCTGGTGGTAGCAGCCCCGGAGATGCTTTTGCAGACAGTGAGAGCTGCCTCTGAAAGGCTGGGATGCCCAAACTTGTCCTGGATTATGCAGGCTTAAAGTCTTTGTGGAAAACACTGGTTTCTGGGTGTGAAAGCAGTATTCCTTGTACCCAACAAGTTCGGAGAGCCAGCTTTGAACATTAGACAAGTTGAGAATGGAAACAACCTTCACGCTCATAAAGCAAAGTTTCAAAATTGGAAACGGTGTTACAAAAGAAAGCAGAGAAAATTAGGAAACAGAAAGATGCCTTTTAAGTGGGGCTCATTAGCAGCTGCAGAAGGCGTTACCTCTGAAGGAGGAACTCGTTTCTCGTTTGTCTTGACTTTGGTGCTTCCAGCCCGACAGTGTTCAGGGTCTGGCAAAGTCTGGTAGAGGTGGGAATCCATCCCTTAGATATCACTGTTCTTTTTTTAAAAAAATAATATTTTATTTTTATTTTTAACTTTCTGGCTGCTACTAAATGTAAATGGCGTTTTATAATAGCTCTCAAGCCCTCCTCGGAACTCTGCTGATTTGGAAGACTTGTTTGTGGTGTTTGCATTTACTTGCCTGGTGCCCAGCAGGGTGCTAAGGAACTGGGCTTTACTGGAGAATGAATCAGAGGAAAACAACGATTTCAGACGTTGCCCTTTTATGTTTCTCTCAGGAAGCAGGCTGAATTGCAGACATTTGGTAACATTTTACAACTCATATAAATAATTTTAATAAATCTGCACTCTCCACTCGCTGTCCAATAAAGGTTTTTCTGACAATAGGTAACAGAAGTTGGCTCTAACCTAACCTTGCTTTGCTTTACTAATTGCTTCCACTAACTGGAAAGTCTGGGAAAGAGATTTGGTACACATGAGTGGGATTTGATGCGTTTCCCATAGAAACAGATCAATTTATTTATTTATTTATTTATTTGGTTGGTTGGTTTTGCCAGTTAAGGTGCAGCGAGTCAGGAGCTCTATCCTGACCTCAAAGGATACAGCCTGGTGCAGATCAGCATCCTCTGGAGCAAGTGCTACTGAACAACTTGTACAATATTGTATTTCACAATGTTTCTCATTTTATATTTATTTATGTGAATATAGATGAGATTTTCTTGCTGCCATTAGTCTTTCTATTTGAAATAAATTCCCACTGTGTCTCTCCACTTGGAGAGATCAAGCGGGTTTGAAATCCTGCACTGAAGGAACATTTGCTGCTGTGCCTCAGTGAGCTGCTTTCCTCTCCCCTCCCCACAGACCGCTGGCACCGCTGCGGCATCTCCTGTTCCCCACGCAGTGCTTTGGGACCTGTGTGGTCCTACACGTGGTCCTTGGTGCTACATTCAGTTCTTCCCTAGTGCATTCCTGCTCCTGAAGCATGAGTTCTCCCAAGCCCCTGCCCTGTCTGTCTCTGTGCAGCGCTGGTCCCAAACTCATCTGCATTCCCTGCTATTCTGACAGTTTCTGCTCTCTCCCAGGAGCTGTTCACTCTCTCATCTACATCTAACAGCAGCTGCTTCGAGGCCCCGCATAGCTCTATCATGCTTGTTGGTGTCTGGTCTAATTTCTTCCTATTCTCCTCTTGCTGCCTCCTTTTTCCATAAACTTTTATCTCCCCATCTCCTTTGCATGCTCCAAGTCCCATGTTTGTCTGTGTGGCTTCACAGCGCTGCACCCCTTCAGCTCCAGCCTGTGCTGCGCTCTTGTTTCTGCATCAACAGGTACTGTGAGCATCCATGCTGACTGCTGAAACATCTGGGCTCAGAAAGCATTTTTTTTTTCCTCTTTATCGGTTTTATCTCCAGTGTCAAATGAGGTCTTAATGGGTGGGGGGTCTTAAAGGAGGGGGGGGGGTCGCACCAAGTTGGCTCTGCTGTCTGCAAGCAGTGAGAGTCTCTGAGTCATGCTTCAACCACGTAGAGATGAGTCAAGGCAGGTGTCTGCTTTGTGAGCCATCGGCCCCAAAGCAGCCTTTGCCCAAGCAAAGTAAGTTTTTATTGGCATTTGTTCAACCCGGTTGCCTCGGGTGCTATGCCTGGGGTTACCTGTGGGAGCAACGCATGGGGCAGTTCTGCAGGGGTGAATCCAGCGCTCGCTGCTCCTGGCTGGGAGGCACGTAAAGCATCATGGAGGCATTGCTGTACCTGGCTGTGCACAGGGTCCTGCTCTGCTGACTAAGAAGAAACTCTAAGAGAGAAATTTCTAACCTGCTGGAAAACTAGTGTTCTTGAGAATTCTTTTATTCATGTTTTGAATCTCATCTCCTTTCCCATTCTGTAGGCAAACGTGCTTAGTGTCTGTTGTGGTTTAGCGTCATTTACCTGGTCAACTTTATATTTGCAGTTATAGGTGAAAGACGGGATAGAAGGAAAAAAAAAATCACTTTGTGAAGCACTCTGCCAATTTACCATGCCATAAAATGAGAAACTTTGGTGTAATAGCTACAGCATAATTATGTAAATGACATAATTTAATAATGATTACTAAATCCCAGCAAGTTTTATTTCTTTTCCTTATTATTAATGGTTCCCCTTGATAGCAAATGACAGGGTGCATATCAAAATTCATTTCTGTGGAGACACTGCATCACTTGGGCTGCTTGGAGTGCAGGACACCTTTCAGGCGCAGGCAGAGGGTGCTCAGCAGACTTGTTAACTCTGCAAGAACAAATGTCCATGAGGATAGAAGGAAGGGGAGAGAAAACTTGCACAGCAGCAAATATTTAATTAAAAGAGCTGCTTGGGCTGACTAGTTGTGGCAGCAGCTGCTTAAACAGAGATCAATGCTTTAAATAACTGCAGCTAAATAAAAGACAGAGGAGAGTGGAGGAGAAAGCTCAAAGGGCATGGACTGTAATTGCAAAAGAAGTTTTCATTTTTACATTGCAATGTCTTTACTAGCCATTAGCAACTTCCCTGCCTGTTTGGAAGACCACGATATCCACAAGCTCTGGGGGTTTTACACCGCTGCCAAAGAGCAGAGAGGAGAGTGTGAAGGCAGGCAATACATCACCCGCAGCTCCTGCTCTCCCATGCCTTAGACATATTGGCTCTAATGAGGAAGTCTCCCACTGGCTGTTCTGCAAAGTGGAATAAAATACTAGTTTTATTCGAGTATTCTATTTCAGTAGCTAGAAGATTTGCTCCTTTCTAGTGTTCTCTGACAGAACTACAGAGCCGCAGCCCTGCTCTAGGGCCTGTGGCCACTTCGACCTCACGCCCTCACGCCAGGGAGCTGCCCTGGCCACGGGCACATTTCTGTATTTAGTAGCAGTCTCTGAGTGAGTCTTCTTTGCGCCTTCTCAACCTTGCACACTGTGGCCTGCACCTCTGAAAGACCCATGTTATTCACCTAACACGAAATATTATTTATAATAGATCAGCATTTCTCAGTCAATGCCCAAGAGCATTCCTCAGGCTGCAAGACGCGGTTCAGCCATAGAATAACTGATGTTGTTTACCCCAAGGAGGTGCACATGATGAACACACCAAAGGTGCTGGACAAGCAAGAAGAGCACAGGGTGGAGGGGCATTTCAGAGACTCCTAGAATCGTAGAATGGCTCGGGTTGGAAGGAACCTTTAAGATTATCCAGTTCCAACTCCCCCTGCCATAGACCACCCACTAGACTAGGTTGCCCAGGGCCTTGTCCAGCCTCTCATTGAGCACCTCCAGGGATGGAGCATCCAGAACCTCTCTGGGCAGCCTGTTCCAGTGCCCTACCACACTCTGAGTGAAAATTTGTCTGTGTTGCGGAGAGCTGCTTGAAACGCTCAGACCTGTAAGGAACAAAGCTATGCTCGGCTCTCCTGTGCCCTAGGGAGCTTTGTGGGTGCAGGGGAGCACAAAGAAGCAGAAGCCAAGTCAGAGATGTTTGAGAATAAAGTGCATAGAAGGTCACATTGCAGTGCTTGTCTTTTTAATAACTGACTCTCTGTGGTTTTCTGAGCTGTTCTCTGATCAGCATTTCTAAGGTGCATAGCGAGATGTGCGTTATGGGTAAGGATTACAGGGCAATAGATGGATCTGTCCGTGTGGTGCAATACAAATGAGGTGAAAAACAACACGATCAACAGTATTTATGATTTCTTCAGCTTTTAGAGGAAAAGGTGGCGTAACGCTGACGGTGCTTATAGAAGCTCTGTGCAAAGTGTATGATACAGTTTTCACGTGCACAACATGGAAAGCGCTTATTCCCAATGTGCATGTAATTGATTAGTACAACACATCTGCGGATGGGCTGGTGACCGAAAGTCACACTTGTTCTGAAGAATATCATGTTATGGGCTGAACGGGTAACGAAGGCCATGGTTCGGCATTGTTGATATTTAACATTAAGGTCCTCCATACAGTTTTATACAACTTGAAAAGATTGTAATAATTCAAGCAGAATTTTCCATTTCAGATGGATGTTTATTTACATTGTACTTCTAATTTATTTTTATTCGCTTTAATTTTAAGCGAGATGGAGTTCAGATTTTTCTAAAAATGGGATAAGGAAAAATATGGTACGTTTGTGCATGACATTGGTACAGTCATGTCCCAGGGAAATGGTAGCAGCTCCGGCTTTTGGAACAAGGATTTGGCAGTGGGCAGTGCAGTTTAGTTGTATACATCTTACTGCTCCCATGGAAAGCAAAACACCAAAAGAAAAGAGAAAGGAACATTACTGTTGTAACCACACTTGTGTGTAGTTAGTGGGCAGTGCCTTTGTGTTTCTGATCTGTATTTCTGTCCTGTGGTTTTGGGAGAGGCTTTACCTAACTCCTACCAGCTAGCTGAGGGAACAGACTCGGTTTACCCACAATTTCCTTATCTCCGTGTACTTGTTGGTAAATAGATGGGTAATCATACATATTTAATGGCTTCTAGACTGTCTGGATGGTGTGTGTGCTGCGTGTTTTGCTTCCTCATTATTGTGTACCTAGGCACCTTAGTTGGACTCAAATCTGGATGAAGATTTTCTGTGTGATCACCTGAAAATAATGCAGACACTGGAAACTGCTTTTCTCTGTCTTCTCAGGAGTGAAAGGGCTGATGAACATGGATCCAAAAGAGAAACAGAATTTGTCTTTCCTTTATTTCAGAGCTGCTGCAGATACATTCAATATATTGTCAGCTAACTGTCTTCACTTTAGTTGATTGATGTCTTGATTCACTACTCTGAACAAAGGCATTAATGGAGAGAAGCAAGTGCTGCAGCTAAAAACTCCTCTGGTTGTAGAGTATGACTGTAGAAACGCTGCATGAGCAAGTGCAGAAAACTTTCAGTCCCTGCTGCCCACGACCAGAAGTAATCCTCACGTTATCAGCAACCCCGTTCCCTTGAAAACCTCGATACAAAACATTTCCATTAACATAAGCCATCAAAGCAAAATGATGACCTGATAAATTGTAATATTATGCTATTTAGTAGAATATCTTAGGCTCTTCCATTAAGATTATGAACTTCTTCCTCGCTGGAGATCCCAGTCAAAAACTCATCCTGTCAGTTTCTCACATGCCTCAGAAGGGATCATTGTGGTTGTTCTCCTTTGGTTTTAGGATTTGATGCGTGCAAGCTGCTGGGATTCTCCTCTTGGGATCTTGGGAACACACTTGGGGCAAGGGAAGGAATGGTGCAGTTCCACCTGTCAGGGACGGATCAGAAACAATTCATC
Source organism: Cygnus atratus (assembly GCF_013377495.2). Taxonomy (NCBI): domain Eukaryota; kingdom Metazoa; phylum Chordata; class Aves; order Anseriformes; family Anatidae; genus Cygnus; species Cygnus atratus. Next base: position 3,318,833 of record NC_066371.1, on the reverse strand, counting down.
CCTAATGAATCTAGTAGGAATAATTGCTGTTTGCTGCTGTTTTTATGGTAATTCACTTGCAGTTAAATACCTTTTTTTCCCTGTGCACATTGTCACCTTGCTACAAGCACAGGGAACTCTCAAGTAAACATGGACCCATGCTGTGAAAATCACTACACAAGGTGGGAACCTCATCGCTCTGCAGTGGTTTCTGTCACCGTCAGGTGATTTTCCTGCCATGGGGATGGCCCCCATACCACGCGCATGCCACACTCTTCATACAGCCCATTAGCTCCTGGGTGCTCTAAATTTTCCCCCCTCTTTTACTACCTGATAAAGTGCAGCCTTTCTCCAGTAACTTCCCAGCAGGAGACTGGGAGAGGGATGTGCCGATTTACCCGGGTTTTATGGGGAATGAGCAATCTCATTAAACCTTGGGGCTGCGGGGCAGGACCCTGCCCATGCCTCCAGCCCACCAGGGCTCTGTAGAGCCCCTGGCCCGAGCTGGGTCTCAAGGTGAGGCAGGGATCCTCCCGGAGGCGTTGCTTTGCTATAAGGCATTTGTTGCTATTGCCACGAGAAAGCTCATGACTTTCCCATTGTTCTCCGCTTTGAAACAAGGAGAATGAGCGTGCGAAAGAACGAAGTGCCTTTGCCACAAATTCATTGTGAAACCAGGAGAATTTGCATCGCCTCCACTCGAGGAGGCTGTCTTCTGCAGTCTCATCTGAAAACAGACCGCAACCTGCTTTTATGTCCTTTGTGCCCGGCTGACACGCCGTCATTTCCAGTCATTCAGCCCTGGTGCTACTGTACTTTGTTTTGGGCTTCATGCTTGACCTATGAGCTGAAATGCTAATCGCTGATGAAAATTTTGAGTAATATGAAACTAGTTTCAGCCAGAAATGTGGTAAGGTCATTTAGGACATGTTGTGTCTCAAGTTTAAAATAATAATAATAATAAAAGCTTCAGACTATGGTTTAATTTTTAACCAGCTGGTGTGCTTTCAGCTATATCCCTAAAGCTCACATCTCTGCTGTTTTGCTACCAGCACGGGGGAGTGACTGTCACTGTGTGTCTGTGGGCTTGTGAAAAAGCCATGTGTACAACATTCCTCCCTTACAGCTTTATCTGCTGGTGCTGGAGTAGGCACGCTGATTCCACTGGTTAACAACTACTGAATAAATGTATGGCCATGCCTTTAGGAAAAGGTGATGCAAGGGATACACTTGGGGGGGGTTAGACTGCTGTTACCTCTGTAAATGTATGCGTATATAAAACCATTATAATTTTATCATATTTTATATATTTTATTATATTTTTATATTTTATTTTTAATTTGTATTATATTTTATTTTTATATTTTATATTTTTATATTTTATTTTATTTATATTTTATTTTTATATTTATTATATTTTTATATTTTAAATATATATATTTATATATTTTATATATTTTTAAATTATTTTATGATGGCTTGTGCAAGTATTACGTAAACTGTGCTTTATAATGCGATGGAGAAATATAGTCTAAAATTACAGTATCCTATACTTTGAATTTAATTTTAACTTTAGATATCATAAAAACTTGCTAATTAAATAATTGTAGATCTCTTAGAAGTTTGTAAAGCATTTACAAAAAAGCAATTTATGCTGCAGGATGTAGTATATACAGCTCAAGTACACTATCTTAAATCCAGATTTTCCCTTGAAATAAAGAGATTGCTGCCATAGTAAAACTAGAAGAAGGCTAGAAGGAGTTAAGGGCAAAGGTACGGATGGGTTCCTACTCAGGAAAGGACCAAATTCATCCCTATAGACACACCTGTTACAGGGAGCCCCTGTGCTCCTGTAGCTGGGAGTTGCTGCCTCTGCCCTGCACATTGCGTGCAGGTCCCCATTCAGCTCTGCCCGGCCCCTCTGGGTCCCTCAACTCATAACCGTTAATTTTCTGTGTTTTCTTGGCTCTAAGTGCGTAAAATAATGAGGGCTATTCTGTAGCCCACAAGAGGAATGTTTTTATGTCAGGCCATAAAAGTCTGTGTTGCATGTCCTGGTTGCTGATGTTAGAGGATGGGAAGATGTGAGCGTGAGACAGCAATAGTCCCTTGTCCTCATGCTCCTGGCTGGTCCCCAAGGCTCCTAAAAACTACGCGTGGCAATTCACATAGAGCGAACCAGGTGACCCACTTTGAAAATGAACTGGGGAAAGAGCCCAGAATGAGAGACTCATTGTCTCAGGTGATGGGGATCAAAATACATCATCATTTAAGAAAAAAGAAAAAGGTACTTAAATTTGTGGAAGATACACCCATTAGTAGCTGTTATGGACAAAAGTTTAGGTGCACCACCTGTCTCAGAAGGTCATTCCACAGCTGTAGGAAGCAGCAGGATGCATGCTCCTGGGGAGCAGTGCTCTGCAGTGCTGCTGCTGACCCATGTGGTCCCATCAGCAGGATCAGGCCTTGGAGTCACCTGAGTTCGGCTCAGTGGTGAACGCCACCACTCTCCATAAGTCAGTGCACATGCTTGTATTTATTCACATATTTAAGAACATCCATAATGGTAGCATTTGGCTATGGGGCATTTAGGTTTGTACGCACCTAATTGTAGGAATGACCCCGCCAGCAGTTATCTCGACTTACTTATATGTGCTGTGTCCATGATGCTATAACTAAAGTTTAATGATGTATTTAGCATAAACAACATACTGTTCACAGTTAATACTTATTTCTTTGCTTATGAGTAAGCTAAGCTAGACATTGATTTTCACTCTGTGGGTTTTGTTTGTTTGTTTGTTTGTTCATTTGTTTTTGAGCCTTTATTGCTCCCCCAGGCCTCGCAGGGCAGCCAACTTCCGAGTAGGTTTTGTCATGAATATCCTCAGCTTCAGACGGGAACTTTGTTTTCAGCTTTTGTGTAATTTGTATCAATTCTGTTGTTTTATTAAATGTTCTGGGTCTTAAGCTTGCTTACACAATTTTCACGGAGAGCAGATACAGGGGTGGGGAGTTTTATTTAAGGTTGCTCAGCTTAAGTTTACAAATGATCCTCTGCAGGGCCAGGTCGCGTTCAGTCACCGTTAGGTGGGTTCAGCAGCTAGACCTAAATGGGTACTGATGTATTATTTATTCAGTTCAAATACCATGTATTGCCCAGTTCCACGCTGGTTGTAAAACCAAACTCATACAGACTTGAAGGGAGCCATCCAAAGAGCACAATGGAAATGCAAGCAAAAATTTATTCAGATAATCCTAAGTTACATGAATCACATTGGTGAAATGGCAATAGGGAATCATTTTTTATTTTATTTTATTTTTTTAGAAAAGCCTGAAGATCTCACATTCACAGACACCTCTAGATCCTAGAAGTGAGGCTTTGCATTGACAAGCAGTTACCAACAAGCAGACCACATGTACTGGTTAGAAGCCCCATTTCTGTAGTTTCCAGTCGTTGTGTGCGTGTATAAGATGTGTAAGGCCTTAAGAAATATGATGCCTGTACTTGATGATTTAGCAGTACAGCTCTTCAGCTGCTAGGTGTACGAAACAAATTAAATCAGAGCTGTCAGATGCTGGGCAATTATAAAGACAGAGTGATGACCAAGAGAAAGCATTAACCATTCACAGCCAGCTTGTAAATGGCTTGCAAGCATAGGGTGTGTTGTGCGGAGACTTTGGGAGGATAGCATTTTAGGATTTTGCTGGAAACAGCTGGGAGTAGACAGGGAATGTGCAAAAATGGTCCCCTGTGGGGAGGCGGTGGGACAGGAGATGCTCATGTGCGGCATTTCCCAGCCTCACCTTGCCGGTGAGATCACGTCTGGCGCTCCCAGCCACTGCCTGGCTTCTCCTCCAGCTAAACAGCACCTGGTGAGCCAGGCTCCCCACACCCCTACTTGTTTCCTAAAGCTTTGTCCCAGGGAAATTTGTGGTACTACTTACAGTGGTTCTTAAATCAACGGTGTTTCTCCTGCTTGTCCTGCTGTAAAACGTTTCACAGCCTTGCGTGCATATTTCTTTAATCTTTATATGCATTCCGTCACATTTTAGTTTTCATTTTGGGTGGTTGAAAGATCTAAAGACTAATAGATTCCAAAATTGGGAAGGCACAAAAGCTGAAATCATGTTCAAAACGCTTTTTCTAAAATAAAGTTGAGACATTGTCTAAGTGCAATAAAAGCTAGTACTTTACCTGTGCTGTCCAATAATGTTCATAAAGTCCTTGGCAAGATAAATAATGCCCAGGCTCCTCTCACTAAACCTCCTGGGAGTGAGGTTGCATCTAAAAAAAGTCTTCATGTCTATATGCTACAGCCTAGTACCTGCTTGGGAAATATTTTACCACAGCAGGAAGACCCTTTCTGATTTGGATGATTACTTTAATCACCTCCAGAATTTGCATCATGGACTACTTTCCTGAGGAGTAACAACTTCCAAAAATAAGCTACTGGGATGGAGTCAGGTGAAGGTTGTCTTCTCACTGCTACATGCACTGAGACATCCAAAAGCTTTTAGGAGAAAAGCCGTGTATAACATTGACACCTGAAGTGAAAGGATGGGTCCTTATGAATATTCCTCCTCATCCTTTCCAAATATATCCAGACGTATGAATGAGTCTGCAGGCGGTGTTGTGTTTCGTTGTGTTTTGTTTGTTTTGTTGTGTTTCAGGGAAATAAAAAGCGCTATAGCAGCATAAACGCTGCAGTCGTAGCATTACATTTAAGGTTTCACTAGCATAAATATCAGCCCGTCTCAGCTAACTAGCGAAGCAGGAAGGTTTTATTACTCAGGGCATGGGAGAGCGCAGAGGTGTGTTCTTCCAGCCAGTGGGATTTAGTCAGTGCTCTGGATGCCAGAGGGTGGCTTTGCCAACCTGGTGGGAGGCGATAAAGAAAATCGGAAGCTAGAGAAGCTGCTGGTCTTCTGAGGTGGGGGAAGTCTGTCACTCAGGCTGGGATTCTTTTTTTATCTGTGACTGTATCCAAGAATTAGCGTACTTAATTAAACTCCTGTGCTATACAGACACTTATCTTGCAACATATGGTCTAATTAAATAACCAAATTTTCATTTCTCATACCAGGAAACATTTATATGTGTGTGTATATATATATATATATTTTTTTTTCCCGAGTTTTGTTCTGCTGTTCTGTGACTGGGGCCACCCCTGAAGGCTGTAACTTCTAATTACCAACAGCTTTTATTTAATAATCTTGTAATATATATGTCACTGAGAAATTAAATCTGATTCTAGCTAATGAAAAGGTCACTTCAGAAATGTACCAAATATTAAGCTGTGGGGATTCAGTACTTTCATTAATATTTGCACTCTACAGAACTTACACAGCAACCAAATCGTGCATATTTTAAGAGGGAAACAAATAGCTGAGATTGATGCCTTTTTTAATAGTACAATGTAATTTCTCTTGGAAGCACTAGACCTCTAATCTGGGAATTTTGGCTGTCATTCTGCTACTGTTTATGAGCAATTTTAATGCAGTAATTACATGTAGGGAAAATTGTTCACTAGGTTTATGAGATAAATGGGATTTATTTATTTATTTATTTACTTTTGCTGTTTAGTTGTCCAATATTTATATTGCATGTTTCTGGGAGCAATGGTATACAATAATGTAATCTGGAACGGCATCATTCCTTAGAAATACTGATATTTTGAAAGATTCGTTCACTGTAAGTAAAAGGCAGCTCATTAAACAAACAAATGAGCTGTCCTTAGAGCAATCAGTATTTACTGTTAACCAAACAGCACAGTAAATAATGAATTGCAGGTAAGGAACTACAGATAAGTATATGCAGTGAATTCAAATTACTTGAGTTAAGCCTGAGGCTGACAGAAGAGGGAAACATAGGGAGGAAGGGGAAAAGGAAAAAGGAGGAGAAGGGATCAGAAATGTAACGTTTCTTGCAGCGTTCTTGTTCATTGTGCTGAGGAAAGGTTTTCTCCCATCAGCTTTTGCCACCCCAGTGCAAGGGATGCTGCAGCTAACTCCTAGGGAGAACAAAGGAGAATTTGGGATTCCTGGGAAAAAAAACAGGTATCCAACTCAAGCTGCGGGGCTGTTCCAGCTTCCTGCAGAGCAGAGCAGTTGTTTTTACCAAGGTCAAGATTTTGCAGGTTTTTATCTGGCTCACACTGGCCCCCAGGAGAGTGCTGTGCTTTGGCACTACTGAGACCGAAACCTGCCCCTTGCTGCCAAGTTCTTGTGCAGCTACCTCATTTATTTCTCCAAGTTGCTTAAGCAGTTAAATTGTTCATTTGCTAGGAACTGGCACGAGATGAGAAATTTTGGTTTGGGTTTTAATCATCATAGGAGCGAAGCATCATGCTGCCTGTTTGGGTACGTGGCAGCGCTCGAGGCTGGGATGGATGGGGGAGCCTGGGAGATGGCCGGGGTTGGTGATTTGGGAAGGGGCTGAGGGGGTGTTTGGGTGCTGGATATGGGGGGGGAAGGTCTGTGAGTGGGTGAGGGAATTGGCAATTTCATCTGAGCTGTGGGCTTGAGGCTTGGTGGGAGAGCCAAACCATGACTGTCGTACAAAGCACATGGTGCCTGCCGGCCCTGCCTGCATGTCACCCTAACTGAGGTTACTGGCTTGATGAGGGATGTCTCCACCTGTCCGTCCGCTGAGGGCCATCATTTTTTTTTATCTTGAGTTTAATCTGTAGCTGCATAACGCTTTGTGCCATTCATGTAAAAGGAAACTCCCTCCTCCTCCTCAGTCTGCAGCCATAGCAAACCGCCTGCCTTCTGCAATGTCAGTGGCCGCTGCTCTATGCCCCAGAGCACCCTCAGCATGTGAGGGAAGAAGAGGGCCTTGCTGCCATCAGTGCTCCACTTGGGAGCAGCAAGCCTGGTCGGACTTCTGTGAACAGAAACTGCAGCTGTGTGGCTGGGGGATTGCTGTCAGAGCTTCTGTGTCACTGTGAATGACGGGGGTGGATCTGGACCTGAGGGTCCGTGAGCACCAGGAAATCCCACACAGGCCGAGGCTGCGCAGCTGTCAGGTATCGGCACCTGGGGGATCAGGGTGCCTCCAGGCCACGTGTGCCCACCACACACTGGGCTGCAGTAACAGAGCTTTGGAAGGGCCTCTTCCTCGCAAGTCAGGGCTGGGAGGAATCATGCCAAAGGAAATTTCTAATGCCACAAACCAGAGTGTGCTGCTGCTGCTGCTGGGTGCTGCCTTAGCTGCACCTAGTGGGTCCCTGTCCCCGTGTCCCTGTCTGTGCTTTTCCCCTCTGCCCGGCGAGGCACTGAGCAGGTCAGCAGCTTCTTCCACTAGCGAATGCTTGGTGCCTAAGATACTTATAAGACATCTGTTTTTAAGCCTCATTTCTACACAAATGAGGCTTATGGGATTATCATGTCTGTCTGTTGTCCTCTCGTTGGCCAATTTCAATCTTAAACCTGGGATTTTGGTCTCAAAGATGTTGATTTCCAGGAAGGTTGAAGGAATAAAAGTTATCCTGGTAGCACCTTTGCAGAAAGGAGAGCTGACATGAGAGGGAATGTGCTGGGTGAAGGAAATCTCAGCTCTGTGCTTTGTAGGGCCCTGGCTTGAACAAGCTGAAGGGGCTGTGCAGCTGATGCATCGGGTGGTCCCTGCATCGTAGCAGCCCTGTCTCAGAAACTGCTCCTGCAAAATTATCCTGACAGCTGAAGTCTAAATTTTTCATGACGCATGTCCTGTAAGTGCTATGAGTTAGCAGATACAAAACATACCATGCGCTCATTAATATTTCACTGAGATATTGCAAATGGTGCTGATAACTGAAACTCTCCATGCACCTACATTTCTAGGGCTCTCTCTCCTTTACTCCTCTGTGAGTTGCACTTAAACACTAATTAGAGCTGAAATTTTTCTCCTTTGGCTGGTGCCCGGCATTTTTGCCTTGTAATGCAGAGCCTAATGATGTACAATGGATTGTGTAAAACCTACCTGCAGTAGTTCTGGGATTATGGAGTAAAAGCGGAGGTTTCATATTCTGGTCCTTATTAATGAACTAAATTGGATTAAGCCTCCTTTTTTAGACATAAATGAAAGATAAAAGACATATGAGATTTATGAGTAAGGTCATTAAAGTACTAAATTTCTCTCATTAGGTCTGTTACATTACTTTCCAACTTGCACAACTCTCATTAGAAAAATTTATGAACTGGAATGATTACAAATATACCATGTTTTAAGCCATCCCTGCTTTTAATTGCAAAGCAAAAAATAATTATAGTTCTGTGCTATAATTGATATGTACTTTTTTTGCAAGTATTTTTTGTTAGAGGTTTAATGTAGAGCCTTCCCAAAGCCAAGGGGTCGGGGGAGAAGAGAGGAAACTGTACCACTTTGTGCAATTTAGCTGCAAATCCTGAAGCATTGCTTTACTTTAGTAACCTCATTAGAACCAAGTTAATATTGCAAGCTAATATGGCTCTTTCTTCTCCTTGCTAGACGTCCAATTTCCCATACTTACATCTGATTTGAATTGATGGTGAGAGGAAGCATAAGGTATCTCTCATTCTGTTTGGACTCCTTGTTTACAGAAGAGTGATGGAGATGCTATTACACACAAAAAGGATCACCATATGCCTGTTTTTCTTTGTACTGAGTTTGGCAGCAGCTATTGAAATACCATTATCAGGTGAGTTGTAGCTATTTACTGAACACTTTGCTGTTGTGTTTTGGTATCCTTTTTTTTTTTTTTTTCATTTTTACCTTTCCCTGAAGAAAAAAAAATATTAAGTCCTACTTTTCAGTTGTTTTATTTTGAATTTAATTCTGCCAGAACATGGCCTTTGGGAAATCCAGAAGTGATAAAAATGTAAGACACTTTGTTTGGACTTGTTTAAATGCAGCAGTAAACTTGTCTAATAACATCTATCTGATGTTCAAGATCCAACACACCGCTTAGCTCCAAGGGTTCTGCTTTGTCCTTCACGTAAATTCCTCATTTTGGCTCTAAATCTCCCTGAAGCTTGGATGATGTACACGCAGCCTTATTTACTTGTCTCACAACCTGCCATCTCAGCCTGAAGAAGGAGCAGGTGTATGTCTCAGAGAGTACATTAGTCCCCAGAGAAGAATTTCCTATGCCTCACGTACCACCCTGGGGAGCACTGGCTTTATCCATCTCTGACAGGGAAGCATTCAAACTGCCTGTTTTACATGGCTGTTATGTGTTCAGTACACGGGAAATATGGGACGAGGCTCGTATGGGACAACCCTGTGAAAGCCTGTGGATGCCAAAGCCCGGGGGAACCAGAAGGATTACAGATTACAGTTTGCTTTGGGGTACAACAAAACTCAGCAGTACTGGGTTTTGGATGAAGCATGCTGAGGGAGAAGGAAATGTAGGCTTTTTGCAGGAGTTTAGGTGCTGCGGCCTCAGAGCAGGACATGGGCCCTCTGCAGGGCGTTGCGTGGGCCTGCCACGGGCTGTTTGCTGCCGGGATCCATGGCTGCAAAGGAGATGATGATCAAGCAGGTTTCTAGCATATTTTCCTAAAGCTACCCAAACTCCAGTGAAGGAGATGGAAGTGTTTTGAAGGAAGGTACCACAGTGGCTCCCAGTGTTTCAGTAGAGCAGAAGTGGAGCTGGGACTGCAAAGCGCAGGACAAACTGTCTGGGCAACCACTGTCCTTAAGTACCTACACGGGGGAGCCATTGAGCCCTCAATGTACTTTAATGAAGCACTTTATGTTTTAATAAAAAGGAATTATGTCTGATCAGTGGAGCTGGTGGGCTTGGAAGTGCTTGGCTTTGAGACCACACAGTATGGTATGATACCCTGGTTTGCTTCAGCTTTGAGCTTCTTGGGCTTAAAAGAGAAACCAAAGATGTTAATTTTCTTCCCGGTTGCCTATAACAATATGATGATCCTATTATCCCCTGCTCCACAGCAGGGTGCATCCTCCTTTCTGCAGCTCTGTTACACAGACATTTGCAACACTTTAATTTCCTTAGGAAAAGAAAAGTTAGTGAAACATCACTGCATAACTGCGGTACTGCTAGTGGCTCGTCTGCTCTGGAGGGTGCATTAGGTCGTCTGTGCAGCCAATAGATTTCCTTGTAATTTTATCAATAGATTTCCTTGTAATTTTATCCAGGATGGAGACAAGTTTGCTACTTCATGTGTGTGTATCTGTGTCTGTAAGTCTGTGTATTACAAAGCCGGCTATTAACTTCACCATGGAATAAACATGAGGCAAGGTAGTGCTCTGGCAACCAAGATATTCATACACATGTGGGCTTATTTCATGGGGGATATTTTTGGGGTGAGTTCTGCCTCATAATTTCTTACTGAAACAAGTTTCCATATGGTGAAAGCCACAGGCTGTTGAGTTGCTGTGTTTATAAACAAGTGTGTGGTACATGTTGGGAGCTGCACCGTCAGGCATGCAGCTGGTTATTGAAAGGTCAGTCCTGCTGTAGCCCTGCTCTCCAGCTCTGCTCTGGCTTTGGATTTGGCATTAGCATGGCCCAAACTCTTCTCTGTTTGGATGGGATGGTTATACGTGGAAGCAGACACCAGCAGTGCTCACTGAGGGCATGGCCAAGTGCAGTCAGTGCTCCAGCTCATGCGGCCGAGGCATGAAAGTGTGCAGTTTTGGGAGCAGAGTGCTGTCAACCACTGTCAAGCCAGGAAGATGATGATGATCATCCTTTACTTAAAGCAAGCCTCAGTCTTTGCAGCAGTAAGGCAATTCTGACATTGTACCTTTCAGAGAAAGGCCTTCAGCAGTTTTGTTTGAAAGGGGTTTTAATCTGCTGCCTCTTTGTGTTCAGTTGCACAGCTTCCAACAATCACGGAGCAATCTCACACCCAGGTTGCCTACCCTTTCGATGAGGACTTTACAATTAAATGTGAAGCTAGAGGAAATCCACAGCCCACGTAAGTACTGCTTTCACTTGGAGAACCAAGTAGAAATTGGGTTTGCTTTTAGCCTTTGCCAAACATTATTCCTTTTCTGAGGAGGAAAGGAACAGCTGGTGTACAGGAACCAGCTCGTAATTGCAAGGCGAGGTTAAACTTTGTGTTTACATTTAGACCATTCAGCCTTTTTTTTTTTTTTTTCTTCTTTCACTCACTACATGATTAGATATTAACATGCCTTTTTCTTGTTAGGTGGTGTTTCACTTCTCCAGCACAGGCCAAATTCACCCCATGATACTCATGGCCTGGGCTGGGCTATGCTGCAGAAGACAAGTGGTGTGCAGTGGCTCTTCTGCCTTTTCCACAGCAACCCTAAAAATACCAAATATGTTTTGTGATTAACAAAAACATAAAAATAACATAATGAAAGCTCCTCCTGAGACTTTCACTACTGAGTGGTGTATGGGCTAAATTAACAACTGGTTCGCATGTAATTTTTGCTGTTTAATCCTTCCCCTCCTCTTTTTTTTTCTTTTCTTTCTGATTGGAGATTTGTATCTTAACAATTTTTCTTCATTTCCTTTTCCTTTGACTGTTTGTCAGTGGATCAGTGAAAAGTTCTCCAGTGTATTTAAATATATGTGATAGAGTTGACCAGGCATTAGGACCCCATATTCCTCTCTGCAATGTAGCAAGGCATTATTGCCAGTACTGCTGAAGAGCCAAAATATACATTTCTGTTGGCATTAAGTTGCTATTTTTAAACACTGAAAAATGTTGACAAACATACATTTCACTAAATGCTTATTATACTGTAATTTCCAGCTGTCTCAGATTCTGAATCAGTTTAGCCCATCAGTTTTAGCCCACATTCAAGCTACCTGAGACTTTGAGATACATCAGCTGTGATCAATACTTAGGCATTCATCAAAATCACACCCCAGTAGCAACAAAACTGTGTGTTCGATGTCAAAACCAGGAGAAACTCAGTAGTCTCCTCAATTTCTCCTGGGTTTGGTGATGGTACCTCCTGTAGATGGTGAGAAGAGCTACTACATATGCCAGCCAAAAGTTCCAACTATCCTACAGATAGAGTTGTTTTATTTGGTGTTGTATTGTGTTTTTTGTTTGTTTTTGCAGACCTATACTTCCTTCCACAGTGTGGCTCTTGCTTTCACAGATAGCATCTCTCATTTATTGTCCTTGCCTTAAGCTCTCTATTCTTATTTCATGTCACAATCAGTTACCCAAAAGTAAAGTGTCCAATAACAGAGACACGCCCAATAGCTTGCACAAGCTATGGCAGCACTGAGTTCATTTTACCATCCACCTCCTTTTATTTCAAGCTTTTTTCTTTTGTTTTGACACTGCAGTGTTGGAATGATATTTACCAGTGGCTTTGTACTGTAGTGCACTCTACCGTGACTGGTCCTTTGTGACACTTGTATTATTTTTCAGCTTCAACTGGACTAAGGATGGAAAACCATTCAATTTATTGTCTGATCCAAGGATAATTACATTCAACAACTCTGGGACATTTGTGATTCAGAACCATGGAATCATCACCAATTTTCAAGGGAAATATCGTTGTTATGCATCCAACGTGCTCGGAACTGCCATGTCAGAAGAAATTGAACTAATTGTTCCAAGTAAGGGCTTTTGCTTTACTTTCATTATGCTTTTTAAGATTAAAAACTATGGGAAGGACCAGTTACCAATGCAATATATAGCAAAACGTGTATGGTTTGTAATTCAATGAATACTGGAAGGAAAACTTTGTCCTCCCTGTAATAATTTTATTTCATTCCAGTTTTTGAGGCCAGAAATCTGAATGACAAAATCTGAATGCAGGAGTTCAGACAATAACACTGGTCTTGCAGGTTTTCAAATGCTGATACCGATGCTCCTTACTACCTTTATTGAACACAAAAGCAACTAAGTAAATTGTGTATGTTTTCCCAGATCTATTAATTTGGAAAACATTTATTGTTTACTTCTGCTTTCTGAGTATCTTCTACCACAGTTTGCTTCTAGAGGATGGGTTAATGGGTAAATTAGCATAAACTTTTTAATAGCCATCTCAGGAGAACTGGGTGTTCAGTGACAAAATAATTATTTGCTTTGACTTGGCTATTTAAAAGCTTTTATAAAGCACTTGCTTTGCCTGTTCCATAAAACCCATAAGAATTCTTTTCTAGTTTGTATTTACTTAAAGCCTCTACTTCCTCTTGTGATGCTTCCACATGTAATACTTTGCTCTTGCTGTAAAGAAGAAAGCATAAATATTCATGAGAATTGTAGTCTGATAAATTCTCTACCTAATCTAGCCAGACAATATTTGTGTGTGATCTGATGCCAGCACATCATCAATATATAGAAATTAAAATATTTGGTGAGAGAAAACAAGTAGGGACAAAGGAAGAAAGAAAGAAAGAATGGCATAAATCATGAAATCGTGAAAAGAATGCATTAAAAATTAAAAACAGTGAACAATAAAGGAATAGGAAGTCATTGTCAGTGAAAACAAAACTGGTTGGAATTAAATCTCATTGAGGAAAGAAATTTGGGGGAAATTTCTGAGTTGAAGTCATCTTTCTAATACTAGAGAAATGTGTTTGATAAAGAATTAGGAACCGTGTGACGTTTTTACTTTCCAAATGTTTATTGGAAAGCAAAAGCTGCTAAGAGTCATAAGACTATAATATTTCAGCTTGGCAACCATGACTGAGTGACCAGAAATTGGGAAGACAGTATGGCCTCCATCTCAGTACAAGGAACATGAAATCAGGAGCTCGGGGGGAGGATGGGAGAAATAATGGCATATTACTGCAAAACAGCAGGCGATGCAAATGTTTGAAAACTCAGGGGAAAGTGATCTAATCAACTGTAAGTTCATTAGTCCGATGTCAGTAGCATTCAGGGTATGGTGTAAATACTTAAGGGGAGAATATTAAAGTCCTGGAAGTGAATGGGAAATTATCTCAAAAATATAGTAGTTAAAATTACTGATCACAGAAATGTGTCCTTCCATCGTTAGCATAGAAGGCAAAGGGGAATTTGGGTGACTTTCAGGACTGGGGTTATGGAAGTGGGATGAAATTTACTGGTAAAAAGTTTAAGGTCATCTTGCTGGGCATTGGTTAGGACAATATGGTTACAATGGCTTTGTACCAAGAAATTTGATCACTTGTATTTTGGGAGTAGTGGAGGACAATAAAGACACAATTGGTCATAAATTCTGGATAGAAATTCATGAAATTAGAAGAGAAAAATTTAAGGCAGTACTTTCTCAGTGGAGTAGAAGGGACAAGAAATTTCAGTGTCTATGTGATGAAGCAGGGTAAGCACATAAAAGTAGATATGTGGTGTAGGTGTGTGAGAGAGAACCAACGATGCAGGGGAGGTTTTTTTTCAGTCTCCCACTGATCACACATTTCCAAGTTCCTACAACATGTTGGTACCAAAGGATCTGAAAGCACCAGGCTCATGTGGAGTTGGTGTGCCCACACAGGGACGCATTTCCACTGCCTTCTCATGCTTTGCAGTGACAGATGGCCACCTGGCTATAAAAGCCTATGTCTAGCAACTCAGCTCAGATGAAACGGGCTATAAGAAACATGCATAATCATTTATAGCATGTTTTTGTCATTGTAAATAATTTTGAGAAGTACTCTAGGCATAGCCAGGCAGGGGGGAGTGGTGGCACTGTGGTCGTGCTGAAAGTAAAAAACATTGCAGGGGCTGGGATTGTTCCTGTGGGAGGGCTGCTAAGCATAATGTGTAAATGTATTGTTGTGAGCATGAAAGGTAGGATTTATTTTCATTTTAGATGGTTTAATGTGTTCTTTTTTTTTTTTTTTCCTTGGGAAGTTTATTTCATGTTGCACTGTGTTGCATAGTATTGCCTAATGCTTGACATTTGGTAAGGAATTATTAAGAGTATGTATATTGCTGTATTGTTTTGTCTCCACTAACTTGCAGTTGCTTTAAAGGACTAGCATTCCTGGTGCAGAAGAGAGCTGCACAAGGCTTAGGACAGTAGGTTAAAGTTTACTGAACTAGTGATCTACGTTGTCTCCACAGGTAGGACAATGCAGCTATGTACCAGATGACAACTGGATTTTCAGGCAGGATCAGGAGAGCAATGCAGACACTCAGAGCTTTGGACAGGACATAATTATTTACTTTGGAGCCTGGCCAGGGCAACGGGGTTAATGCTTCTTATATTAAGCAAAGTGTCTCAGACTCATTAATTGTCAGAAGAGTTAAAGACCTCCTTGTCATGTTTCAGTGGAGGTATGTCACCTCCAGCAGCAGCACTGACAGCCCAGGGCTCCGTTGCTATCAGACCACACCAGATGCTTAAAAAGGGAAAACAGGAACTGGTTGATGTTTGTATCTGGGACTGCTGAATCTGTACCTAGGGCAGATAATTTTTCCTTCTAATAAAAAATTGTCTATACCAGCTTAAATAGATATTAAATATACTGGAGGTAGGATGCAACAAATTGAGAAGTTCCAAACATGTTTGTTAATGAATATGAGAGGATTTTCAGTGCTACCACATGCAAAGTTCTAAATCCAGAAAATAAATAGATTGTGCAGGTAATATATTAAAGGTATTTAACCAACCCCCACACCTTTTAAGGCACGTTTCCTTTTATTCATACTCTCTGCCATTAATTCTTTCATTTGACTGTGCAATGTAGACACTGCAAATTAAATCAGGATTCAGGGAGAACAGAAGACACCTTTCATTTTCTAAAGTGCTGGATAGTCTACAGCTCTGCTCGAGTGAAAGAGATCTGCTGGTGCACAGAACTGCTGTAAATTAAGCAATCAGACAAAGAAGAGTTTGGGAAAAATTACCTCTATTCACCCACAAGTTTTGAAGTGGAGACTGGTACATGTGAGATCACTACATGCATTCATGATAATGATGCAGAGGTTGCAGTGCCTTGCCAGCTGTATTCAAGTAAAATTTAAGCTACTTGGCAAGTCACTATGCCAAAGAAGTGAAGAAAAACCCAGCAAGTCAGACTAGGTTAGTTTTTTCATAAATAACATTTCCACTGCACAGAAGTAGAATACTGGGTCTGTAAGGAAAGTGAGGTTGCTGCTGAAAAGGAGAACAAAAGACTGTTTACTCACAGTAATCATTCCAAGAAAGCAATAGAAATGTCAGCAGAAATGATCACTAAATGTCACCAACATAATGAAAGCACCACACCTCCCCTACACGATGACATTAAGAAGAGTGGGGAAAAATGGGGTATCAAGATTGTCAAGATTTACAAAGTCCAGATTGTTACTAGATACATGCAGAAAGAAAATGAATTTAAATGGTGAGAACACAGACTTCAGCTCCCCTCCTCCTGTATTTAGGGAATCTATTGCTTGAATTACTGAGTAGGTCCAATGCCAGAAAAAGGAGAAAAAGTAGGGTTTCAACTTTTTTAATTAACTGTAGTGTAAAAGACTGTTCATGGTAGACCGTTAAAATTTATGTTCAGTATTTCTAAAGCCTTTGCTCTAAAAGACCAAAGATCTGAGGATGGAAACATAACCTGAACATAAAATTGTCCAGGGGCAGCCTATGCTAAGGCAAGGGTGTCAGTTTCGCACTCCAAAGGAAATCCAAGCCTATATTAATATAAGAAATAATAATAATTAAAAAAAAAAAAAGTGAAGTAATCAGAAGATATTGAGTTGATACTAGAAGAAGAGATCTCAGTAACACACTTTGTGAAGGCATTCAGTACAGCATACTCATTTTATAGAACAGAAAACAAAAGAGAGAAATTTGCTGAGAATTTTCACATAGTGGGACTAAAACTTAAACTTCCTGCCTCCTAAATCAGTGTCCTGTACCTCTGACAACTTTTCTGGCCAACTAAATCATTGGGATCACTCTCACTGTAGCCAGTGACCATCATTTTGGAAAGGGTGATAGAGTTTTACACAGAATAACAGACTGTCACTGATTCCATCATAAAAGCTTCATTGAGAGTGAGTGGACTGACAGCCACGGTCTTCCTGACAGCCAGACTTTCCTAACTTTTTCAACATAATGCAGCAGTTAAAAAAATATATATGTAAATAAGCAGATTATAAACTGTACAAAGGTTACAATGAAAATTACAGATATAACTACTGCCTGTACAACATGGACCAGAATCACAATTGATGTACTGAGATGAGTATTGGGAGCTGCCAGGCTGCATTCAGTATAACTCATGTAGCTGGTGATTGTAAGTGATGTTTATAATTCTTTGATATGTTTAACTGTTCACTACACAAGATATAAATATGTATAACAAATTGCTTAGCTACTAATGAAGTGTCTGAGGAGCTGGGAATTTCCAGGATGTAGAAATTTCTTGACTATTTCTACTTTTCCTCACCATTATATCTTTTAAAGATTTAGTTGTGGAGAAGAACTTCACATCCACGATGGATCAGACTAAACATCCATCTAGTCCAGGACACATCTCCAACAATGTACACAGAGAAAGTCATAAAAACAGACCTCACATACAGTGTTGTCTTCCTGCAATGGTTTCCCAAAATATATGCTAATTACTGACTTATAATGAGCCAACTCTTATTTTACATCAGATACTGGTAGGAACCAGATGCAGTGGTCCCAAGGACTTCTACAGTTACTTGCAGAATGCTTTTCCCTTCAGTTCAGCTTCTCAGTGCTTTTCCCAGAAACATGTAAAATACCAGACTGAATGCACTCAATTCTCTAACTGGTGTAAATTCACATCCTCAGTACGTTTTTAGTTGGGTGAAGTCACTGCAGTTGTGGCAGTAGGACAGGAACTAAGCTATAGGATGAAGCATGCTAATAGATACGTGAATAAATCTGCAGCAGTCTTGCTGGTGCCTGTGTACCATGACTCAGGTTGTTGTATTTCTATACAGCTAAACTCAAATTCACATTTTATAGTGCATTGTATTGTTCTCCCTCCTGTTTGCTTTTCATTGAGATACTGCATTTTCTGAACAGATAAGAAATAGGAGGGAGCGACCTGACCCAGTCTCCTTTCTGAAATTTCTCTCAGCCAAACTAATTTGTCAGTGGTATTTCAGCCTAATCTCAAGTACGGTTTTGTCATTAAACTTTGAGTCACCCCAGGGATTAACAGAGCCTGGTTCCTTACACAAATGGCTCTGGAAACTGAAAATATTTCATTTCCATGGTTTACATGCTGCCAAAGCACTGTGATTATGTTTTTTGAGTGCTGTACATCATTCAAGATAGAGACTTGGCAGAAAAAAGTACTTGGGCAGTAATGCCTTTCCCAATATTTTTTGAGAACCTTATATAACACGGTGTGCTTTTAGAAGATTTTTCCATATCTGAAGTCAGGTGTTTTGTCTGCCCTGTGGCTGTTTCACACATGCCACTTGATTGCTTGTGTCGTGAGTGTCCTCCAACTTGTACTTCAGCAAGCCTTTCTTGGAGTCATTAAATAACGTTGTTCTCCCCTGTGTTATGGATATGTGTGATGTAGCACTTGGAGCTATGCTGGATTCTCTGGCCTCTCTCATTATATCTGTGTGTTGGGAATTGCATGAAGGATTGACACGACATTTTTAGTGGTATCACTGCAAAGAGATCAATTGGTTGTAAATTTACAGTGTCCATGTGCTGCATTGATAACTCTATACAGTATTAAACATTTTCATGATACTATTAATCTTGTATGCTACTTTCTAGCTTAATTTGCTTGTGATAGTTTCTGAGATTGGCCACAAATCAGTAGTGATTGATTCTGAAATGTCCACTAATTAAAACAGAGGAGCATGGTAAAAAAATATGTTGCCTGCATGTATGTACTGAAGACTAATGGGCAAGAGCTGAAGCCTAATGTGATATTAGCTTCTTAGTCTTAATAAATCTCCTCATGCGGAATTCAGAAGCAATCATTTTTCTAGTCTTTCAGACCAATGGGGCACCATCAAGTAAATATGTTTGTCAGGAGGTTTGACTCAGGAATTTGTTATGAAAATTGAATTTTCCTCTCTAGCAAAACTTCAAGAGTTCAAAACAAACACTCCAAGTTACGCATTGAGGGAAAATCAAAGTTTTTGAATGTTTTTTCACAACGAACGAAGTGAAACGAAACAGCATGGAAAAAAACAGGAGCCCCAACCACCTCATGGTTCAAGTATCTATTAGAGATACAAGACACTGGGATTCGTGGTGCTGCTTCACCTAGTAGGGACCAAAGTGGACATTTGGGCCATACATTTAGATGAATACCTGCGCTGCCAGCTATTGACTCCAAGACAATGATTTTTCACTGTCTTCTGGTGGGAATTACTATCTTCTTGCTTAATTAGGTAATTATTGGCTACAGAAACTGACTGAAAAGGCCAGTGGCTATGGCACCCAATTGGGATATTGGAGACCCATATTTTGTTGTTGTGCCAATTGAGGCAGAAAATGGGTTTGAATAACAGTTTCCAATGCCCTGGATGAGTAATCTCCCTATCGGTCTACTTGCTGGTCTCCTGGTTTTGTTGTATTAGTCCCTTAGAAATCCCTTATCCTTCACCTGATCCAGCTTTCTTACCTTTGTTGAGAGTGGTGTACTTTTGGGAAAAGTAAGCAAGCTTTAGATCAACAAATTGTCTTTTTCCTACTGGAAAATGTTCCCCCTCCCCTGCAGTCAGTAGATGCACTTTGCAAGGGTTGAAGATTATAGGTTATTGCACATATTGTTCCCTCCCTTATCTGAAATACCACCTACAGAATGTGTGATGCTCATTAGCTCCATTTTGTCTCTCCTAAGAATTCCTATTGTATTAATAATCCTTCCGGCGATAAAATCTATGCCCAATCTGCATTCAGGCAATCAGCATTATAGGGATTGCTTCTTTTTGTGTTCACTAATCCTAAATGAATAAAGGCTCCTCGGAGTCCTGGCCTGTGTTTCTCACCCTCTTTCTTTGGTTTGACTTCTGCTGTGTGACACTGCAGCTATCGGGCAGTGATGCTGGACCACTGATGTTTTAAATTGTTTATTTGCTATCAGAGTTCTTTCTTATGACTCGAACACCAGGAAGGCAATATTTGCTGTGCCAAGTTCGCTCTGCACAGCCAGGATGCTTTCATTCCTTAGCTTTTAATTGCTGTTAATTTTACTGTTTAATGCGGTTGTCTGAACTGAAACTTTCACGAGTTTAAACTTGCCTGGAATGAAATCAGAAGACAGTGTCCGCCCAGAAACTGTCTTAGCTAAATTCATTTAAGGAGCGGTTGCATTCTGCAGACTAATTTCTTTGCAGTAATGTCTGAGCTGCAGCCTCCCAAGTGCTTGGTTTGGGGCGGGTTCCAACCCAGCTCAGTTTCCTCTCTGCTCGGATGCGCTCCAGTTGCATTTTGGGCTGCCGAGACTGTCCAGGTTGATCAGGTTTACCAAATGCTGTTCAGGCTTTGAATAGTCTGCTTACTCAAGGTGTTAATTGAGTCCTTAATCCATGAGTTATTGAACCTGTATTTAATAATAATGCCTCCCTTTTGCACCCCTGTGTATTCCTTTGTGCAAAGCTTGTACCTGCGCCTTGCTGAGAAAGGCTGCAGGTCTGCACAGCAGACAATTCACACCTGAGGGGGTGAGGAGGCAATATTGTCTTTACAGAAGCCTTCTGCTTCATCTAATTCAGGAGAGGGATAAGAGACAGACAGACTCCTGCCACAAGGCAGACTAGCTGCCTGGTGTCTGTGCTCACCTGCACTGACTTGCAGTGGCTTCTTGGGAGCTACTGCGTAGCCAGGACTTCGCAAAAGATGCTGTACTCCCAGACTGATCTCGTATCTCCAGGGATCCACCTGTGCCCTCTCCTCTATGCCCATCTCAGGATCCCACTTCAGTTCTCTGTGGCCTTTACTTGTCCCTCTTAGTGCAAATAAATGAACTGTAGAAAGCATTTGAAAGTAAATGCATTAAAATAAATCTTAAACAAAGCTCATAGGTATCACAGGCAAATGTTAAACTTCAGGAATGAATAAAACTAGCAAAAAAATCTTGCTCTTAGTAGAATGCATTATTAATCTGTATCACTTGTTAAAAATAGTAGCAACTAAAGGCAGAGAATGCAAAAGGTGATGTTAAGGTAAATATCTTATTAAGGACCATATTAAAGGGGAAAATTTCAAACGGTAAGAATAAAAGAGGAACTTTGCTTTTGTACAGGTGTACCAAAATTCCCAAAGGAAAAAATTGAGCCCCTTGATGTGGAGCATGGTGATTCTGTGATCTTGCACTGTAACCCCCCAAAAGGCATTCCACCTTTGCATATCTATTGGATGAATATTGGTAAGTAAACAATTTGCACACAATTCATATGAGGAGACTCAAAACATTTGTCTTCCAGAACACTTTCATTACAGGTTTATAACTGATGGGAGTGGTAATTGTGCAAGTGCTTAGGAAAAAGATCTGAATATTGGAAAACAAAATTGAAAAATTGGGAATGGAGTTATATTTTTACATAACTCAAAGTTAAATTGTAGAGTACAGTGATGCAATATATTATTAAATACTAGATATCAGAAAGCTTAAATATCAGTAAATAAATTTACCAGTAAGTAGGCCTACTGCATTTACAGCAGAGAGTAAAATGTGTCAATATATCATGTCTATCATTACTATTTTCTTCGTTGCATAAACTAATGATTCATTTATGTTAAGAAAAAAACATCTGTGCCAGGTATGCACAACTCTTTCTTTGTGGTTTTCTATCACATCTGCAGCATTTGTATTCTGTAGGAATTTCTGGCTCTTGAGAAGCAAAGTAGCACCATGACATGAAGGGTTTGTTTCTGACACTAACCAAGTAGTTGCAGAGACAGGGTGCCAGATTAAACCTCTGATCTTATGAGGCAGCCTCGCTACTCCTGATATACATATTTAGCACAGGCTTGCATTTGGCTGGATCAACAAGGAGACAGTACAGCATCCTCGGTCCATACTAATGCTGTCCTGCCCTAATCTGTAGTTACAGAGGAGCAAAGTGCTGGGGAGACTGGTTATAGGGGACGTTTGCAAATGGTGACCTCCGTACCAGCATCGCAGGCCTTTGTATCAGGGGCAGGTGCTGGTCATTTCCTTTGACCTGAGCAGGAGCCGTGCCCTCGGCATTGTATATAGAATATTGGTAAATAACCCATGGGTTGGGCTGGGCCTTCTGCCTCTTTCGCGTCAAAGTTAAATTCTGTATCTGGAAGCAAACATATGACAAGAGAGCATTAGTAGTCATATTGGTGAAACAGCTCAGTATCATTACCATATCATAATTATTTTTTCTTGCTAGATTTGCAGCACATTCCGCAAGATGAAAGGGTCTCCATGAGCCTTAAGGGAGATCTCTACTTCGCAAATGTGGAAGAAAATGACAGTCGAAGTGATTATTGTTGCTTTGCAGCATTTCCAAGACTGAGGACGATTGTTCAGAAAATGCCAATGACACTGAAGGTTTCCCGTTGTAAGTTTGTGGCTGGGTTATTTCTTGCTTTCTGTTGTTTTTTCTTTTTTAGCTCCCCAGGCAACAGTGAATGCAGATGTGTGCCCTGTGTCTCTGATGCGATTCCCTCTGAAGAAAAGGCATTCTACCGTGCTTATTCCTGCATTATTAACCTTGTTCTAGCACTAAATTCAATGGCTAAAAGTTTTTTGCATATGTGGGGGCCCAAATGCACCCTTTTGTCCCTTCTGCTCTCCCAACAGTAAAAGATGATGGTGCATGAGGGAAATCTGCTTCTCCGGTGGTCCGGTGGGTCCCTGATGGGACTTTAGTGGGTCTTGAGGACTTTGTGGCCTCCCTGTCCCTAGGTGCAGGCCTGGTTGCTCTGGGTGCAGTGGTGAGGTCGGGAAGAACAGCGCTCAGGGACCAGGCTGCAGGCTCAGCCCTGGAGGCCTCTGTGCCTTTGCTTTCACCATGCATCACAAAAAAAGAAGGCACAACTGTCCCTTCCCTTTTCCCCAACGAAAAATGGGATGCTAGTCAGCAGCAAGCCTTGTAAATTCCTTTTTGGGACCTCAGCAGCAGCAGTGACTTCCGTGATGGCCCAAAGCAGCAGGACAGGATGCTTTTTGGGCACTCTCAGCTGCATTAAATCAGCAAGGCCCTGCAGATGCTGATGGAGCTAAGGCAGCTTACACCAGCTGGAGAGAGCCACCCCATTTCGCTTGAATCTCTTTTGGATGTAATAAATTCTGGTGAGGCTTGTAGCATGAGCTAAGACTGCCTGTGCCCTTGATATCAGTCTTCGGTTTCACTAATGCTTCTGACCTTTGGGGCTTATGTAGCCCAGAAAGCAAAGGAGATTTTTCTTTGTGAATGAAAGGCTGATTTTTAATGTATGATTTTGAGAGTTTCTTGTTGGGATAAATAGATAAAGGATTAATAATGGGTTTGTATGTCTTAATACTTGCTTAAACCATATCTTGGGATAATAACTGTGAGGCAAATAGCAAAATGACATGTTGCCCTTCATAGCTTTTACAGTCCCACACCCATGCACATGCAGATTAGAGAAAAATGGGGCAGGGTTTGATTCCGAGACCTCTGAAGGAAAGACTGCAGTGCCTGCATGTTGCCATCGAATCCCTGAGACCGGGTGCAAGTGTAGAAGTGAGGTGTGCAATTGCAAGGTTTTGTAAACTTATCTGGGGACTGCCCCCTCTGCTCCAGGCCAAGTTCCTTTTGAGGGACTATACCAAAAAAATACACAGAAAAAGCTTAAGCAATAAGAAAAAAAAAAATGGAAAAAAAAAATTTCTTTTTGGTAGATCGGGCTTAGTGATTTTTTTTTTATTACACCTGATAGTTAGGATGACTATATCACCCATGAAGTATTTTGCAGAATATTGCATATATTTAAAGGCTTTCTTTGTTTTCAGGAATTCATTGTTCATCTGTTGATTTACATTCTTTTTTTTTTCTTTTTTTCTTTTTATGGCAGAAATTTATTGGGGGGGACATTGTTTTGTTTTGGTTGCTTTATTGCTTCTTTTCATTCTGTATCAACTATGCATGTTTGTATTTGGTTGTCACTTTTATTTATTTCAGTTAAGCATGCTAATGACTCAGGCTCACCTAATGCTGCGGTTACTAAGGGTGAGTTGAATGTATCTGTTACTTAGCCTTTAAGCTGAGAGTCTACCAGCTGAAATGAAATGTGAGGTGCTGCTCAGAAAAAAAAAAAAAAAAAGAATAAATCACAAAAGGCTTTTTATTGCAATGGGATGGATTTAAGTGGTCTGTGGAGTACAATTTGCTCATCTTGTACTTTTTGACAGAAATTTGAAGGGTTTTTAACAAAGAGGTCGTTTTCTTACTCAAGAAAGAAACATTCATATCTCATAATGTAATGTAAGGGAGGAGACTGGCGTCCTGGGTTTCTTGTGTTATCAGTTCAGAGCAGGAGCTGGATTCTCTGAATCTTCCTCTGGTGGTGAGGAAGACGCTGATATTAGGCTGCTGTGGTCTGAACCATGAATTCATGTCTAAAAAGGGCTGCTTTACTCCAGGGCAAGCTTAAGGTTTGGATTTGCAGAGCTTTAGCTGCTCCATGTTAATTGTGCACATCTGTAGCTGTATGCAGGGTGAGTGTGAGATGGTTTGCCTCTATATTGTGCTGTTTGATATTCACCACAGGTAAGCGCTCCAGCAAAGCACTTCTCATCCTGGGGATTCACGTCTTCCCTTGTTTTGTGCCTACTTCTTTGTGGAGCCATATCCTGAAAATGCTGAAGTTTATGCAGACAATGTGGATAAGTCAGAAGGCAGCTAGTGGTTATTCTTGCAGTTCTCCACCCCATTAATTCTGTTTAAAAATACTTAAGAATGAGAGTCTGAGTTTTCATATTTAACTTTTGATGATGATTTATTTTGGTTAAATTCCTCCTGAGAGTGTCTGTTTTTTAAGATGCCAAATCTGAAACTCTCGAAAGACCTTGTTCTGCTGGACTAGCGCTGGAGTTTTTGAAAAGTGGGTCCTTCCCGAGTGTTTTGGGATGGATAGCTCAAAGCATTGATAAATCCTCAAGACTTTGCCCATGGAGGCTGCTGCCATTTGTGAGCAGAACAGGCAAGGCTTGTGTGGAGAGACTGACACTCCAAAAATGGTTTTGCCTCAGAGAAATGCCTGAACTCTTGTGTCTGGGAGGGGGACTGCCTGCCTGCCTTTGGCAGCAGGAGGCAGGGGGCAGATGGAAAGCAGGTGAGCATGTCCAGGGGCACCAAAGTGTTCTGCTGAAGCTCGGAGCTTGTGACACCGAATTGTAGAGATAAAAAGCAAGGGGGTGAAAAAAAGACGAAAGATTTTTCAGAAAGATACATGTAGCTTTTCACCAAATCATCCGGAACTATTTTTGTAGAAGTAGTACCATCTGGGGACATTCATTACTGTGTTAACTGTTATTGTAGTGATAACTGGATAGCCATTTAACTCTATGCGTATTTTGTCGTGAAACCATTGTTTGGCTGGCTGGAACAAATGGTCCGTTGAAATCAAATGCAGGTCAATCTTGTCTTATTATTTAAACAGTCTTCGATACAAATTGTATCTCCATTACTGTAGATTTAATAATTATAACAAGATGGACAATTCTGTGGGATATTCAATTCAGGAAAGATGGGTTTCCACCTGAGATTTAAAAGATAATGGGGTCAATGCAGAACAAAGGGGCTAAGAAAGATGGTGCACACCAGATCAGTGATTGAAATGACCAGTGTATCAAAAATTGGCCAAGATGTATGATAGAAAGGGGCCAATGTTTGGAATTTAGTGCATGAAACCATAGGAAATGAAGCTTCCTTAGTACCTCTGTCTGCTGAGAAGGAGAAACAGGAGAGTCCTGGATTGGTCTTAAATCATATAAATCAAAAAGAAAATTTACAAATTGATGTCAGAAGCCTTCTGACAGGAGTAATGTTTGTAGCAGTATTGAAGGATAAGCAAAGGCTCTAAGATTTCATATCTAACTTTTATTTAATTTTTATTTTATTTTAGCAAATTTTATCAAGGAAAGGAAACCCAAACTGCTGATCCCTCCTGAATCTGCTGGCAGTAGCTCATCAGTCACTGTTATCAAGGGAGGTGTCCTGCTACTCGAGTGTATTGCTGAAGGGCTGTGAGTAATGCACAATAATGCACAGACTTATTCACCTTTTGAAACATAGTTGAGGAAAGAAAAAGCTAAGGAAAAAAGTATTCTCCTACAAATGTATGTACATATCTGTTCAATTTTAAACTGAACCTTTATGCAAAGTTTTTCTAGAGCATGCATACTCCTTGTAAAGCAGCACAGAGTTTTGACAGCTCTAGTTGTGGCTCTGTCTGTCCTAAGCATGGCAGAATATCTCAGTGAGGATGTGATCACTGTAATAATACAGGGGAGGGTTCATGCAGATGGCATGTGCTGGGAAATGGGATCAGGATAATTTTGTTCCTTATTGTAAGTATCAGGACAAAATAAGGTAAGTAAAGAAAGCAAATGGCTAAATAAATGATTGAAGTGCAGTCCTCACAATGAAGCTGTGAATACCTCTCTGGACCTTGTTCCTGCTGCAGTAGCTCAGAGCAGAAATACGCCCCACTATGCCCTCAGTCCAGTTTTCCAATTTTACTATCTGCTTGTAGATGCAATTGTCTGCCCTTGAAGAGTTGCCACCAGAGAAATGGATAAAGCGAAAATCTCTGCAACCACTAAACCCACAATGAAAGCACAGTTGCTTCTGGTTTATTTGTGATAGAGCTTTTTGTTAAATGGAGTCTTAAATTATTGTGCTCTCATGCTGTATTGTGGAGCTGCAGGTCTGTGAATGCAGACTGTGGTTAGCAGAGAGATAACTCATATTAGAGGCTGTGCAATTATCCCCTCTGTTAAATTCCAAAATCAGGATATTTATCTGCCTGAACAAACATGTTTAGGACGTTTTGTTTTTCCATGTGGACTTGAAAGGGCATTGCTCATTTGGGCTGGCAAGATTATGCCTCTGCAGTTGGTTGCCATCTTTTGAGAGAAGGTGAATTACTTGTCTCCACTGGATCTGCTCCAAGTATCTGCAGTGAGTTTTAGTTCCCTGTTTCAGCACTTCCTTGTCCAATTCACTGCCCATCAAGCTAATTCACAGGCCCATGAACCTCCACAAATCCATGGGTATGAGTTTACAATGTTGTCAAGGTACTGAATAGACAAATCACCATGGAAATACACAAATATGAATTTTCATGTGCAAGAACTAATACCACATACAAGAAGAGAAAGAGAAAAAAAAAGTCTGTCTTTAGTAAAAAAAAAAATTTAGTTTCATTCAAATTTTTCCAGTATTTTTTTTTCAAACAAAAAGCATTTTTTTTTAAAGTAGTCACTTTTGAAAGAAGACAAAGTACTTCTTTGAGAGCTTCTCTTCTCAGGAGGAACTTTATTTCTCAAGTTCTTTCATTGAATTAATATTTTTCCATGGAAACCCTTTGAAACCACAGCATTTAGACAAAAATAAAATATTTGTTCAATTTCCCACTTCCAGCAGAAAAATGATCAGCTTTGCCTATATCTCTGCCAATCCATCCAACCAAATGTCCACAAATCACGGAAGCGGATAGACTGAACCAGATTTCAAGTAACTAATATCAGGGGCAGCCAACTGCAAAATAAGGAAATAAGTACATTTCCAATCTGTTGTTTCTGAAGACTTGTATTCTGACTAACACCAGTGTCAGGAGGGCATTGCCTCAGTACAACACCGAGGCAACACGGTGCCTGACTTCAGTACAAGAGCAGGAAAAGGACCCTTGCAGGAAATAGGACATTTGTACTGTTATGCTCACTGCTCTTGGAAAACCATAATTTCTTGGTACCTAGGGCTTTGAGTGGCTTGTGCCTGGGCATTTTGCCACAATGACAGATGGACACAAGAGTAAGCAGATATGACACAGTGTATGGTGTCGGGGTCGTGAATCCCAGCTGGGACTGTGCATGCAGCAGTCTGTCCTGAATTTCTGTGTCACTGCCACTTGCTTTCTAAAAATGTAAGGAACATTTTCAGCCATCTCCAATGGCTGGACGTCTTCCTAACTCAGCAGGGCACTGAGTGAAGTCACTGTACTGAAGTCTTTACCTCCTTGTCTGTCCTCAAGTGGCCTTTTGGAGTCGGACAAAATAAACCCCATTCCCTCTGACACAGTTCGTGCCAATGTTTACAAGGAATGCAGTCCCATGCCATAGACTGGGTTTGGCTGTGAAGGACTTATTCATAGGGGTCCTTCAAATCAAAGAACAGTATAGACTAACAATAGTCTATAGCCTGCAATATAGCTTGTTTTTTTTTGAAGAGTTCAAAAGACTCTGAAAACTTCTCCTTGCAACCCATGTGCCTGAACTAAAGAGACTCTGCTAAAATGAAATCTGTAACATAAATAACAGCATCCTGTTGTGCAACTCAAAATCATTTTTTTCTTCTTTGCTACTAGCCCGACTCCTCATCTAAGCTGGGTCAAAGTTACTGGAAACTTG
The DNA here is from genome assembly GCF_013377495.2 of Cygnus atratus. Classification (NCBI taxonomy): domain Eukaryota; kingdom Metazoa; phylum Chordata; class Aves; order Anseriformes; family Anatidae; genus Cygnus; species Cygnus atratus. The sequence continues at coordinate 3,290,421 of NC_066371.1, read as the reverse complement.
CCCAAGGACAAGCCGGTAACAGAAAATTTTGGGAAGATCCTGAAGATAGAACAAGTATCTGCAGCCGATGAAGGAACTTACCAGTGCACGGCAAGCAACCCCGTGGGCAGAGCAAAACATGAATTCCATGTTCATGTGGAAGGTGCGGAGTACGTTTTACTAAACTTTTTATTTTGAACACTGATAGGTAGTCAGGGGGAAATAAATAAGAACTTTTGCTAATATCACTTGATATAATTCATAAACTCAACCAACTGTATCAATTTATGCTAGTAGGACCAGCCTTGTAGTTTTGGGAAGCTGGCAGAAAAGAGCATCATTTTTCTTGTTTTGTTTTGGTTTTGAATAGAATTAATGTTTTTTTGTTATTTTTTCCTAAACCATGAAGGCTTTACAAAGCACTGAGCAGAAGTACAAATGTGTGAGTGAATTATAGATCCAATACATTAAGGTTAGAGTTAGTCAAGCAGAGATATTGACAAAATGTCTTGTATTAATCTGAAAGTCAGACCAGAAGGTGTAATTATTCTACTTGCTCTTAAAAAAATATGAAAATGGCCATACCAGGCCAGATCAGAGGTCTGTTTATCTCAGTTTTCTTTCTTTGATTTTCACCAAAATTAAATTCCTATGGTACTACTCCTCTCTTGCCCTCCTCTGTGTGTTCTGCTATCAGCTTTGTATTGGAACAACCTGAGCTAAGAGTTCTTTTTTTTTTTGTTGCCAGTAGAAGTAAGGAGATTAATGAAGCCAGCCAAGGTACCTTCATAACAGGTGTCTTGCAAATAGTGCAGGTAGAGGCACTTGGTGCCTGTTCTCCCTCCTTCTTCCATCTGCTGTTCCCTTGCTCCCCAGACACTTCATACAATGCAGGCGTGGATGCTGCTCTCCTGCACTTCCTTTCATAGGAGCAAAGCAAAGCTTGAGTGAGATTTAACAGGGACAAGCAAGCCCTGCAGACATATCACTGCCACCATGACTCTTTCAGTAATGCCCCCCATAAATAGCTGCAAAGTAAGAATCCTGAAGCACAGCTGAAAAACGTGCTGAAAACATTTTCTTTCCTGATGAAAAAATTCTCCAGCCTCTGCTCTGCAGAGGGAGAAAAAAAAAAAAAGGCAATATTAAACTGCCAGGGTCTGTCAACCACTTCATTTTAATCTGTGCTTTTTCTCACTCTTTGGTCACGAGAAGTCGTGGTGGGAGGACACGTGCTTTCAGCTACCTGCTTTTTATTTACTCGTTGCTGTGGAAGAGCCTTTCCTCCCACTTTGTGAAGAATTCTCCCCTTTCGCTTGACACAGCCTGGTGTGTCGTAGTCTTCTTTCCCTTCCTGGAAGTGAGTCAGAGGGGGATACCAGGGCATGGCAAGTTTTCAGCTGCAATGGAGGGGAAGTGCTGACTCCTAGAAATCATTCCAGATGGTTTGGAGCATCTCTGCTCTAGCTGAATATTTTAACAATCTGGCTATGATTTTCTCGCCTGTAAAAATTGAATCCTTCAAAGAAATTGCAGGAGCTGCAAATACCAAAATACCAGGAAAATAACATTAATTAAGCAGTTCAGATTATTGACCCCTCTTCTCCCCCAGTCTCTAGAGGGAGGAAGGCTTCTGGGCAAATTGTTATTCCTACTCATTAACAAACAATTATTTAAAAAAAAAGAAAGAAGAAAACCACTCTAACAATTCCAATATAAAGAATGTTTATGTAATTCCTATTAAATTAATTTTCCATTTGTGTAACTAATTTTGGATGCTGTCAGTAACAGGAATTCATTCTAGTAGGTCATCACATGCATATTATCTTGGTAAAACTGAGCAAAAATACCATCTTTTTCAATAATTTCAAACCAGAAAATGTCATTAACATTCAACAGAGATGGGTATGTTCATCATTCTTGTAGTGACTCTTGTGTGCACACTCAAGGGCAGGTATTGAGCTGGTGGAAGTAAGCATTAATTTCAGTTGGTTTCAGGGAAGTTATGCTGTCGTATGACATCCTTATGCCTGATAGGCACTTCTCAAAAGATGTGTGCAGGGAGAAGAAAATTAAATATGAAGGAAAAAATACCTCAGTCATTAACCACCAACTATTCTCCATTTAGTGCTGGAGTAGAAGTGAGGACTTGGTTATTGTTCCTGCACTATTTCACTTTTTCTGTTCTTGTTTCTGGTATTTGAGGATCTCAAAGCAACACCCCAGCCTTCTAAATAACAGCCTGAAATTATGATATTTTCATGCAGCCCACTTACTAATCCTACAGTACTCTGAAGGCAAAGATTCAGGCAATTATTACCAAGTATATGAAAATATTCAGCCAGAAAATTGCTTGACTGCTTGAACATTTTAATCTCTCTCTGTGAGGAAAGATGTAGCCTGGAACACTGGAAGAGGCACAAAAAGCCTATTATTGTTATTAGAGGGAGAGAATCAACTATATATATAAAAAAAAAGGCAAAACAAGCTCTCGAATTGTCTTGATCTCAAATGTTTGTTTATTTGGTTATTGTGTATAATCCCCTAAGCCTAATATAAAATGTATATACAATCTCAACATCTTGTCACTATCATAGTGCCTGTTCTAATGGTACCTTGATCTTAACTGAGGCTTCTGGGCTGTGTTTAATAGAAATAATTGCAATATAATGATTAATTATAGTAATGATGGAATACCTAAGGGCCTTTGCAGCTACTTTCATTACTGAGTTAGAGAAAAATAAAATAGATAAAACTAGTGTGATATAGATACATGCCCGGTTATTTTAATGAGACTCAAGCTGTAGTTGTCGGTGTTTCACTGGGAAAGGTGATAACTGTATCTGAATCTGCAGATGACAACCCCAAAGTGGGATGGATTGTCAGCCCTTGGGAAGATGTGAGAGAATTTGGAATGATCTTGAAAAATTTGGAAAATGGTCTGGAATGAAAAGGATGGGCTTCAGTAAGCACAAGTGCAAATTCTCATCAGGCAGCACTAATTGGCTTCATAAACACAGGATGGAAAATGTCTGGTTAGACTGGTCTGGAGGATGTATTGGATCACAAGCTGAACTCTGCTCAGAAATACTGTTCTTGCAGAAAAAGAATAATCATCCTGGAAAGGTTAAAGAAAAGTGTTGTTTTTTTAAAAAAAAAAAAGACTACTGAGAACTGATAAGGCCTCACGTAACACATCCAGTTTCACATTGAGAATGGGGTTCACTCAAGACAATATAGAAAAATCAGTAAGGGTAGTCACAGATCTCAAAAACATGGCCTTTGAGAATAAATGGATAGATATGTTTAATTTAGGAAAGAATGAATCCGGGGTACATATAACAGCCTTCAAACAGCACAAAAGTTTCTTCACAGTTACACACCATTCCCTGTCTCCCCTGGGCATAATACAATGGATCTAAACTACAGTGAGGTGAATTTGGTTAACATTAAGTCTGTTCTAGTTATGAGCGAAAGGATAGCACTGCTGTAGACAGCACAGGAGGCTGTGGAGTTTTGGATCCATCAGGAACACTGTAAGTGTAGGTGAACTTGTGTTGTTGCAGAAGTATGGACTAGATGACCATTTTAGATCCCTTTTGTTTTCAGACCTCTCATTATGTTCCCATAAAGACATAAATCTCTTGATTGGGCGGCCCACATCTATAACTCTTACCTAGAAGAACACATTATGCAGTGAAACATATGCTATAGCATTTTGCTTGTGCAGATTAACTGCAGATTTGTCTGTCCAACCACAGGTTATTGTGGTTGCTAGACTGTATATGTATATTTTGTTATTCTTACATTTTATCTACTTATAAGTACTATAGCATATCTGCCACAAAGGAGAGAGGTTCTTCAGTCTTTCTGTGAAATTACATTTCATACTCGACAAAATCTCATTGACTGAAGCTTCATAGCTGCATCACTTCCTTGGGGCAACCACGGCAATTCCCATACTGCAGTGTAATATATCTGCAGCTCACTTTCAAAAGCGTATGCACAAATTAAAATAGGAAGGGATCTATAGTGTAGTTTGTATCCAGGTTTTGCTTAGTGTCTCACCTCCTCCAAAACATCCTGTCTCAAATACAGTGCTTGTGGCAGACGTAGTTGGGGGAAAAAAATTCATTAGGATTGTTAGAAACCTTTTCACCTCCATGCCTTTGACTGTCTTTCTCTGATGTATGTATAATGTATGAGAGAGAAAAAAAGAGATCTGCAAACCCAAAATGTTCTGCTGCATGCAGGTTTTTCCTGGAGTCAAATAAAAGGAAGCATAGCAAGTATGGCCATGTTACGTGCTGCACTACAGGAGGGCAACCAGCTCTCCAGTGAGGAAGGCAGTAGAAGAAATCTGTACTGTGAACGAAATGCAAGGATGTTATATTTTTTGATAAGCTTTGGTGTCTTACATTTAATTCATTCTTTAGCTGTTGCTAGTCAATGCCTCTACGTGGGTTCTCTACTGTGGAAATAGTGGAGTTTGTGTAGAAGCTCGTTTATCACACATCAGAGGTATTTTTTAATATATCTGTGTGAGCTATGACGTTTTATTTTAATATATCACACTGATAACATCTGGAGATGTATTACCAAGCAACAGCTCTGTTAATCTTCAAAGCATATTATGAGCATTAACTAATGAATCCTCATGTATCCCATACATTAGCTCATCTTTTCAAATAGGGAAGGCAGGGAGGAAGGGTCCAGTGATCTGCTTAGGGCCAGCATAAGAGGTAGTGACAGGTCTGGAACTAAAATGTGGAAGTTTGTTGCTTCTCAGGGAGAGGTAATGACAAATACAAGGCTGTGTTTTTTTTTGTTGTTGTTGTTTGTTTTGTTTTGTTTTGTTTTTAAGGCCACCCTCTGCAATGTACGCAGGCTCAGGGATCTGCATTTGGTCTGTAGATATCAGAAAGCTGTCATGAGATTAATGATTTATTTTTCCTCTCTGTTCCTTCCCTCCCTTACGGTTGCGGTGGTTTTTTTGTTTGTTTTTCCAGTGAGTTCTGAGTAGCTGATGCTCAGGGGCTGCTCTGGTTTAGCTGGCAGTGCTGGGGAAAGAGGAGGGCACAAGGAATGCAGCAGCAAACTGCTGCTCCTCTACCACCACCCTGTGGGGGACTTTTCAGGACTGGTCCTCAATCAGTGGTCAGAAAATGTCTCATCATATCTAAATATGTTATGGATCAGCATATGGGCTGAATATAGGGTGGAAAACCGGGATATTGAAAAGCACAATGCATTTCCTCAGCACCCACAGATGAGCAGATGGAGGTGATCAGCATCACCTCTGCATCATCATGCTCTGCCCTCCGGCTGCTCCTGGGCAAGCCGATACAAGCCATTTGCTCATGTCTGCTGAGTATTCGAGCTGAATGGTTATTTGCATCTTGTTTGAGTTGCTGAAATAGTCTCACGTCATTTCAGAGACCACAGTCTCATATCTGAGGGTCCTTGTGAAAATGCTGACACCATTAGGTTTACCTCCCTCCCCAGCCTCTCACCTCTCATCTTCTTTGCATTTGTTTTCCACTTCGGTAAACACTGCCCATTTCCTACACTCTTCCCTCTGACATTTGCATTTTACAAAGCCTGAAGGACAGAAATTGTTGAATACTAATGCTAATTTTACCTTTTGTAGCATTGGTTTGCAAGAAGTACGCTCCAGGTGCACAAAGGGCTGCTAGGAGCTGGTGGCAACTGTTGGCAGCGTTTGCCATCTCCTGGAGAACCACGGTAATAGCAGTCAGACTTGTCCTGCTGTGTCACCTGCTATCTGCCATGTCCCCTCTTTACAGAGCCTCCTCGGTGGATTAAGGAGCCCGAAGGTGGTGTTTACAGCGTAGGAACAAACCTTGTGCTGCTGTGCGAGGCGATTGGCAACCCAGAGCCAACCATTCAGTGGAAACTTAACGGGATGCCCATTGACAGTAAGTACAAGGTCCTACAGCCTTCTTTAGGAGGTGGTCAGGTAGGACGCGTCTGTGTTGTGCCCCTGGAATGCACAAAGCCTAATGCACCAAATGATGTCTTGTGTGACATCTGTTTAAACATATTTTCATATTTATTTAATTAATAAAGCTTCTATTTAAACATGAACTTGAAAGGAGGTGAAAGCGGTGCAGGTGTGGAGTGGCTGTGAGTACCTAACCCTGTATTGCTCCCATCTGTTTGGGATATGGGGTGGTACGCGTGCTTTTGAGGGCTCTTGGTCTTAGTGCTTCAGAATTAGCACAAAGGACAACGAGTCTGAGGAGCACAGGCCCTGCTCCCAGGTGTGTTGGTGTTATGACTACTGTTTTGAAACTCCTATATCGTTTGGTTTGGTTTGGTTTTAACTGAAAATTGACAGGGTCTGGTTCTTTCCAGGTAGGACCTTCAGAGGGAGAATCTCTGCCAGAGAGATCAGCCTTACCAACCTTCAGCTTCAGGACAGTGCCGTGTACCAGTGCGAGGCCAGCAACAAGCATGGTACCATCCTTGCTAGCGCCAACGTGAATGTCCTCAGTGAGTAGTGTCCCACCTCTTCACGTTTATTAAGAAAGATGTAATTAAAGCGTCCCATTTTGATACCTCTTAAATCTTCAGAATTGTTCTGGGATTATAACCAGCTCTCTATTCTGTTGCATTGGCCCTGGATTTTCAGAAATACGTTGTCCAAACTAGTGCAACAAGCCTTATCATGGGCAATATTATACGTTTAGCTTGTGCGGTCATGAGCATTGATATATTCTTTATTTTAACAACGTAGTTGTTGTTTTAGGCTCAAAACCTTTGGAATTCAAATGTATTAAGACCACTGGGGACTAGATTGTGGCCACAACTGTGTTTTTGAATTATTAAATGTACTGTGTATTGTTAACCTTTAATTTCAGTTGTGATTCTGAGCCTCTTCTTTGAAGACAGATTGTTATGGGAATTTATTTAATAAGAGAGGTCTCTAGAGGAAGCAAAACTGGTCTGTTTTTTGTCTTGGAGTTGAGCTTTCATGGTCTGACATGTCCAGAAGTCAACCACTGTTATCTTTGTCATTGAGGCTTATGAGAACTCAGTTGCTCAGTGCAGGAGCAAAAAGGCAGTGAAATTCCTGCTAAGTGACCAAGCCTTTGACCTTTCTATAGTGGGAAAAGGGTGTGATGCAGGGACTGTATTTATATTCCCAGTTCTGAAGTTGAGTGCTGCTTGTTTTGCATTCTGTTTTGCAGATATTGCTCCCTTAATACTGACCTCAGATGGTGAAAACTATGCCACAGTTGTGGGTTACAGTGCCTTCCTGCACTGTGAAATTTTTGCCTCACCTGCAGCAGATATTAGATGGTAAGCTACTGAGAACTGACTTCTTCAAGTGAAACAAGTTCATGCAGGCTTCCCAAACACTAAAAAATGTGCTCATGTTGTGGAATTAGAATTACCAATTTGTAACTAAACTATGTTTAGTATAAGTATCCTGTTTAAAAAGTGTACTCTTCCTCAAGAACCTTGCCACATTGATTTAAAGAGGGGGCGGAAAAAAAGTTAATGAAAGTCCTCAATACCTGTGTGAAGAGGTGTTGGGATATTCATTAAGCAGAACCATGCCTTATGTAGCCAAATCCTGCTACAGCTTCATCAGTCTTAGTTTAACATTGGTAACTTGTAAAGTTTGGACACATTGCTGGGGTTGAAAGGCAATGACTTACAGAGCACGTTCACGTGGAAATGGTTCCATGCAGTTGGAAATCACTGGATTGCCATAGCACTTGACAGGTGCAATAGAATTGCACATGACAGCTATGGATTAAAGACTCAGCCAGAGTAGTTTAAAGATCTTGGTAGACACTGTCAGTGTATTTTAGGTTTGCAGAAATCTTATGTCCCTTTATGATTTGCCTGCATGTAGGTAAAGTGACTTGCTGACCCCAGACTCCTGAGTCCCCTGCACTATCTGCAAACCATGAAATATGAAAATGTATGGCAGGGGTTTGGAACTAGATGATCTTTAAGGTCCCTCCCAATCCAAGCCATTCTATGTTTCTATGGAATAATAGTTCCTACAACCCCAGAAATAAGCCGTAACTATTATCCTCTTTAGGACTAAGGATGATAGCATAGAGCCACTCTCAGCATTACGCTACGAATTAAATAAAAATGGCACCCTAGAGATCAAAGAAACAAAGAAAGAAGACTCAGGATCATATGCTTGCTGGGCTGCAAACTCGGTTGGAAAAAGAGCAATCACAGCGAATCTGGATATAAGAGGTAATATCTCACTTATGAACGGAAAGACCTTTGATATTTACAGTTTTTCATTAAATAAGTACTTAGTAAAAACTCAGTCCAAGATACTGATATATTCCATGAGGTTATAAATTCTCTGTACATTAAGACCTAAAATTGCCATAGGTCTCACGTACGTGTAGCAGTTAGTATTGTCCCTATTTTTGTGTGTGATTTCTCCATGCTCATACATGATGTTTACCTTCTTCTTGACACTTGCGGAAGCTACACAAGCCACCAAAAACTTGCAGCTTACTTCCCAAATCCTTCAACTTTATTATCTTGAAAGGATTTTCCTTCCTTCTTGCCATCAGCCTTGTTACATTCAGAGCAGGTTCTTCGGTGGCTCTTGGGGCTCAGAGCCCTCCTCATGTACATGACCTTGGTAGAGTCCTTGCTGAGACAGACAGGTTCCCCAGCTGCTTTTCCCATAGCCATGGGCTTCCTCCTCTCCTGATGCTGCTTCCAACACGCTGATCAGAAGGTACATCCAAAACTTGGTAAAACACCAAGCACATTGTAGCAGGATGAGTGAGGGGGCTTTGCAGTGGGCCTTTGCCAGACTATCAGCTTGACAAGTATTTGTTAACACGGGGGGAGGAAAAAAACAATGAACTTCAATACTCAATTAACAAAGTCCTCAAAAGCACTCTCAGATGCAGATTTGCTGTAACTAACTCAAGAAAAAAAGTCTTTTTGTGTTCTATTTCAAGCCAGTCTCTTTGCTTTGTAAGTTTTACAGTTATAATAAACATGAAAATGTACAATAAAATTCTCACAAAGCAATATTTCACTGTAAAGAGAAGTGCAGCCAAGTGCTTTCTTCCTACTTATTCATCTGTTTCTGCATTTAGATTAGAGTCAATTAAAAGAACAAACTTGATTGCAATATTTTTTTCTCACTCGACTTTAATAAGCTTGTAATTTTTCTTGGGTCATTGCCAAAGCCTATTTCAAATGACAATTGGACATAAAAATCATATTCAAGCTTTTTTTATCATCCATTTCATAACAGTCTGCTAACAAGGATTTTCACCTGTGACTTTGTGTGTTTGCGTGCGTGTTTCTTGAATATGTTGGTTGGGACTGAACTAAAATAGAAATTTTCAAGATATAAAATTATATCCTGTCAAATCTCCATTTCAAAACCAACCTCCTCCGCTTGAAATGTTTGTATATAGAGATAGATAGATAGATGAAGATATGATCATTGCTCCTGAGGTTGATTTTTATATATGAAGTGCTTGGTGAAAATTTGATGTAATAGTTTCTCTCTCCTAATCAAAGTGTTTTCTGTGATCAACCAGATGCTACAAAAATTGTCGTTACTCCGAAGAACCCCCGAGTGTTGAAATCACATTCGATTTTGTTGAAATGTCAGTCTGAGTATGATTCACACTTGAAAAACAGCTTCAAATTATCCTGGAGGAAAGATGGAGATCAGCTGCCAGTCAACAGCACGCAAGACAGCAGGTAAGCAGGGAAGAACAAGAGTTTTCTTGAGCTCAGCTGAAATAATGCTGTATAGTGCTGGAACATGAGTATTAATAAACATGAAACTTAATAGCTTGAAACGCAAATTTATATCTGCAGGAATTCTTCATGCGATATATGAATAGATCTGCATTTTGTCTACATAAATATATATGCATCTGTATGAGTTTTAAGCTGTGACTGGAAAATTATTATTACTGTTGTTTTTGTTTACTCTCTTTCACTATCATCGTATAATGCTGTATAAATGTTGGTTTAACCCAGAAATATAACTCTAAACTCTGTGTAGTCAACTGTGATTTTGTTTCTCCACTTGGATTGAACTAGTATTTTCCTGTGTTTATACCTGTTTGGCCCTTTAATGGGATGGAGCCTAGACTTTATTCCATACGAAAGGTCCCACAGTAGGCACACTGGTGTCTTTATTAATTAGTCACAGCAGAAAGGTGATTTCCTAAACACTGCAGTGCAGGAGGGGTGGAAGAGGATACTGCTGAGGCCACAGAAGGTAGAGAGAGAGTACCAGGTAAAGACCAGATCAGCCTTCACCCTGACAGAACCCATGGGCCTGGATTAAGGCCAACTGCCCCTGGTGCATAGGACGTGACACACGTGGGCTGGGAATGTTGGGTTTTACTCAGCCCTCTTAAAAATGTATATATAAAGCCTGTGTATTTCCCTCATTAATGATGTGCCAAAACCCTATGTGCTAAACCCTCAGCTGACGCATATCAATGTGGCTCTTTTTAGATCAAGGGAGACATGCCAACTTCCAGCCATGGAGGCTAAATTGCTACAAAATACAACTAATAGTCTACAGCACAGTGTATAATACAACTACAATCGCATTTTAAAATAATAAGCCTAACACGCAATTATGTTATTCAAAATGTTCCCTTACCAAGTTTTTTCATGAACTGTTTTTCAGTGAACAGTGTCAGACATATGCTTATCTTACATATTTTTCTATATATATATTTTTTTAATTGTATGTGCCTTTTTTCTTGTCCTGTAGGATAATTATGGACATGGATACACTGTTCATTTCAACTGTGACGTTGGAGGATCAAGGAGTTTATACGTGTGTGGCTAGCACTTCCCTAGACAGTGTCGCAGCGGAATCACGGTTAATTGTTCTTGGTAAGAGAATATTTTCCTAGTGTGCAGTCAGGTTGGTGCAATAGTGTGTGCACTTTTGTTTAATTAGTTCTTTTACCCATTTCAGTTACCAAACCTCAGTAATAAATTATTGCCCAGTGGCAAACAGCAAATTCATAGCAGAGAAAGGACTTGACCCACAGAGTCTGAAGCTTGACCTTGCTTTTGAGCATCCTTACCACCAGTCTCCTGTCCTGAAGGGCTGCTCAAAATTAAGGAGATGAACTTGTGTAGTGATGTGGAGTCCTTTGCAACACCAGCCTCTAACACTTACCTAAGGACATCAGACAATCACTAGAATGCTATTTTGCTGAGAGTTTTGTGTTGTTTTAATTTCAGGGTTTGTTTGTTTGTTTTATATTTTTGTTTATTTCTGGCAGTGATTGTTAACAGGAGCTAAGACAATCTGACCTTCAGGATGTTTTCACACTTTAAATGAATGGTATTTTTTAGTAAATAGTAAATTAAGAAGATGCTATGCACATTATTTACTGTACTGTATTCTTTAGTAGTATATAATTCAAAATGTTTGTAAACTGTTACATTACTTATGAAAATTTCATGAAGCGTTTTATTTCTTTTTAAAAAGTTGATTTACAGAAGGGGAAAAACATTCTTGTGCTTGTTTTTTTCTTATATATTGTACATAAGAAAGGTCTTGGTGGATTAACAATATCTGTTATTTTCCAAATGAAACAATTCAGGCTTCTTTTGCAATGAAAGACCTGTGAGATGACTAAAGAACTAAACATGGAACAGATGGAGATATGAAAATATGGGCAAATGAGCGCAGAAGATGTATTCTGTTAGAATACTTCTAGGTATTTGTTCTATTGTTAATGAACAGATAGCAAGATGGATACCTCAAAGATATACCATCACTGTCTTCAAATACAAAATCATAGCACCATATACCATAGCACACAAACATAATCTTTTAAAATTTTTGATGTACCCTGAGATATAAAAAAAAAAAAAAAAACAACCTCAAGATTGTTATTTTAAAAACTCTGTTTAGTCCCTACTAATTGCTTTCACAATGACAGGGACAGTGTTATTCATTGAGCCAGATGCTTTTCCTGTAAGAAATGACATTATCAACCAAAATGTAGTTAGAATGTTGGGGCAGAAGGAGGTCAAACACCCATCAAGAGCTGTGTAATTTCATTTCGTTGGTCCATACATTTTTTAGATTTTGAAACTCTAGCTTCATGCCCAGGAAGCTTTCCTGCACAAGCTCTGAGATTGTTTTCCTGGTGAATGTAGTTTTGTGTTCAGGACTACATGTTTAAGGAGGAGTAGTGTGTGCGACTTTGGAGGGATGAGGGGTAACCATCAGCCCCCTGCAATAAGAAATTGTTCTTTTACATCAGATTTTATGCAATCCAATTACCAAGCTAATCCAATATAATCAGATTTTAAATTGACAGCCACGTACATAAAAAGCGAGCTCTAGTGTGTGTAGAGCAGCAGCAGGATAGTCCTGTGCTCAAGGCTTGGGTAGTCCCACGATAGTCCCCAGGAGGTGCAGTGCAGTTATCACACCAACCACGAGCTACACAACTGACTTGATATATTCTCTGGACAGCACTAATTGAGCTGGCAAGTAATGAATTTTGTTGTTTCCTTTTAATATAGATCCCCATGGCTGGGATAATGAATGTTATCCTTTCACTCATGCTCTAAAAGCCAGGTTCAATAACTGTGAGAGCCAAGCCTCCTCCTAGCACTCTGGTTTGCACCACAGTAAATCTAAGCGATTCTAATATAACTTTCTGATGAGAGCAGTGTCAATATCTATTAGTGATTATATAAATCCTAGTGATGATTTGCAAAGAAAAATCTGTTGCTCCAAGCAAGGTAATGAGAGTAGATGGAAATACACTTGTAGAAGGGATATTGCATTTATAGGGGAGAAAGCAGAATCAGAAGACTCAGTGTGTTTTTCTGTAACAAAGCAGGATCTTTAAAAGCAATTCCTACTTTCCTAATCCTGTCCACTTTGAAATAAGAAGATGTTTTACAACTGCCTTCACTGGAGCTTGCCGTTCCAGTCCTTTCAAAAATACCAAATAAACAGGAATAATTGCCACGCTCTTGACAGCTCTTTGTTGTGTCTCAGATGTTCCTGATCCACCAGAAGATCTGCAGCTCTCAGAACATCAAAACCGAAGTGTTCGACTATCTTGGAAGGCTGGGGCCAGCCATAACAGCCCTGTTAATGGTATGAAGGATTTTGGTAGCATCACCTTACATCCTTTAGCATAATGACACATCACGGCTGTCAGAATAATCAAACCGTGCTCAAAGCTGTCCTTAATCGGTTTTCCTGTGACAGTTAATTTGCTCTAAGTTCACTTCCATCCTGCTATTTATAAGCAGTTCATACGGGTGCTGCCTGTTTTCCTCTGCTTTGTTTTCTCTCCTCCCCAGAGTCCATTATAGAGTATGAAGAGAGTCAGTGGGAGCCGGGGAGGTGGCAGGAGCTGACCCGAGCCCCGGGGAATGACACCACAGCCCTTCTGACCCTGGCCCCATACATGAATTACCAGTTTCGTGTCGTGTCTGTGAATGCTGTTGGAAGGAGCCAGCCTAGTAAACCATCGCTGCGCTATGCAACGCCTCCAGCTGGTAAACACTGCCATCTAGTTTTTTTTATGTGAATATTTTTAATGCTTTACCAGGAATAGCATTGCCCTCTTTCCCTTCTGAGGGGCATAAAGATGTCAGGTTGCTTGTGCTACTTTTTCTGCTCAATGGGCATGGTAGGAGATGAAACACTAAAGCGCTCTGCACACCACAAAGCCAAATCCAGCCGTCCTGCATGCCAAGGCAGTAGCTTCCCCAAAGAGAGGATTCACCCCCGCAGCTGCCGACATCAGTCTGGGGATGCCAAAATGAGGATTTTATGTTGCTATGGCCAGCAGTGTGTTTCCTACCCACATACCTGTAACACAAAGCTTTCCTGAACTCTGCTGATTTTGCGCTTTTAAGGCTCATTGCAGCCATTTATGGACAAGCAGGTGCTGGAGAGAATTTTCAGGATTTATGGGGAGCCTTTCAGCAGCTATAAGCTTGTCAAAAGCGTTCATTCACAGTGCATTTCTCATCATAACAGAAAATGTTGTATCCCTGAAAGTCATTTTAGAGGCCAACTGTTCAACCTGGCATTTGCATTCCCCCGCATTTTTCTTTCTTTTTTTCCCCTTTCACTTCAATTCCAGGTCTTTCTTCAGATTTTCAGCTGTGCGCGCCCCACTAATAATATACCTTCTGTTTACTATCCCCACAGGGAGAAAAAGCTTTTCCTAATAATCCCCCTACATCTGGTGCTTTGAAATCCAAAAGTCACAGTTTCATGTTAGCTGGTGGCTCCAACCACAGGAGCACTTAGGAATCAAAACTGCATAAACAACTCATTCCATTCACAGCAGCTTTTGCTGATCCAAGTAATTAAGCTCATGAACACTCTTTGTTTAGGTGTTTTTCGCTCTCAGTAATAAAGAAACAAGAAAAGTTTTAAAATATGTATTTAATAAATACATATTTGTTTATTATTTAAATAACAAGTGCAAATAAAAACAGAAATATGGATACTAACCTTATTATCTGTGTGGTTCCAGCTCCTGACAAGAACCCAGAAAACATCCGAGTTGAAGCTTCTGAACCAAATGAAATGGTGATGAAATGGGAGGTAATGCAAACATGTCTGTCAATTCTACAATATTGGGAACAGGTCCTCTCTTCAAGCAGCAGTTCCGAGGGCAGCATGAAATTTATCAGGATGCTGTTTTAATGTAAATACATTTTTTAAAAGAGAGAGAGAGAGAGAAATAATGGTTCCCTTGACTTTATCTCCCCTTCCTCCCATTAAAAGTTAATGATTTTTAGGAAACACTAGCAAATTCCTTAGGTAGAATCATTGATGCTACTGAAGTCAAAGGTAAAATTACCATTGACTTAAATGACATCTGAGTTTCCATCCCTTGTTTAATTTTTGTTTCAAAAAGCAATTTTTTACAACAAAACTTTCCAGGCTATAAGGAAATACAGAGGTCCTGCATGTACACTGAGAATTTCCCAGAGTATGCTCCTCTTCTGTGCTTCTTGCATTCAAGGGAGTGCTTGCAATAGCTGTGGTCTAACCCTGCTCTGCAGGAGGAGCAGCCAGGGCCAGGTGAGGACCATTTGCAGAGAGTTTCTGCTCCTTGAGCCTGGAGGTTTGAAAATGACTCAGATCCCTTGGCCAAGAGAATGTGAGCTTGAATTTCTACACCACAAGCTAAAGGAGTGCAGATACAGTTCCTGATCATGTGTCAAAGGAATCATATAAAAATGTTGAGGATGGTTTCCAGACTTCAATTTCTCTGGCTTTTAAGCTTACAGCTTCTGTGCCAACAATTTAGACAGATATATATTCCTCCATTTAACACAAGCTTCAACAACTGTGGAAGGAAGCATATTTTTTTTGTGGCTTGAATTAAACACAATTTACATGAGATTTACTTCTCAATCTGCTGCTCGCAGCAAAGAACAATAAATGTTTCCCCAGTGCGAATTTGCACTTTGAGCTATAATCATGCCAAAAAGGAGGTGGCCCTCTAGATCTGTTGACTTGGATTTGAAAGTGGATTTTTGCTGACTGCCATAGTCCAGGGTCAGGGAAGATAAACCTGCTTCTTGGAGGAGAAGCAGAGTGGTGGTACTCACCACGGGTGGGTGATGCTGCTGGGACCAGCAGTGGGCTGAAGGCTTGGCTGAGCAGGGAAGGAACCACCCTCCCTGCCAGTAATCCCAGCTCAGACACGGCAAAAGTAAAAGTGAAAATTGAGGCTAAAGAGAGAGAATGGGATGGACAGGCTTTGTTAAATATCGTTGAATCATTTAAATGTCATAAACAGGATGTTCATTTATTTATGGTGTTTTCTGCACGCTTTCCAGAGAAAATGCTAGGCACTGAATTTGCTAAAAAAAAAAAAAAAAAAAAAAAAAAAAAACCTATTTCTGGCAGACAAAGGCTGCAAAATGATGTTAATCTGCCTACTTTGGATTAAGAGACCAGATGAGCGTTAGTGACTAGCTTTTCAGCCAAGGATTTGCAGCATTAAGGGAGATCAAAATAGGAGTCAAGCAGTGCTGAAATTTAATTCCAAACCAGAAGTTATTTTTGAGTAGGAATTTTTACTTCTCCAGCTTCTCTTGCAAATCCCATTCCCTGGGATCTTTGCCGTGGAGGAGCTTCAACCCAGCACTGCCTGTTAGAAAGCTGTCTGGCATACCAGACCTTTCACCACAGTCATCCTGAAGGTCCTAAATGGAAGGGTGCATGGCTTTGGTCCTTGTACCCTCAGAGCAAGTAAAAGGGAATTTGCAGATGCCCCAGAGCTAGGTTTGCTTATCATTGTCCTGCCACAGCTGAACAGAATCCAGTGAGTTTTTGGTGAGTCCACTCACAGGATAAATTAACACCATGTAACAACACTGTTTTTTGGCATGCCTTGCTGAGGGCTGTTCAAGTTTTATAGATGCTCTTTGCATTGCCTTCAGTCCCCACGCATGAGAAGCAGCGGGTGAGCTGGTCGGTGGGACATGGTGCTCTGCTGACACTCGGTCGACGTGGTTTCATTTCAGGCTTCTGCACTTCTCTGACCAAAGTGTGTTGATCTGGGCTCTGTGCGTGGCTTGGCTACCTATCAGGCATTATGTGTTTGATATGTATAATGTATCATTTAAATATTTTTAAGAGTAGGTTATGTGGTGGAAAATACCCACAGATGTTTCAATGGACTAGTAACCTCCCCACAACACACACACACACATCATTTTGGGGTAGTGCATGTGACCAATTAACATTATTAATTAAAGAGGTACATTTTCAGAGAAAGAAATTCAATTGGAGAATGTCTCATGACAAGCTATTGTTATATGTCTTCTAATATTTTATAAATTTGTGTTAATTAGATGAGAACCATGCTGTGGCGAAGTCTTCAGCTGATCAGTAAGAACTGATAGCACAGCAGTTGCCCATTAAATGACCAGGCATAATTTCAAGCATTTGGCGCATATTTAGAACAAATCTAAATTTTAATGACCCAACTTGCTGTGCTACATAAAATTCTAAGATAAAAGGCATTTTAGCTGTACTAAAAGGCACAAATAGCCTTATGCCAAAATATGCATTTTAGTTGCGCTAAAAGGCATGCAGTTTACATCACAGAAAAAAAATCAAAGCAAAACAAAATAAACCAACCCCAACAACTTGGGGGTTTCTTTTAACATCTCCCATTCTCCTGCAGCCATTGAAGCCCACGGAGCGAAATGGGCCAGGGCTGGAGTACAAAGTCAGCTGGCGGCAGCGGGGCGTCGAAACTGACTGGAATGAGGAATTGGTGAAGAAACACTCCCTGACCCTGAGGAACACCCCCACCTTCGTGCCCTACGAGATCAAGGTCCAAGCAGTAAATAATTTAGGAGCTGGTCCTGAACCAAACGTCACCACTGGATATTCGGGAGAGGACAGTAAGTAACAGGAACTTTCCCGTGAAAAATGTGCTGTGTGAGTGAGTCTTGTGATACAAAATGTTTGGATGGGGAGCAATAGATTGGGCAGCCTGCGGCCAAAATGCCTAAATACAACTGCTGAGAGTGCTGGGCTGCCAGAGACACAGCCACTTCTGGTGCTGGGCACAGTGGACTCCAGCTTTGTGGACACATCCCTTGTGATTTTATTCATCTCAGTGCTGATTTAATGTGGCTAGTCATTTGAAGGCCACAGTCCATGAAGAAGCCTGTGAATTGCAGCAGTAGTTGTGCTGAGCTCAGTAGGACAAACCTTTAGCTTGGGTTTCTGTCCAGCAGCTTTTTGTGCCCCCCTGGTGGCACAGCCCCCTCCCACAGGCCTCCCCCTGTCTCTGGAGAAATCTTCTTCCACCACAAGGCCTAGCTTTGGGCCTGCTCCTGCTCCAAGCCCTCTCCATGGAGCTTCTCAGCACTGGTCCGCCTCTGCTGTTGGGCTTTGCAAACTGTGCATAGTCTGGGCCAAACTACAGCAGCTTTCTCCCCTTGCTACCCACGTTCAGATAATAGTTGCCTGGGCCGCTCTAGTTCACAGCCACCACTTCTGATACCGACCCTTTACATGTCCTCTTCGAGCTCCAATTTCATGGTGGGCCTTAATAATCATCTCCCATTGTGAGAGGTGAGCATGAAGGAGGATTTCTCTGCTAATAGAATTAATGCTGGTGTCACAGGGGCTGTGACAACCCTTATATGATCTGTGGGACACCGGATAATGGCACTCCTGGGGCCATCCCGGCGTTTCTGAAAGCAGCCTTTCCCCTTTGGTGTTTACTACATGGCTACAGAAGGTATTTGGGCGACTGGAAATGTATCCATTTGCAGTAATGAAATGCCAACCTCCCTTTAGGAAGCAACCCAGTTAAGCACTACCACCACCTCAAAAAAAAAAAGAACCTTTTTTGTAGGATTTAAGGATTTATATCACTGACGGAGTAAACAGCCTGGTGGCCAGCTAGTGTGGGGTGCCAAGCTTCCCTGATCCCAAATACAAATGGTTATTGCATTTGCAAACGCTTAGTGGCAGAGGCTGGGAACAGTTGGCAGGGGTGTCAGCGAGAGCTCTGCCTTTCAGATCTGCCAATTAATCTTATTAAAGGCAGACAATTTTCATCCTATGCAGAATCTGAAATCTTTCAACTGTTTTCCCCAAAATGAAGTAAACTGACAGACTGAATAGCCTTTGGAAGGTCTACAGTGGCTTACCCTACTAAGACCAGCATGTGTTTTATGCTCAGTGAGATGCCCAGACGGCCATGAGCTGCATTTATCGGCCATCTCCTGCAGCCAGCACTCCCACTGCCGTGGTCACTGGGGGTGCTGCAGCCACCTCTCCTCTTGCTGCAGCTTCTGCAGCAGCTGTGGTGAGGTGGCTCCATTCATCCGAAGTGATGTCAAATGGTCAAAAAGTTCCAGTTTGATTTTAAAACCTCCTGAGTGTTTCACCAGCATCACGCTTTGGCGCTGGGGATGGCCTTGGGCTGGAGAGCAGCCCCTGCCCAGCGAGAGGTAGACACTGGGGAGCCCTGGTGATATTTCCTCTCCTCCATTTGCTGGATCACAGAAGAGGTGGAGGATAGCGAGAATAAAGAGACACCATAGCGTGCGTGTTTGCTTTGTGTGTCTAGGGTGGATCTAATTTTACATCTGCTTCTATCAGTGGAAAATCTTCCTTACTATTCAGTTGTCAGTGGATTCCTTTTTTTTTTCTTTTTTCCCCCTTTTTTTAGGCTCTATAATAGCTCTCTCTGTTGTGCAGTGATTAAAATCCTACTGTTTAATGAGTTTAGCTATAAAATGAAATTGATTGTAAAAAAATAAAAAACACTATGAGATTGCCTTTCTGAATGCTGTGTTAATCTTTTTTTTTTTTTTTTTTTATTCTTCTCACTACTGTAAGCATTACTTGAAACAGGAAATCATAAATACTGGTGTAGAAATTCATATGTCCCAGTGCACCTGTATTCCAGCCCTCAGCAGAAAGCTCTGATACCGCAAAATAATCTTTATTGGCCTGTTTCACTCACTGGATGCAGGTGGTATGACTTTTTTCTTGCCTGCAGAAAGACTGCATGAGCTGGCACAGCTTGAGCTGGAAAGCCAAGCCCTGTAGCATACAAATGGTGTGAAACTGAGCTCCCGTAAGCATCGTTAATATGCATCGCTCCTGTTTTTACAGCTCCAGATGCTGCTCCTTCCGGCGTCTCAGTGGATATTGTCAACAGCACGCTGGTCAAAGTCTTCTGGTTTGGAATACCAAGGGACAGAGTTCGTGGACATTTAAGTGGCTATAAGGTTATGAATTTCTCTTTAATTGCATGCAGTTTAACAAACTATTAAATGAATCCTCTGTCAATGATAGATGACAATCTCTCATTTCTGGGAAGATGAGAGAAATCAATATAGCATTCAGCCCCATCAAAGGTAATTTGTTATAGAAATGCCAATCTCAATGCAGGTCAGCTGGTGGAAAACAAAAAGCATGCTGGATGGGAAAAGGCATCACCCAGAGAAACACTTCCTAACGTTTGTAGGAGACAGAAACTATGGGATGATTCCTGGTCTGGAGCCCTTCAGTGAATTCCGCTTGACTGTTCTGGCTTACAACTCCAAGGGCGATGGACCGGAAAGCTCTCCTGTGGTGTTTGAAACTCCAGAAGGAGGTAAGAAAAAGTGGGATGGGAGGGAGTAAATTGAAATCGTCCATGTAACAAAGCAACTTGATTCCGTAAATTAAAGTGGTTGTAAAATCGCCAGTGTTCATAAAACTGTTCACTAGAAAGGGGAACTGTAGTTTGGGGAACTTCAGGTATTGAGCTAAACTATATTCTCGTTTAACAAGCACATGTAGAGACAGACCTGTGCAGTGCTCTCTGTAAACTAATCCCTGTGTCTTCAGTCCCTGAACAACCCCGTTTTCTGAAAATCCTGAACTTTGACAAGGACTCTGTCACTCTGTCGTGGGGACTTCCCAAGAAGGCCAACGGCCACCTTACTGGCTACATTTTGCAGTACCAGATAAGTATGTGCTTGTTTTGCTTTGATTTTTGATTTTAGAATTTAAACATTATTAGTTTCTTCAAAAATAAAATAAAATAAGGGGGTGGGGGTGGGTGTTGTATGTGCAGAACTATATAAAACAGAGGCTGATGAGAAAGGCTGTTTCCATTATCTGTGTAACAGCCACAGCATCCGAGCAGCTTGTTTCGAGCTGTGATGTGCACGCCGCCTGCTAGAGGGCAGGGCAAGGTCATTTTCCAGAGCAAAAGGTTTTCTGTTCATGTTACTGATACAAGTAAGCTCACATTGCTGCCATGCCTTATTCCACATTTTGTTAGCTAATTCAGTTGTTTCATATTTACAAATTATACCTAATGTGGTAGTTAAGAAAATCAATAAATTGTCAGTGCTTTTTACTGAATTGAAATTTGTTCAACACAAAACACTTTATAGTGAGAACGCTTTGGCCGTGTTCATTAAGATTTTCACATCTTGTCAGTAGGCACCTCTTCCCTGCTCAGTAGCTCGGCAGAAATGCAGGTAATTGCCACCTGAGTCATGTTATTGAGTAAGATCTGAAGTCCTGAATGTACAGAAGGCTTGCTTTCAGACCAACTATTCAGGCAGTTTGGGAGCTACAGCCCCTCCTGCTGCTGCTGCCAGCTTCAATGAGGCACAACAGCCACCATTAACTTGCTGGTGAAAGTCTGCAGATGTTTGGAAGCAAAGCGAAAAGCAATTCGTATATAATTAATGTTCTAGGAGACAGTAATTCTTCCCTCCCACTCACTGTGTGCCCACTCACTGTGTGCATATCTAGAATCAGGGAGCTTTTTAAGATCAGTGATAGCTCACCGAGCAGCTGGGAGGTTGGCATGGGCCGGAGTGATCCCATCTTGGTGCTCAGCAGGAGGGTGCAGTGTGCTCATCGAGCCTTCACCCCTGCGGTGTGCCACAAGGTGCCTCCCTAGCAGGAGCACCCTTGGCACTGTGAGGCTTTGCAGGCTTTAGATGCCGGATCTGACCTCACTTTCCTTTCTCTTTCAGTAAACGAAACACATGAAATCGGGCCTCTGAGTGACATCAGTGTGGCAAACCGGTCCACACTCAGCTGGAGGCTCTCGGGCCTCAGCGCCAGCACCAAGTACAAGTTCTATGTGAAGGCCTGCACAGCCAAGGGCTGCGGAAAGCCGGTCACGGAAGAAGGACTAACGATGGCTCAAGGGAGTAAGTTAATGGGCAATATGTTTTCATGTGAAGAAGCTTTAACAATAATGGAAAACAATATTGAGAATATTCCAGGCTTGACATTTCCTTTGGAATTAGAGGAAATAAATTTGTTTTTCTTGCCATAAGAACAACCAGTGAAGTTTTTAATGTAGCCATGCAGCTCTTCGGAAAAGCTGAGCTTATCTGCTCCATTTGCCAGAAAGTACGGTGTTTCTGTCCCTGCTGATCAGCTTTGCAAGCTATACTAGGATCAGCGTATTGCATGTAGTTGTGAACAGAAAATTGAAGATCTAAATCTGTCCTCAGCAATATTATAAAAAGAAATTCTGCCCTTGTGTGAAAATGGGGGACTCCCAAGTGTACTAGGGACAGTTATGTGACGTGGGAAATCCGTACGAACGTAAATATGACTGTAGGGTATTTAATCCATTTTTTTATATTATTTTATCAGAGACTGGAAGTAAACATTTTTGTGCCACTTTTACCACATCCTAAAACATTGACAATCGGTGATTTAAAGGAAATTCTGCAGGCACTGTATCATAGCTCATCTTTCTCGTAACATTTGAAATGAAGTAAAATGTACTGTACTCAGCAAGTCTGAAAACTCTATGGTACCAAGGAACAAGTCCTTGCTATTAATCAGAAACCATTGCTGTGCAATTACCATGGGGAAGGAGAACGTGATAAGCAAAAGAGCCCTGGCTTCATCATTTTTATCAATGATAACAGTCTGGAACAATGTTGATATAAAATAGAAAAATGGTCCTTGTTGCACAATGTCCTATCAGACTTCCAAGCTGCAAAATCTCCTCGTTGACTGGAACTGTACAAAAGAAACAAGTATGAAGTACTTTAACTTATGAGGTCCCAGATCAGGATCCAGTCATTAAATACTGTCTGCTTGCTACACTGGTGGAACAAAGATTCTGTTTTGTTCTGTTTTTCTTTTTTTTGTTGTTTTTTTTTTTTCCTCCATTTTTGGCTGAATTTAGGCTACCCTATATGTTTCTCTGCTCCATATCTAGTTAGAAATTGCACATCTCTCCAAACAGATGCATAAACTGAAGGATCAATGTCCTGGCTCACCTCAGCTGCTGGAGCAGGGGCACCGCAGGGCTCTTCCCTGTCACACAGGCATTTCCTCCCCTCTGCAGTGGTTTCCCCTTCCACCTGCAGTCCCACAGATATTATTTTGAGGAAATTGCCCTGCCCAGGCTGGAGCATAGTGAAAAAATCTGGGCCAGGCTTTCCCTACTTGTTTCTATGAGACTTGTGTGGAAAATCATCCCAGGGAATGTCCAAGTCCCAAATTACATCATTGTATTTCTCTGTAGATTTTACAGACTTTGACCTTGAAAACTGCTGTTTTGATGGTAAATCCCCTTTGCCTTTGTTGCAAGGCTTTCTAGTCATCCCCTCCCTCTTACAGAGGCTGTGCTTGGTAGGCTGCCTGTACCATACCATTCACCTTAGGTGAGGCACTGCATCCTTGCAGACTGTTTGGTACCTCTTTGCTATACAAGTCAGCTCCTTCCCCAATGTTCTGGAGACTCCAGACGTGCTGTAATATACAGGTATTTGTGGTAGGAATTAAAATGAGCATGGGTTAACATTATTCTTTAGTAAGGAAAGTAAAAGATTTTTTTTTAAGCTAAAAATATACAATTTCACTTTCTTAGGTACCTCTTCTGGTCTTCATTGGGCATTCAGAATGATGTGTTTTGGCAAC
Organism: Cygnus atratus; assembly: GCF_013377495.2. Lineage (NCBI taxonomy): Eukaryota > Metazoa > Chordata > Aves > Anseriformes > Anatidae > Cygnus > Cygnus atratus. The sequence continues at coordinate 3,266,987 of NC_066371.1, read as the reverse complement.
TTGAAAGTCTATTATTTCTTTAAGTAACCTTGTCAGATTTCTGACATCCCTGTATGACATGTTGAAAATGATGATAATGGTGCCATTCATTTTGCTCTCATTCTCTTCTTTCCTAAGGCTTTGTTTCAGCAGAGGCAACAACTGCTTCCTGTGGAACACATGTAGAATAGAGTAGTACAGTTAGCAAAAGCTGCAAGGGTCCAGTTCTGTGATGAATGTGTGCTCCTTGCACAAATTTGCTTGTTCTCAAGCCACCTTAAGTTAGGACACTGCATCTGTCACTGAAATGCCATTAGAGTTCTGTGTCATTATTTGCTGGCTAAATTGTTTGGACATTTTTCAACTAAACACGATAGGCTGAAAAAAAAAAAAACACTTTTCAGTGACCTTCTTGGGTTTTTAAACTGTGGTATGGGAAGCAAGGTGATTGCTCAAAATTAAACCAATCTCTCCCTTTGAAAAAATGGAGTGATTTCAAAAGTCAAAGTTTATCGCTTAAAATGACCCACATAAATGACAGATATAAAATGTGGTGCCCTCTGAAATGAAACTCGATGACAGAGGACTCCAAGCTGCTTTGGGTTTTGATTCAGTGATTCCATATCCAGTACATCCCGCTTTTGGTAATGAAAACATAAAGTTCTCATTGTTCATTTTAAGTCTCTGAATAGCTTCCACTGCTGCGATACGGCCTGTGCAGGCTGTGCCAGGGGTATTGCAGAATTTCACAATGCATTCTGCATTCTGAAAGTGGAGATGTCAAAGTAGGAGCAATGAAATCATTCACATTTTATCATTGATATACTTGATCTTCAACACTTCTATTGGTCTCATTTTTTTGTAGTTAACCTTATTGGCATAGTCTGGAATCTGAGAGACAAGTCTTTTTTTTGTTTGTTTGTTTTTATATGAACATATGTGAGTGTGTATGCATCAACACTAAAAAAAAAAGTCTGACTGGGGTAAATTATTATGCTCTAAATGATAATTTTGCAAGCGTGTAATTTCTGTGTAAACCATTTCCTGACAGTGACAGGCAAGAATGACTGAATTTAGTGAAAAAAATTAAAAATTGCCAATTAAATAACTATAAATCCCTGTGCAGATAAATTCTACTCTCTGACTACAGTTGCAGCATCTTCTTCTGTGAATGAACTATTCAGATTCTCTCTTTTTTTTTTTTTTTTCTTTTGTTGATCAGGAGTTACACGTCCCTTTGGTTAGCAACTCTTTACCAAAAGGTCAGTGAGTGGGTGTGATAGGAAAAGAAAAACATCTGCTCACATCTCTGTTCCTTCATTCCTCGGTGGAGCAGTGCTGCTCTGCAGCCTGCACGTGCCTGGCAGCAGCGGCAGAACCCCCTGCACCGCAGCGCTGCCTCTGTCAGAAGGTGCTGTCTCCCTGTAATTATTTAACAGAGGAAAACCACAGTTTAATATTGTCTCTAGGGTTAAATGCAGACCCACTGAAATTAGTGAGAAATAGAAGTAGGCCATAGAAAAGCTTTCATTTATAGCATCCTTGTTGCATGACCAAACACCACGCACATTGGCAGCTAATGCAAACTCCCTTAACTGAAATACCACTTTCCTATGAAGTATCTTAAACTTATTCAAAAATTACTCACATATGAAATGTTCTAATAGAACCAAAGGTCTTTATCTATTTTTGATAAAATACTGTGGGCAATCACGAAGAACCTGGGCAAAGGGGTATTTGCATTGTACTGCAAAATAAATAATAGTTTAATTTTTGTGGACTTATCTTGGTTTCATTCCAGAGATGAAGGTATGCTGTCTTTAGAAAATGTTTTATCTCTAATTTTTCATTTTCAGGCAGTATTTCTTAAATGACCTACAAACTAATTAATTTTCCACTTGAAAATGTTGATTTCCCAATGATCATTAGCTCTCAGAAGTATAACACAAAATAATGGTCTTACATATATGAAAAAAAAATCATTTAATATAACGGTTCTTTTTTTAACACAAAGCTTCTTTTTATCTAGAACTACCAGTGTTTCTGAAGGATTACCAAATATGTATTACATGTTAACAATGATTACTGTGTGTCCAAAATTGCAAGCTTTAATGAAAATTTCATCCAGAGGAAGCTACACAACTGTGGCTTTATTTTGCACAGAAGTCACGGAATAGAAGTTCACCAGTTTCATTATATTTCAATGGCAATTGGCACTTAACTCCCCCAGGCTTTTTGAGAATCTTGACCAGAAGTACTAACCTTCAGCACACATCATAAGATGAGGAAAGCAACTATCTGTAACAAAACATATGGTTTTAGTTCTCTTTTGCCACGGGCACAGCTGAAGAAAAATATAACTGCCATAGCTGTATGTAACCACTGGCATTGTTACCACCAAAGCCCCAGATTCTGGGAGAAAGCATACCGTGTTTTGTCATAATGAAGAGAACTTGAAATTTTGCTGACAAGTTTCCTTTTCTATCATTTGTGCCTCTCTGTTCTGCTGCCTCTGCTGCAGCCGGGGCACCTGCTGCAGAGGGAGGAGGAGGGTGTGATATGTCACTGCTTCAAAACCCTCTCACTTTAAGCTTGATGTCTAATATGCCTAAAAATAAACATATGAAATGTAATATGCTAAATATATCAGTCTTTGAGTACTTTAAGCAAATTTGCAGTTAGCTGTATGCCTTGCCTATGTATTGTGCCTTCCTTTCTTCTCTGCTACCAGCCTTCCTCAGTGCAGCCAGTGCAAAAGAGACGCAGCAAGAGATGAAACAAACTATAACCTTTCTTCTTGTCTGAGCTCAGATCTCTCCTACAAACAGTTGATTGCTAACTCAGTAGCCTCACCTATAAATTCTTCTCAATAAATTTTACACACAGCAGGTTTGCTAATCTACAGTTCAAAATATTCCCAATTTAGCATGAATTACTTCCTGCACTAAAAAAGCACAGAAGATGAAGGATACTTGTGATGCATATTTATACACTTTTAATAGCCAGGCAATAGGGGAAAACTAATGAAAGTTCATCTTCCCATTTATTGCAGCAGATGTATTTAGAAAGGTATGGTTATAAATTAGGATGTTGCCCACAATTAGTATTTAGCTGTTAGACTGCCAGCTTATTTAGTTAGGCGTGTTTTATAACGGATGTGCTAACTTTTGGAGAACTAGCACACTTGTAAGTCTTTGGGGGCAGTTTATATTGTTTTTCCCTTTATACCATAAGCTTCTATAAAAAAAGTGTTTTCTGTTGCTCTCATAAATCTCAAAGCCCAGTAGGAATATTGTAAAATTGCAGTTCAGTGTTTAATGTTCATGTAAGTCCCATGGTATGGTTGATAAATAGTGGGGGAGGATGAGAAGTGCTGGCGATATGCCTTTATTACTAATGCTTCTCCCGTATTGTAGATTAAAAACCTAACCCAACTGCTTTCAATTTTCTGAAGCTAATTTCTGCAGCTCACTGACCTTTCTGTATGTTGAGCTTTTCCTTATTTGTCAGGATGGTACACTGTGTTTTTTCTATTCCAACTACCACACTTGTCCCAATTAGCAATCCTTTCTCCTCTTTAGGTGCCAAATTGATTGTCTAACACAGACCAGAAAGAAAGCGTGTGGAAAAAAAATCACATAATCGCTTATCACTGGACAGTCTTAAAGACATCCCCATTTCCCTGGGGGGGGGGGGGGGGGCGGGGTGCAAATAGGTGGGATATGTGGACCTGTGAGAATGGTGTAACAAAATGCCCATGAACCACAGCTGTGGTATACTGTTGAGCTCTGTGTTGAACATTTTGCTTCCTAGGAATTCAGTGACCCCAAGGAGACCTATGCTGTTTGCAGATTGGAATATGTGATTATCATTTATGCTTGGCATGCATATGTGTTACATGGTGTGTAATGCACAATGGGTTTTAAGTTCACATTAATTCTTATTACTTTATGGATACTGTTTCCATTAAATGTATTTTTGTGATGTCTTGATTTCAGAACATGCAATTAAAATGTACCTGTGGTATCCTGTTGCTTAATTTGTAGTTTGATTAAAATTGTCTGAGTTTCATATACTTCACTTAGCAAAAACTACCAGTTGATGGATTAATTTATGCTAATTTGCTGTGCTTCACTATCAGCAGTTTTTCAGCTGTATGTGTTCCCTGTGGGTCCCAATGGTCTACTAATTTAACTGCTTATTGCAATACGTGTACACTTGTCTTCGAAAACTTTTCTTGAACTGCTTCTTTGATTGTGCTTACATTGGTCTTAATCTTTTTTTTTTTTCCTTCAGCTGTCATCTAAGCCCTAATCTCTCAAAGCTTCTTGCTTTGCTTGTTTACTAGTTTAAGTATTAATGAGCATCGTTTTACTTTCAGTGCTAATTGGTCAAGTAGTTTCCAAATTATACCGTGGGCTCAATCCTTAATTTAAAAGACTTCAAAAGGATGGCCAGATAAATCACACAAATTAGGCAACTGAATGCAATTAAAGAGCTACCCTTATCAGTGGTAGCTTCCAATTTTTTTTTTTCTGACATCGAGGGCAAGCACATGTGTATTGTACCCATTGGTTAACTACAGAGATTCCTCGTGTGAACACACAAGTCTGAACGTGCCTGGCTGAATTGACTGTTTGTGGTGTTCACAAAGTGAGTGCTCATGTTCAGAGAAGTCCTTTCTGTTACCCACAAATGATATTTTTAAAAAGTATATTTAATACTCTGCAATCTTAATGCAGACTAAAGTTACAGCAGGCCTTTTGCAAGTAAAGAGGCTCTAAAATGAGACCTATTGGAAATTCTCTTCTGCCTCTTAATCAAATAATAAACTCATCAAGAACATTTAAATACCTAAATGTCGATTTAAAAGAAAGCTTCCGCTGTAACTAAAGCAGTGCATTGTGGGCACTGTGGACTTTAAAAGGACATGGAAAATCACTGTCAGGGGAGAAATGAGTTACAAATCCCAATGTTAATTTTTTTCATGAGACATATAAGAATCCATTTCCAGATAACAAGCTGTCTGTGCTTCCCTGCTGAGTTCCATTCAATGGGAGAAGCATCAAACCCCAAATTATCTATACGAAGCAAGCCCATTTTTCAAGTTGTAATTTTTTAAGCACGCATGAGTTAAAGCAGATCCATAATCCCCCATCAATATTAACTTTCATCCTGGGAAATGTACAAAACCCTTCATAAACATCAGGATTATTTCAGTCTGCTGTTTGTTTTATCTGATAGAATATTAGAAATCAAATGGGGGAATGTTTTTTAGTTTACTCTCTGTTTTTGAAAATTAGATTATTTGATGACAAACGTTAAAAGTCCTCACGTGTCATATTTGTGTTTCTTGCATTATTTGTAACTATGTATTTCACGGGCCTTTTGTTCAATGAATTCAATTAATCAATATGACTTGAATATGTACATTCCATAGGTAAAGGGATCGGCAAGATTTCAGAAGCAGTAAACCCCACCCAAAAGTTTCACCCCATAGAGGCACTTGACCCTGGAACTGAATATACAGTTCGTCTAGTGACTAAGAATTGGGTTGATAACAATAGCATTTTTGAAGATGTAATTGAGACAAGGGGGAGAGGTGAGAAATGAAGCCCTTCAAGGTGACAAAGATTTCTTTTGAATGTCAATAAATGTTGACGTTTCATGTGACATTGTGCAGTGAAAGTGTACCAAAGACATTAATGCATCATGTGTCCTGTGGTTTTTAAGTTGACTCTTGCAATTGAGTCCCATAGGAGTGTAAATAAGTCTGTGCTTTAACTGAAGCACAAGAGCCTGGAACAATTACAAACCGTTACAAAACATAGCTTTACCTCCTATGTGATTTTGAAAGGGTATTGCTGTGATATAACCCATTTTAAATGTGCCAGTCCAGTGCTTTGCATGCATCAGGTGCACTTTTAACTCTGTTTCTTTCACAAAACTGCTTTTGCATGAGAGGCTTAACAATTCTCTGTTCAGCTTTCCTATTTGGCATTAATCCTTTGAGTCAAATACTCTCTCAGAATTACCTTCCCAAAATGTCTATATTGTGCCCTGTAGACAGCACATTCACCTTAAGTCTAAAAATGTCACGCTCTGGACATATTTCTGTCTTGTATTTCTTTAAGTTGAACACGATAAGTAGTGATAGTCTGATTCAATTATGATTCAGTGAAGAAAATGTTATGTATTCATTTAATGGCAGGCGTTGCCATTTTCCTCTGATTGATGTCTTTGTTTTTGTTTTTTGAACTCCTCTTCTGTTTCATGAAGCCTACGCTGGCATTTACGATGGGATTTCCACCCAGGGGTGGTTTATTGGACTGATGTGTGCCGTTGCATTGCTCACCCTACTGCTGCTAACTATTTGCTTTGTCAGAAGAAATAAAGGAGGAAAATATTCAGGTAAGTGAATTTATTGTCCTTCTGCTACGTTCGCATGTTAACAACAAACATTCTTCAGACTTTTATCTCTGGAGGCTGCAAAGCCATAAGCAAAAACATCCAATTAGGTTTTGTAGCTTTTGATAAATATCCACTGAATGGATTTTAATGAATATAAGTAAAACCATGCTCTCTGGATGAGACAGTGCTATGTGCTGGTCAGAGATCTAGCTCAGGCCCTGGATATTGCTTGTTGAATCTTTCAGTGCTTAATCCACCTATAGAGGCTTTTCACCAGCTGCACCTCCAAGCCTCCCTTGGCTGGAACATGTGCGCACTGCAGCCTGATAAATGCTGCTTAACAACTGCCATTACTTCCATGTGCAGCCAAACTGCTGAACAACAGGATGTTTTGCTAACCATAATTCTTCAGTTTTCAAAGTGACGAGTAAGGATTTATGTGTAAGCACTTGCCAGCTTTCTTAACAATTCAGTGGTGGCACCAAGCTCTCGGTGGAAGCATGCTTGTTTGGTACTGTCAGACACGTAGGGCAAGCTGGTGCCCTCAGGTTTAGGCTGTAGGTAATGACAGGTGGTTTTCCCATTGTGCCTGCAAAACAAAAAGTCCACAGCGGAACACAGCATACAGATCTGTGCTTTATTTTATTTGTACAGTGAAAGAAAAAGAAGATTTGCATCCAGATCCCGAAGCTCAATCAATAAAAGATGAAATCTTTGGGGAATATAGGTAAATAGGACTTGCTTTAACAAGCGTTTCTGTTTGTTGGGCTTTTGTTTGTTTTCAGATGTCATCATTATTTAGGACACTTTTCTAGCATGCAAGTAACTCTATTTTTCATTTTCAAAGCAAACCTGACAGGAGCGGATAATAGTAGGGATATACAGGTATATCCAGTATACTTAAATCCGCCCAGGTTGAGATATAAGTAAATGTTGATGTATCAGTGGTCATTTTTCACTTTTTATTATTATTATTTAGCATTGTATGAATAATGTAAATATATTTGATAATTTGGGCATCCTGCTCTGACGTCAACTGAAGTCAATAGAAAGACTTCTATATCTTCAGTGGGCTTCTGAAAGCCAGTCAGGCCCTAATCATGTAATATGGGGGATGTTCATTTTGTGGAATAAAACAAAGAAAAGTTTGAAATACTGTAAGAGATGACAAAAACAAACAAATGAGCAAACAAAATAAAACACCTCACTACAGAAGTTTCTGTAGGAGAACTGAAATAATCACTTTGGCTGCTTTAAAATATCTAAAACTTACAATATTATGTAAGTGTGTTATGAAGAAAAAAGCATTGTTATGAGCTATGCTGGCCTTAAAGACATGAAATTTCTGATGAAATCCCACTTATATATACAACATTATTTGTACTGGAATAGGTTTTTTTTCTGCATAATTTCATCTTTATTTAATTTTTAATGCTTTCTAATGGGACAAATATTTAGAAAGGTAAGAAAGTCCTGAGGTTAATAACTTTAACCCCCTCTCCTTTCCCCTCAAAGTCCAAACTTGTCTTTTTTATAAATAGAAATGCCATGTGCAGAAAAGTAGCAAATATTTTTACTGTATAGATTATACGTGTAGTTGATTTTATGCTGAAGAGGTAAAGTTCAGGTGCATTTCTCTGTCTTTCCTTATATAACATCACCAAAGCTTTCACACTGAATTGGTGTTAGCAAGGACCATTCCTGAGTAATTATGTACCTAGTTCAGAGCCCTGATTTTTGTTTTTAATCTACCTTCCCCCTCCCCTTTGTGTATGATTATTTTTGAGAGCTGAAAGCATGTTTAGAATATGCAGACACATCTGGAACGTTTCCTTTACCCTCAGCCCCTGTCTGGCTGCAGAGGCAGGGACAGACTCTAGCCGTGTGTGTGAGCAGCCTGCAGGATGTGCAGGATGCTGGAGCCATACAAGCCATGGCGGGCTGCTTGGGACCAGCTTCAATTTACAGAGAAATCAGTTACAGCCAAAGCTGCTTAAGGCACCTTGCAGGAGATGGTAAACATTACGAGCAGTGACATGGGAGATGCATATGGCCATGTATGGCTGTAAGACCTATCTCTACAGTTAAGAAGGGTTTCACTGTCACTTTTTATTGAGTGAGCCAAGGCACTGCAAAATTTTAACTTCCTTTTAACAGGAAGTTAAAAGTGGCGTTTAGCTGAAAGCGTTTTCTTAATTCTTTAGAGATAAGTAAAGGTCAACCAAATGTCATGTTCAGTCAGGAGAGGTTAGGCTGCTTTGGTTGTTCTTCTGCATTGCTATTAGGATGAATAGATAATGTAATTTTCTGTTTTTTTCTTAGTTTTGGTGGTTTGTCCATTTCCAAAAAATTGCCATTAAACAAATACGTTATATGAGCAGATTAATATGTTATTTATTAATTCTGTTAATCAGAACATCATACCTGTGGGAAATTCAGGCATACAATAGGTCGGTGTAGATGAACTGGCTGATATCCACTGGACCAAGCAGAACTCATGTTCGTGTTGTTCTCAATGTACAACCCACAGAGAAATGTTCCTTTGGTCTTCCCTCCTGTTTTCACAGTAGAAGAGCTGTTTCCGTGCATGCAATCAAAAGCTAGATTTTTGGAAAGGCATTTCTTTGTTTTGTAGTGACAGCGATGAAAAGCCGCTGAAAGGCAGCCTCCGGTCAATTAACGGGGACATTAAAGCCACCGAAAGTGCTGATAGTCTGGTAGATTATGGAGAAGGGGAGCACGGGATGTTCAATGAAGATGGTTCATTTATTGGAGCTTATTCTGGATCTAAGGAAAAAGGATCAGTCGAAAGCACTGGGAGCTCTACGGCAACTTTTCCTCTGCACGCGTAAAATACTAGTGAGAAGATTCATGTTTAATTGTGCTATTTATCTTGATTAGTACTCCACAGTTACCACAAGTGATTGGAAGCAGGTTGCCAGTTGAGACAGTCAGGAACCTGACATCCAGGTAATAGAAAAAAAAGTCACTGCCACTAAGAGATGATTTCTGAGACTTTTCCATCCTAATTTTCAGGTGTTTTATTCTAATTGAAACACAACAAAACATTCTTTATTATACAAAATGTGTCACTCAGTCTTACCAAAACGGAATTTCTCAGTGTTACATATGTATAGTTAACTGCTTTGCCATGTTTCTTAGGTTTGGAATATGTTTCTCTGTATAGCATATTTTTTTTCTTGTTTGGCTGTTGTCACTTTGTACATACATTTATACATACTATTCCCTCATGTATCATGACCGCAGCGTTACTGAGGTCAGAACAGAGCAAGGAAAGTGGACAAAAAGGCCGGTTACTCTGCAAAGTGACACAGTGCATCCTAACGAGAAAAATGATATTTTAAACTACTTAAGAAATATATTCTATATATTATATAATTTTTTTCATAAATACGTAAACTCCTTTGCTTTTGATATTCTAAAAGTATTTTAGTGGTTACAGCTGACTGCAATTATCAGTACTTTGAAATGCAACTTTATCCACAGAAAATATGCTCTGAAAAGATGAAGCTCTGGCCTTGTGGATAAATCTTCTGTCCAGTAGCTGGCACTATTTCCTTAAATAAGTTAAGCTGCAGTAACTTTCCTGTGGCAAGGCGAAACAGGGTTCCCATCCACCATCATTGGAAAGAATTTTATTTTATTTTATTTTCCTTAGTCTCTGCAAGCTGCATTTCTAAGCAAAGCGCTTTTTGTCCGTCTCATATCTGTATATTTGTGTGCTAGCATACATTTCATGGAGACGTTGTACAGATGATATTAATATTGACACAAGTGAAAATTAGCCTTGTTTTATTTTGAAATGAGACATGTTGCTAGCATGGGTCTGTATAGCTGTGTAGGAATAGAATTGCTTCTCAGTATGAGTTTCAGCCAGCAAAACTAGTTTTTGACAGAGTTGTGTGTATACCGGTCATATAAGTCTTACTTCCTTCTACGGTCCCATAAAATAGATCTACCTGACTTTCTGAGAGATCGTTTATTTTCACCAGTTCACTGTTAAATAAACAAAGGCAAAAGCAAAGAGAAAATATTATGGTATAGTTTCTTTTATATTTTGTTTACTGAATGCTGGTTTGAATCTGGTTCTGTTCTTTACCAGTCCTTTCCACCACTAACTCAGCAAAGCTGTACAGCACATTTTTTTGGTCTTTTTGTATTGGAATCTCCTGATTTTCTTTAAAAAGATTTGTATTTTGAAATATGCTTATTTGAGTTGAGTGTTAATATTGTTTCATTTCTTTTTGAACTTACAAGTGACCATCACTTCAAGTTAAATGTTTTTTAAAAACTTACTCTAGGAGGTCCTAAAAGCCATTTTGTGTCATGATATTAATTAGGGAAATATCCCTGATGGTTCCTTCATGGTCTCCATTACTTCAGTGGAAGAAAGAGAGGAAGCAAGGATTACTCGTATGGTTACGGGTTTACAGGTAATGCCGATGACTAAAGCTCTGTTAGTCACACACAGAGATAGATGTACTTGGCTGGAAGAGGAAAGGCCATGGTCCACAGGCAGCTAACCACGCATGTGGGATCCTCACTGGGCAGCTGGACTGTCAGATATGCTCAGTGATTTCTGAACATAGTGAGGGGTCTTGGGTGCTCAGTGCTTTTGAATATCTGTTACTCTTTTTTTTTTTAATTTTTATTTTTTTTTCATAAGGCCTTTTCCTGCAGCCTCGATTTTGAAAAAGGAAACCCCAAACAGCCACCTCAAAACAAAAACAAACAAACAAACAAACAAAAAACACCCTAAATCCCAACTGTATGAGCATGGCAGGATGAGCAGGAATCTACCCTGAATCCAAAACAGTTCCGTTCCATGTCCATGACCCCTGTGATGGTGTGAAGGAATTGACTGAGTCATTCATTTTTTATTATTTATAAGGCTTTTTTTTGTTTGTTTCACTCAGTCCAAATGCTGAGGTAGTCCAAAAGTCATTCTCATTTTAAAAATAAATAAATAAATAAATAAAAACCTTCATTTGTAAAGAAGGGAGGGCATAACTGGAGAAATGTGAAAACTAGCATCTTGTCAATAGAGACATTTCCCACCAGGATCTTTATCTTCATCTGGTCTTGCTGTAGCCCAACCCAGATGAAGACTAGGAGGTGATGAGGCTTGTGACGCCCTCTGTTACAATGTTCTTCTGGTTTTAAGGTATTTCCTCTAGGAATCATCTACACTAGCTCAAACTACTGCAACACTGATTGCAGGCAGCCATTGTTTTGTTTTCTCAGTCATTTTCATTTAAATGTTTTGTGTTTTGAATTGAGATATTTCTGCTGATACTTTGTAAATATTAAAGTGAGCCCCCAAGTCTTCTCTCTCCCAGCCACTGGGCATCTCCAGTGGTGAAAAGGGGACCACCTGCAGCTTTCTCCAGTCCTTGGAGAAATGGATCCTGAAAAAACCGGTCTGCCCATACCAAGGATTCAGCTCCATCTCACATTGCTCCTCACCTTCCTTAGCATCTCCCAAACCTGCATAAGCTTACAAAACCCCTGGGCATTTTTCCTGGAGGGACACTGAGAGAGTGTCATTAGTCAAAGATGTTCAAGGGACAGTCAAGGAATAAAATTAGGGCAGGCTCCCCGCCATGGCTTCACAAATTTCCCTGTGCAGAGCTCACGAGGGGCTGAAACAGGCAGAGCTTTCTCACCCGTGGAGTCCTCACCCAGGACCCTCCTCAGTGCAAGGCTGGATGCAACCCATCAGCAGTCATGGTCGTGTTTTCTTGTACTTGGGTCGATGCAGATCAACCAGACTCATTGTCCCAGAAAACACCTATGTTAAACAGACACAAATTTCAAATCATATTAGCGAGTGTCAAATTATTGAAGAATGAATAAATCCCCTGTGCTATCACTTGCTCCGTTGCTGCTAAGAGATGTTTATGACATTCCTATGATGTGCTACTCATCTGTGCTGGTATGAGTGCTTTTTCGATTAAAATTTTAATTCAGATCCTTAAATCTTAATGTTAGTGTTTCATTATGCCTCAGGGCCTAAAAATCATACAGTGACAAAAAGATGTGCAATGGAATTTGTGCAGTGTGAGCTGACTTTTGAGGAATATGCACAATGAATATTAACCAAATGGCTAAAACTCCCAGGGAGTCTAACTCACAGGAACGTTTTTCTCTTTTCCAATCATTTCTTTTCCATTTACTTTTTTTTTCTCTATTGTCATTTTATTTTACATTGTAAGGGCAGCACTCACACAGCGTATTTTGGAAAGTGTAGGATACAAATGGATTTTCAGAGATTTGTTTTCAGAAGTAATCTACCAGAGCAATCTTGTACTTTCCTGAGCAGATTTCTGTGATTGCCAGGAGATGGGTTCAATTTTTGTCCAGGGCACGTTGTTACAGGTGAGAGGAAATGTGGCCACGCAGGTTGAATAAAAAGTGTCACCAGCTGTACAGCTGTTGCAAAATGGCCTATTAGTCGAATAACATAGTTTTGCTCTGGCCAGGAGTATTTATTAAAATGGGATGATGAAGTCAGCCATGGCCAGTGTGTGAGCCTGTAGACCGCATTGGATAGGTAATTATTAATTCCCTGGTTCCATGGGTGTTCACTTGGTTACATTTGGCTCTGCTGTGCCACTACAATTTGCTTCCAGTACGAGTGTGGGAAATGACACTTTCACATTGGATGTCTCCGCCAACCCTGGATGCAGTTTCCTCCTGCAAGGAGGAGGCATTTCCCTGTCTCCAGAGGTCCTCGCTTGTAGACTTAAGCAGAGTTCTTTTGAGCAGTAGAGGCACGGATGTTTCTCAAAAAGCTGTAAGGATTTGACTGTGCATAAGATTAAGCAAATAAAATCAGTTCCTCCTAACTAATGGGGAAAAAAAAACAACCCTCTGTGCAAGCTCATTGCTAGTGAGCAACAGTTTGCATTCACAGAGCAGTGCATCATTGATTTTGTACAGATCGTAATTTCAGACCTAAGTTTTTATTCAATACATATATATACTAAAATGGGAAAATCTGGAAACCTATCACAAGAAATCCCTATTTCTGTGCCACTCTTCAGCAGAGAGTTGCATGTGGGGCTGAGCATCAAAGCTCCTCTGGGGCTGGATCCATAGCAAGAGCAGGATTAAAAATCAAATCAGAAAATGGCTTTCCCCTCTGGATTAAAATGTTTGTATGTGTAGCAATATAAAAACTTCTGTTATGCAAGTTAAAATGGATTTAAATAGCATATCATTTAATGTTTTCTGTTTTGTTGTTCTATTATACAAATTTTAATGAGTAGCTCTTTTCTCTGCTAGCTGCTTCCATTGACTTAATGGGTCAGATCCAATGCATAAGAGGTTTTAATAAAACTTTTTAGGCCGTTATTCTTTTCGAAATGAAAACAAATATTAGCACAATCTTTCTATACAAAGGTTGTTTGGGTGGTGTTTGTTTGTTTGTTTTTACGGTAATTCCACATGTAGTTTTGTAAACTAAAATTAGAGTGACATTCACTGATCCTTTGACACTTCTGAACGGAAATCTCATTATAACTTTTTATAGCTTTTATTTTGCAGGTGAGTGGTAAGTCTAGATTAGTTCAAGTACCTGAAAGGACAGTAAAATAAACAAATGAATAAATAAATACGGTTCTTCACGGCAAGAATATTTCCTTTCTTTGACAACAGATCAAGCCCTCAGCTGCTTCTCTTTAAATGTGTAGTGTTTCAGAGTAAGGCGTACAACAATGTTGGAGTACCAGTACATGTTTACATTGCAGTTCTGTATCTTTCACGTAAAAGTTTCAACTACACGATGAAGCAAGTGAGTTTTGTGATCTGCACTGGTTTGTTCAGCTGTCATGCAGGAAACAATGCGTGGGTTTGAGCCAAAGCATTCTGTCTGTTTCATTTTTTATTATTTTTACTTTAAACAAGATACTTTGTAATTTCATGAGAAAAGATCAAAGCAAATGTGGTGTCACCGTTAATGTTCCTTTTTGAGCTAAATATTAGTGTGCATTTATTAAAGTTTAGAGAAACGTATTGTACTGTAGTGGCTGTTTGTATCATGCATACGTGCACGTATGGTTTTAAAAGATATTTTCATTTTACATGAAATTCAACTTTGCTAATAAAAGTTTGACTTGATGTAATCTTCAAAAGCCTTAGCTGCAATCAGCAGGTTTGGTTTGTTTTTGTGTGTGTGTTGATGGTGGTGATTTTGGTGATGTTTTTTTTTTTTTTTTTTTTGATAATATTTCTTTGCCAGTCTCCATACATAGCCTCTGCGGTTTGTGCTGGGTTTGTGTGGCTGCAGACAGACAGACAGACAGACTGCCCTGACCCACACCAAAGCAAAGCAGGGCAGAACCTGAACTGCTGGCACAGGTGCATGGCATGAAAACTTCCTGGACCAAATTATCATTCTCTATAACGGTAGCACGTATATTATGCATTATATACTCTGGTTGTGTCAGTAGCATCACATAACCTCCTAAGCACACACAGCGTTAACCCAAGTGGCAGGTGAAATACCTGCAAGAATAAAATTATCCAGTATTAATATACACTTAGCAATGAAATGGCACAGCATTTGGCCACAGCACAGCCACATTGGCACAGCATTTGGCCACACAGCACATTTGGCACAGCATGGCCACAGCACAACCAGACCTGACCAGAGGTGAAAGCTCCTGATCCAGCTACACGTGGTAGAACCCAGCTAGAGAGGTTAGTAGGGCTGGTCTCTGCTCCTCTGATTAAAGGTCATTATCAAATGGTGAGTTGATAACCTAGTAATTCCCTCTCTTTCCTTCTCTTCCCATGTGGAAATCCCCAATTATGCTAAAAGTCTGAAATCTAAGTGTATTTATTTTATAGAAATTTAAGATTTTTTTTCCCCCCAAGGAAATTAGAAAAATAAAATATCTGTAGTTCTCTTGCTGCTAAGTCTTAAAATGGTTATCCTGCCTTCGTGTGTGTTTTTGTTTGGTTGGTTTTCTCACAATATTCAGCACTGTATGATTTCTTTATTTCCATGCTGCCTGTCCATGGAGAACAGTTAACCAGGCAGCGTCACAGCTGTCCTACCCCCAAAACAGTAAAACCACTGCTATTGAGAACTCATTAAAAGTCATCAGACAAATCTGTAACAGCTGATGTTGCTACCAAATCCATTAAAAAAAAAAAAACAAAACAAAACAAAAAAAAAACCTCCTTAGCAGAAATCTGAAAGATCTAGTCTGTGCTCAAGTGTGAGACATGAATTGCTCACTGCCTTCTAACCCTGGGGAGTTTTCTGTACTATCTTGAGAATATTTATTAGGGAGAGAAATGCTCATCTTTCTCTCTCTCTCAATCTCTCTCTTTCTCTCTCTCTTTTTCCTTCTTTCTTTCTCTCTTTCTCTTGTGTTTAGATATTTCACTTTAGCAGGAAGGTTTCAGGACTTTTCTAATGCTTTCTTCACCTGCAAAAGCTCCTGAATATCTTCAATGTAGATGCAGGAACAAGCAGGACCGTGCTAACAAGCATTCACCTTTCAGGAAGGTATCAAGGACATTCCACACTTCCATTATTATTCATGTTGTGGAATAATGAGATTTATACTTTTCCCAATAACATAATGGAGAGAAAAAGTCTTACAATCATGTGCTTCACTGGAGGGAGAACAAAGTGGAGGCTGCCACCGCCAGGAGCCTGGGTTGCAGGTCCCAGCCCTGCTGCCCCTGTGGCACCCAGCCTGCACATCCCCAGCAAAGGCTCGAGGGGATAATTCTTGGCTTTGGTGTTTTGCTTTTAATACTAATTTGCCATTATTGGTATTATTTTGAGTGCAGAGCATAATTTCTGATGTTAAAATCTTATATTCTGTCCTCAATAGTACAATAAAATGTCATTACTTTTAGACTTTTACCATCTGTTAACGAGCTTGAAATGCAGCGGCGTTCATTCGTCCCTGTGGTGAAATACCACCAGCCCCACTCATCGGCCCTATTCACCTGAAATTCATGAGCTCTGCGGGTTTGAAATCTTACTCAGTAAGACCTAGGCAATGTTTCTGACATGCTCAAAGTCAGTGCCATGGGTCAACATCTCTGAACTTTTGTGGACTTTTTTTTTTTTTTTTTTAAGTAAAGAAAAGGGAGGGAGGAGAACTAAGGAATGCTTTTGTAAGTGGGTATGTTTGCCTCTGACTTTTCTGAACTTCCCAGCTCCAGGAATCCCAGGACTTTGGATCCGTGAATAACAGGGAGAGCTTAACTCTTCTCTTTTGGGTTTGTTTCAACAGGAAGAAAAAAAAAAAAAATGTCAACCCCAAAAACCAAAACCCACACCTAATCTCCAAGCTTGGGGAGCCCTGAGAGCACAGCCTAAAGGCTCAAAAAGCAGAGGGGAATGGAAGAGCAGCACATGAATTCTTCAAACAGGCAGGACTGTGACTGTGGCTCTGGCTTTCAAAATTGAGAGTTTCTCTGAATGAGCAGCACATGTTCTGACTAATTTTGGCAAAGCTCATAAAAATATGCATTTCTCAATCCTATTATTTATGAGTGTAAATTTGTCTACATCCCTCCCTGCCAAATGGTCTGAACATTAAAATTTTCTCACATCTGCAATTTAAGTTTCCACTTTAGGAAAAGAAACTTTAAACTGAACCAGCTCATTTCATCAGCCTGTTATCAGTGCCCATTGTATTTTCAGGTTTCTGTCAGTTTGACAAGACATAGCTGAGCCATTTCTTATAATCATGATAATAACCACTAAAAACTGATGGATTTTTCTGCAGTTGAAAATACAGACTAATTCTTGCCATAATTATCAAGTCTTTAAATGGTAATTGCACACTGTTACCATCTATCCGCTGTCAAATTTATTTCAGTAATTGACCTCCTAGTCCAGGAATTAGAGACAGCCTTTGATTATTGGTTCAATTAGTCTTAAAGCTTCATGTCTCTCTCTCTCTTTTTTTTTTTTTTTTTTGTAGAGGTGGGGTGTGGGGAGGTATCTGAGTTATCCAGGCAGCTGAAGAAGGTACTAAGAATGTCACTAAATATTTCTTATCTTTATCACTTTCCTACTGTACACACTGAGACTCATTTTTAACCACTCTATACAGGTATATTGAGGTTCTGATGAGAAAATTATTGACTGGTTTTGTGGTTTTCTTTATTTTCACCATATTGTGAATCTTTCCTTGGGCAACGGAATGAGCTTTACTGCAATGGTGTAGACCACAGCTATTTTCGGACACAAGAAGCACGTTGGCTATTTCTGCACGCTGTGGTTGAGCTGCTGCACCCTAAATGCTCCCAAAAGGAGCTGTTCATGTCAGGCTGGGGCACTGCTCAGTCCGTTTTGTTACAAATGTATGCTTTTGGATATGGACGCACATCACTGCCCTGCCTTGAAGAATGTGGTTGGGAGCCTGGGCTGGGGCTCAAAAAGGAGATTTCTGCTTTAGGGCTCCACTATAAGGAGGAATACTTAGGGATATATAAGGAGGCCTATTTAGGGCCATCCTATAAGGTTGTGGGGAGCTCTTCAAGAAACTGGTGCTCACAGCACAGGTTTGATGTGTGATGTTAGTGTGATGGGTTGAGGTACCCATGGCATTCCCAAAATATAAACCACTCGCGTTGCTCACCACCTTTTCAGCGTCTCCACATAGCTGCTTAAGAAAACACGTTTGCTCATGGGTATACCCTCTTGTAGTGAAGTCCCTGAAAAAAATCCATGAGCAAAAAGCAGGCCAGGCGTTGGACCCCTTTACTCTGTGGTACCCACGCTTTCCAGCAGGAGAAAGGCAGAGGTAAGGACACGTGGTTTCCAAGACCGTTGTTAGAAGAAACGCTTGCCACACAAAATGGCGAGGACATGGTTTTTGGGGCTGGAAGAAAAGAAATATTTGTGCTGACTTTGACACCCACAGCCCTGCGAAGATGCAGAAACGTGTGCAGCTTTATTTGTTCCTTGCTCTGTGTACAGCGAGAGCAGTGGATTTACGCAGCAGTTTCGGCTCTGATTTTACTCATGTGAATGAAAGAAAACGCGTATCAGCGAGGGCTAAATATAAATGTCTTTTCTGTCTTGCAACTTATCAACTATTTAGGCACATCTTTTTCCTTTGTCAAAGAGAAACAAAGCCCTGTATGGACTCCCTGACTGGAGACTGGCTGTTTTCTGTGGCACTGCTTGCTTAGTAGCTGGGACAGGAGGCAGCGGTCACCTCTAGTGGGCTTCGGTATGCCCTTCCCTCCCTGCCCCAATCTCCTTTCCCACACATTTGCGTATTTTTTTCCCCTTTGCACATTTTATGCATGGAAATTCAGCATATTATGTGAGTTTGTGTGGGAATATATGTTTATGAGTTTGTTGCATGTACACAAATGAGTCTTCCTGTACCAACAGAAGAAAATGAGCGGAATAAAACAGAAATCTGCTTTCAGGTTTCTACTCCAAGATGAACAGCAAGCAGTAAAATAAAATAACCTCCCCCTGTATGTAACAGATACCTGATATAGAGTTTTAATTATTTTTACAGCAGTATTTTATTCAGTTCTGCCTTAATTTTAATCATCGGTTGTGATTGCTAAGTTTTGCAATCCACATCTGAGGCTGGCAACGAGAGCAGCGCAGCACAGCTATCTTTCATGCCGCCGTCTTCTGCAGACCAAAACATCTGCTGGTGATGCAAACAGAAGCTGTTCTTGGCTTTTTTAATTTCAGATGCTCACAAACTGATAACTTTTTTTTTTTCATAAGAGGAACCAATTACTGAATACAAACTAATGTATTCTAGAGTTTCATATTCTGCAGCTTTCACCTGGCGTTTCCGCTCCCTGCTATTATCCCAACTCCCTTCTGTTCTTTGCCACTTGGAGCAGAAAAGCAAGTGTTGCTGTGGTTACACCGGGGAAATAGGCAGATGCTGCAACATGCATGATGACTCTTCCAGGAAATGCTTCAAGATAATTACAAGCAGCAATTGTGCTAGGGATATTGCTTGTTCCTGTGTCTCTTCAGATAATAACTTTTATAACCTCCTTGGCTGTGTCCTCTGGAAGGATCTGAGGACATAGTGATTGTAAGAAATCACCTGAGATTATTATTTCCCTGCTTTTTCTCCCTCCTGGACTGAAAGACAGCCTTCCCTGCACCTCAATAATGTGTGCTCTAACTCTCCTGCCTCCAGTTCTTGAGTTTCAACTGTGTTTCACCATCTATTTTTTATTCTTGAAACTCTTGCTGCTTGGGGATTTAAGACTAGACCTTCAAAACAGCTAACACATCCCAGTCCAATTCTTAAACCCTTGTTTACCTGTGGCCTAACCTGCAAGTGCTTGACACCCATAGGTATACAAGCACAGCTGTATTTTAATATTAAATTTTATTGTCTCCCTGTAGTTCCTTTCCTGGATGTGTGTACCCCAAAGCTCTCAGTCTTAACTGTACAGAGCACCTCCTGCACGAGTGGAGGAAGGATTGCCAGCTGCGCCTCCTTCCTCACAGCCTCAGTTGAGCAGGTTTGACCATGGCAGACCCAGCTGGATGCTGGGGCAGCAGGACACCATGTCCAGTCCTTAAGATGTGCCCATACTGATGGGGCTGGACCCCCACAGGGTCGCCTGGGGGCGAGGACCTTGGGACAGGAGGTGCATCCTGGAGATCTCTGAGGTTGGAAGAGCTCTTCCTGGATAAGTGCTCCAACCAGCGAAGATGGCCAGTAAGATCAGAGTGCTTAAAATAAAAATAAAAATAAGATAAAAATCCCATAACAAAAAACCTCCTTTAGTCTTCTTTCAGCATTAGTTACTGTTCTTGCCTAGCGGTAAAATGCAAAAGCTCTGGAGAGACATGACATTTAAGACTTTTAAAAGGTATCTTGAGCTGCAGGGTTTCCTCTTTATGAAGATCTAGCTTCTGCCATGGTTGCAAAGGGATGGGCCCAGATCTCTCCCAAGATGTGTGCAGGGAGTCTAAGCATCATACATGAGCTTGAGAAATCAGCGGTGGAAACACCATCTCTTCCAAGTGATCTGTGAGAACTGGCCTTCAGTCAATTCATTCATTACGTTATTAAAAAAACATAAACAATTGGGGAATTCAGAATTCCCCCTCTCTGTTGCTTAGCCATTGCATTGGAGTTGCCAAATATATTTTTTCCCCTGTACAAAACAACAAGCTTAGCTGCTTCTCTGAGACTATTCATTTTCACCACATCAGGAACTCATTAATTCTTGATGAGAATTCAAGCATTAATCAATTCTTGATTGAGTTCTCCCCAGAGGGAAAGAGGAGAAACTGGGCCAGATTTGCCTTTTGGCTGCTTTGAGTTCTGTCTCTGACTTAACACACATGGCAACAGCGGTATAATCAGTCTGCTTAGCTTTCACTCCATATCAAATGCATCTTCACAGCGAATGTAGGACTCTGAAGACAATCTCCTTGCTACAGGTAGTGCAGGAGAAAGCTGTCTGATGAGAAGAAAGTGGCCCAAGCCCCTGCAGTGCTTTGCCTTTGCAGACCTCCCGTGGTAGCTGCAGCAGAAATTGGGGAGAATAGCCTGAGGGTTGCTCTGACAGAGGTCAGGTGTGCACAGAGCTGCAACGAGACCACAGCAATTAAAATGTGTGTGTATATATATATGAATTTATATATATAAAGGAATGCATATATATATCTTCCTTTAGCTGGGTTTTGTACATAACATCCATACCTTGGGATCCAGCTGGCAAGTAAGGATGAAGAAAGATGCTCTGGGAATCCAAGTCAAGCCTGGAGAGAGTCAAAGATCCTCCATCTTCTGCTGGTCCAAAGTCAAGGTCAGTTTAGATGCGAGGACTTCTGATTTCTGCATCAGGGTCTGACATCAGCCCCTTGCTTGATGTTAAGAAGTCCTTATATTGAAGCTGTTTGCCTCTAGTGCAGATCTTACAAGTCTGCTGTCTGCATTAGAGATAAATCAATTCAGATATTCAAACTGAGATTTCCTCATGGTTTCATTCAGTCATGGTATACTGAGGAATTTACATTCAGATTTATACAGCTGACTAACTTCCTTGTAACTATATTTTGAGAAGAAGGAAGTTTCCCTCTGAGATTTGTAGAGCTGTTTAGATAAATTTTACTTGACAGCTGTGTCATTTATTTTATGACTCTCTTGCAATGAATTAGAAATAATTTACCATTGTGCTAAAGATTTGCCCTATTTTCGTAGAAAGCCAAACTTCCTTTATTTTTCTTACACTTCTCATGAAAAATAAAAAGTGATGACTTCAATTCAAGGTGAATTAGACATGGCACAAACTCTAAAGGGATTCTTACAATATATTTAATTTGAGCTGCACTTTCATTGTCAGTTTGCGTATCTCTCAGCTCAGGAGTGTGGATTTTTTTTTTCAATAAGTTTACTATTGTTTACTCTTCAGAAAAGGATTTCTTCCCTTGTTTTCTTTCTTCCTTTCTTTCCACAGAAAATAGAAGTCCACTCACAATGCATTCATTATCAGTACATGTTGAAATTAAAGTGTTTATACTTTTCTTTTTCTTAATGACTATGTTCAGAAATTTGGCAGGATACACGAAGCAGAAATTTTCCATGGATGATGCTGCATGCCTTTCCCTGATGAAGTGAGGGTTCTGGTATGAGCTCTTATAAGAGGCAAGTGGGAGATAAGAGAGGACAGCCAGATTTCTTTCTACGCGGCTTCTTGTCCCCAGTATTCCAGCAGTGACATTGGCCTCAACCTGTCTCCATGTCCATTTACATCGTTTTTTTTTTTTTTTTCTCTTGTTGCTCCGGTGAAACAGAATTTCCCTTTTTTTCTGGCCTGTAAAACTGTCACCTTCTTGAGACATCAGTCAGCTTTAGGCGCCCAAAAGCAGTGGTCTGACTGAGGGTGAGGGCAGGGCAGCAGCGCTGGCCATCCCCCAGGACACGGTCAGGAGCAGAGCGGCACCGTCCCACGACATCCCTCTGGGCCCTGAGGCTGCCCCGGGCAGAGCCACTGGAGCTGCCGGCCCTGGCCACGGCCCTCCCATCCCCCTGTCATACACAGCTGAAAACCTGGTTTTGTTTCTTTCCTTCCACCCATTCAAAGGCAACCCCTGCTTCTTTGAAGAGGTGGTGGTTAAAACCAGAATATTTTTTTTTTCCAGTTTTCTTGTGTTTTGGAGAGTGGTGCCATTACAGTGCTGTCTCAGCAGGCTTCAGTGATGATGATGATGGTCTCTGCTGAGGCACTGCAGCCTCTGGTTTCACCTGTGAATGGCTTTAGAAGAGAGGCACTTCCCAGTGCCTCCTCTGGAAGGAGAGGATCTCCACTTCAAGCAGCCTCAGCTAGGGCAGTGAGAGTAGCTGCATGTGAAGGCCAGAAAATAAGAAAACAGCTCTTTAAAAAAAAAAAAAAAAAAAGAAGGTCACAGTAAAGGACTGAGGGAGCACTTAAAATGAAGATGTCAGCAATGAAGTGGAGATATATCAATTCTAGTGGCCTGTATAAACAGACAAGAGGAATTGTAGCTGGTCACTTACAACTGTGTAAATTTAATTAAATTGGTATAGCTTGCAGGAAATACAGAGTATTGAATATAACCATTAGTGGCTCTTTCTGCTCTTTTGGAAGAAGGAAGCGGGCAGAAGGCACAGGGAAATGGCACTTAGACCAGAGTGCATTACCCTTCTCAGTCACACACAATTAATACAAATGAGCCACCAGAGTTTGAGCTCAGTTTTCTAATAGCTAAAATACGACATAAGGCACTTGGCCATGTCTGCTAGGAAAACAAATCTCCCAGAGTCCTGTTAACTCTGTTTTGCAGTGCGTGCTTGCAGGGTGGGAGGGAGGTGGGCTTATGGAGGAGCAGATCTCCGGCATCGCGGGGTCCTCCCCTCCGAGACACGGAGGTGGGAGGGCTCCAGTGTTGGGATGAGGTTGCTCTGGGTGTTTCTTAAAAACTATGGTTCACATTTCCTTAGCTGTAGGTGCATTGCAACCAAAAGAAGGCAACTCTATGTCAGATCTCGTCTCCATGGCAAGAGGGTAATTGATCACTGAAGGAAAAGGTAGTGGTTGCTTGGTGGAGGCATGATTTGATTATATCGAGCATGTGCTAATGGGGAAAACAAGTCTCAGTAATTTATTAGTTGTTCTCCAGAAGATCCAATTTCACAGAGATGAAAACAACAAACCTCCCCAAATTTCCCCCCTGCCTGTGGCAAAATAATCTATACCAAAAGGTGAGTTCGGAACGTATAGCAGAGAATACAAATAGGGAGTTGGGCATAGTGAGATTGATCGGTGAAAGGGCATGAGAAAACATACGGCCAGAAAGTTTAAACCTGTTTTATAATGTCCTTTAGGTATGACAGGAGTGAAAAAAAGTTTAACAAATGCACCAGTCATTTGCTGTCAGAGCTCCTGTCCTTCCCGGCCCGGGGGAAGCATCGCAGGAGGGAATAATTTACATCCCAGCAGTGATTAGCAGGCAGTAAAATGGCAGCTCCTGCAGTCGGGCTCTGTTAAATTGGTAAGTCTGGGTAACTGGCACCTAAAATTTTTAAGAGCCAGCTGAGCTACTCTTTGGATCATTAATGTTTATTTTTAATAAGTCTTGGATCACTAGGGAAGCTTCAATAGGCTGGAAGAAAGCTCGTGCTCTGCCATTATTTAAAAAGGGTAAATGGGATGACCTGAGTAATTACAGGCCTGTCAGATGAGCATTCAATCAATATGTGTTTCATACCACCAAATGTAAGGTCATATATCCAAGAATAATGAAGGTAGCTGATACTTGCAGGATAGGAAATTTTATCCTGAGCAGCATACAATAGGAGAATGCTGAATAAGTTTGTGGAGAAACTTGCTTTCTCGCTGTTTCTGGGGAAGCCACGGCAGCAATGCGGCTGTCCTGGTCTGGTGTCCACAATTCGTGAAGCTGCCTGAAATTTGGAGGAAGCTCATGGAAAAAATAGCAGAATACTTTTTTTTTTTTTTTTTTTTTTTTTTTTTTTACAGGCTAGCCATTAAAAAATGGTATTGTTGATGCTGCAGAGGAAAGGCAAAGGACTTCCCCAGTCAGTCTCTGACAATATGTTCTGGGATAACAGTGGCAGAAAATGTAGTGGCTGCAGCTTGGACTTGGGAAGCTCATCTGCATCAGGGTCATTAATTACTGACCGGATAAATTGAGATTGTGGCAAATTTCCACCACTGGATTTCTCTGCAACAATCTGTTTGTTTCATAAAAATATCTTCCATCACAGGAACTGGGAGGGACCTTGGCTGGTCCTCCCACTGTGGATGTGGTTTACCTTGACCTCAGTAAGGCTTTTGACACCGTTCCCCACAACATTCTCCTCAAGAAACTGGCTGCTCGGGGCTTGGACTGGCGTACGCTTCGCTGGGTTAGAAACTGGCTGGATAGCCGGGCCCAGAGAGTTGTGGTGAATGGAGTCAAATCTGGTTGGAGGCTGGTCACAAGTGGTGTCCCCCAGGGCTCGGTACTGGGGCCGGTCCTCTTTAATATCTTTATCGATGATCTGGATGAGGGCGTCCAGTGCACCCTCAGTAAGTTTGCAGATGACACCAAGCTAAGTGCGTGTGTCGATCTGCTCGAGGGCAGGAAGGCTCTGCAGGAGGATCTGGATAGGCTGGAGCGATGGGCTGAGGTCAACTGTATGAAGTTCAACAAGGCCAAGTGCCGGGTCCTGCACCTGGGGCGCAACAACCCCAAGCAGAGCTACAGGCTGGGAGATGAGTGGTTGGAAAGCTGCCTGGCCGAGAAGGACCTGGGAGTATTGGTTGATAGTCGGCTGAATATGAGCCAGCAGTGTGCTCAGGTGGCCAAGAAGGCCAACAGCATCCTGGCCTGTATAAGAAGCAGTGTGGCCAGCAGGTCTAGGGAAGTGATTGTGCCCCTGTACTCGGCTCTGGTGAGGCCGCACCTTGAGTACTGTGTTCAGTTTTGGGCCCCTCGCTACAGGAAGGACATGGACGTGCTTGAGCGAGTCCAGAGAAGGGCGACCAAGCTGGTGAGGGGTCTGGAGAACAAGTCTTACGAGGAGCGGCTGAGGGAGCTGGGCTTGTTCAGCCTGGAGAAGAGGAGGCTCAGGGGCGACCTTATCGCTCTCTACAGTTACCTTAAAGGAGGCTGTAGTGAGGTAGGGGTTGGTCTGTTCTCCCACGTGCCTGGTGACAGGACGAGGGGGAATGGGCGAAAGTTGCGACAGAGGAGTTTTAGGTTGGATGTTAGGAAGTACTTCTTTACCGAAAAGGTTATTAAGCATTGGAATGGGCTGCCCAGGGAGGTGGTGGAGTCACCATCCCTGGAGGTCTTTAAAAGACGTTTAGATGTAGAGCTTAGCGATATGGTTTAGTGGAGTACTTAGTGTTAGGTCGGAGGTTGGACTCGATGATCTTGAGGTCTCTTCCAACCTAGAAATCTGTGTCTGTGTGTCTGTGTCTGTCCTTGCCTGGCGTGCTGGGGTCCAGCTGGTGGCCACCGCAGGTCAGCAGAGCTTTGCTGTTGACTTTGGTGGGCCTGGGCACGGGGGGGGTGTCCCCTTGGTGCATCTCACAGTAAGGCCTCTGGAGTCAGAGGAACAAGAAACATGTTTGCCATAAAACATTAAATTGAAAATTGACCCTTCGGGTTTCCAAAATGTGTTTGACCACCACACTCGGAGGTGATTCCTACATAAGCTCTTCTATTATTTATAGTTGTCTAAACAGCCATGCAAGCTACAAGGCTATTTTTGAAGGCTCAGTATAAATCTACCTTGAAGCCTATTTTTAGCACCTCCATTGGAAGTCAGAATGCACAGGTGTCTACAGACTCTGCAAAACCTAAAAATATTTTCTAGATATAGCATTCTTTAAATTATTGCTCACAACCTTCCTGAATTTTAAACAATGACTGAAATCCTGCACAGTCCAGATTCTTTTCTAACTTCCTTTCTTCTCTGAATTAATTGATTTCATTAGCAGCACTACCAATGCAATTTGTGCATTTATGCTGCATTGATAAAGTATTTATGTGAAAAAATAATCACAAATGTCTTTAGAAAAAAAAAAAAAAGAAGAAGTCACAAATCTCCTAGAGTTCTGGAGGAACTTGGTTTGGAAGGACTTCTGGAGGCTGCAGAGCAGTCTTGGTTACTACTATCCTGATTTCCACCTGGATTTAAGGAGATGTGGAAATAATATTCTGTGGTGGGAACAAAGATATTTTTGACAAATTTCCCAATTAATATAAGCATTTCAGGTATTTATTTATTTATTTATTTATTTTTAAGTGAAGGTTTAATTTGGAGTATTTAAATTATAAACGTTTCGGTTTGCAATTTAAATCGATAGCCTCTATTTTTGAAAGATCACAACTAAATGAAATCCTTCAAATCCTACACTAGGAGAAAACTATAGTTCTCATTTTGTAGAATAATTCCTTTCTCTCTCTTTTTTTTTTTTTTTTTTACCATTCTGCACTAGGTTAAGTTTTCTACCATTCATTTAATTCCTGGGTGGGTAAAGTTTAATATTGATATTTCACACAAAATAGGCCAATATTTGTCTTCTAGACATAGCTACTCATAAAAAAACACTTCAGGAAGTTGAAGTCTGAAGTCCCTCAGTGCAACAGAAAATCATCCTAGTACACGGCTCTTCTGAAAGTATGAATGGCTCCTAACGGCTTTGACAACCCATTCGTCTCACCCCTGCTGTGCTGAGGTTACATCTTGCTGCAGTCTCTAGAATATGCTTGTTTCCAGAAATTCACAGACTTTCCTTTAACTTTCTTTATCCCTTTTTACTAAATTGTTTTTTTCTCCTCTTTCTTCAGGACAGTAGGACTTGTAAACTTTGCTTGTATTTGTAAGATTATTTAAATATTTACTGGATATCTTCATGCACAAAATGTCTGTGAGGATGTCTACTAGAATTAGCATATATTTGGGAGTCTGATTTGGTTCTTCCTCATGACTGGTAAATCAATTTCTGCTCATTTGAAGTTAATGAGCCTGATTATCAATGTTTCTCTAGCAAGTTGATGGAATTCTGTTGATTTGAGTGGAACCATGTCAGATTTACAGGTTAACTTCTAATCAACAGAATTCAACTCAATGGAATATAACTAGTAGAATAGCATCACTTTCAACCCCAAACAATTAAAAAATATATTTTTTTCCTGAGTATGCATCATTTATACAGATCTTAATTGAATGCCTTTTAAATATGCTATCTCTTTAGTCTTAACAATAAGAAAATCAACATTTTTTTTTATTATGAGCGCTTCTTTGCTTTTGCCACTAAAGAAACTACTGACAATAGTGGGTGTCTATGCAACTGCAATGTCTTTTAATGAGATCAACGATGTTCAGAATATTATTAATTGATTTCGTTTTGTCAAATGATAGCCAGTTGGAGTTACAGTGGGTAAAAATGTGTTTTCTGGTCAGCTGACAGATTGTCCTCAGCTTCCATGTCCTACAAAAATATAAAATATAGTGTTTAATCATTTTAATACTTAAAAATGTCCTTTCCATAGTTGAGCAAAACCACAATCAATGGGCAGATAACATCCAATTTTTGTGAAACATGGAAGTCGCTTTTTACAAGGCTTCTAATGAAGTCTTCCTTATTGTAATATGTACATATCTTGAGTGTTGTCAAGCTGTCTTTCATTGGTGTTAGTGCTAACATGTTCCTTGCAAATGGCTATGAATTACATGGAGCTGTAATTTCATTTAGGGGTTCTGGTTCCTGTATGAGTCCCTTGGGAGTGAAGTATCAGAAACTTAATATGAAATTTTGATCACATAAGCAGATTTGTTCCTTTTTTAACATCATGCATACATATCAGGAACTACAGCCAGGGGAAACAAACAAAACAGAGGTTTCTTAGCAGAGTATGATTTTCAGTACATGATTTTCAAAGTAGTGTAAGTCACAGAAGAGTACAGAGGACCACCTGCAGCATCTCTCTGTCATGACCTTTGTATCCCTGATATTTTGGGGCTATAAACGACAGATTAGGGGAACAGGAGTGGAAGAGTGGGGATGTTTGTGCAGCAAAATAGGATTTTAGTTTATTTTTTTCCATGACACAAAGATGTCATTACAAGGCTTAGAAGTCATCTTAATAAGGTTTTAGTATCCACAAATATGCGACAAGGAGGAAATACCAGTTACATGTTTCCAGCCAATTGTTTCCAATATTTAAGCTCAGGTATGCTAACAGAAATATTATTGATTAGCTTTCAGGGTAAAAAATTAGGTATGTTTGCACAGATATGTTCAGCATCATTGTCTATTGACTAAATGTAGTGATGATAGATAAGATACAAGTGTGATAGGCATATCTTCTTGTCTGAAGCAATGGCCTTCATTAACTTTAATAATAAAGTGAGCATACTAACACTCAAGTCCTAGAGCCCTTCTGAATATCATGATTTGAATCTTACAGTCTTATCTAATACACGTTTTCCAACAATATCATCTTCAGCCTAACATGTTTCATGCAGGTCTGAGAGACAGCTCATTCAGGGAAAGCAGAGAAGGAAGGAAACTACCTTCTGGAGCAATTTTGTCTGAGCGCAAGAAAAACATTTCCCTTTCATATTAATAATATATTATTAATTTTATTTTCACAATTAGTTGGAAAATGTGAAAGTCACTTCATTTTCCAGATAACCCAGTTTATCTGCTATTTGTTGCATATTGCCTGAAATACAGGTGAACCCCTTGGCATCAGTGAGAGAGACCCAGAGGCTCAGCAGCTGGACATGCACCTGGCTGTTTTCTGGTGCTACTTCATAGGAACTGTACATGCTCAGCCCAAACCCTTTAATTTACAGAAAACAGCCCTGCCTTTTCAGTTTGCAACTTTTTTGCTTATTTTCCTCAGAAATCCCTATCTCCCTTTTTCTAGGTAGCGCCCCTTTCTTAGATGGCTGTTCTGTGCTTTGGTTGTTATGTGATACATTCCCACGAGTCTTTCAAATCACTGTTTTCCCGTGCGAGCACGAGTAGCAATCAAGTGTGTGTGTTTGTGGTGGGGTGATTATTGGCTTCAGTGCATGACATAGCAATAAACATACTCAAATGTGTTTGGGCACTTTATTGTAGATTTGAGTCCTATTTCCGTCTTATGACAAGCCTTTGTTGAAACAGGATTCTAACTTATTAGCTACAGGTTTGGGGGTCATTACTTTGAGATTGCTGTTCACACCAACTCTTTACACTTTAAAAATACATATTTAGACAGAGGAGGTGTTGTCATTGGAAGAAAAAGGGAATGTGCTCATCTTGTGGTTGTATTTGCTACATTGTATTGAGGTTGCCTAAGCCAGCTCCATTTATTCTAGAATTTGCATGCAGTGGAATTTGGCTAGTTATTGTGATGAATTAATGGGCCAAAAAGATGAAGTGCTTTAATCATAATTGCATGTTCATGAACCAAATTTCAAGTCAGGGATTTAATATCTTTAAGTGCAAGAGATGATAATAATGGCAAAAGTCATATTGCAAGGAGTAATTTCAGTTTCTAAAATCATTCTGAAGAATCAACCCCACTCAACCAAGTAATTTGTGTAGCTACATAAATATTCCCTGTGTTCCTTAAAGCATTTCTTTTTCTCCTGAAGTCTGCAAATTACACTTTTATGAGATGCTGTACAAACTAACTACTATATCTATTCAAAGTATGATAATATCTTCTTGCCTTTGAATGAAATATTTGGCCCTTGAGAATCTGTCAGTATCTTTCCTCATAAAATACCTGAAAATTGAATAAGATCTTAAGCTTTATTATGTACATATAATACTGGTACCTGTGGGATTATGTGTAGTAACCTTATTTACAGAACCTTAAGATGTATTTGCTGAATATACTTTAGGCTGGGACAACTCTGTAACATGTGTTTATAATCTCTTCTTCTTGTGAGACTTGATCTGCAAAAAATCCCAATGGTCTTATCTCAGAAAAAGTATGCAGATCTACAGCACGGTCTGAGCATAACTTCAAATTGTAGCATTTCGGAGTAGCAGGCATAAAATGTGTACCTGATGCAACATAATAAGTCAGTCTCTTGGGTTATATTGTTTGTAAGTCCTTTTTGTTCAAAATGCAAAGAAATTGTAAGGCAAAGTAGCTTTTCTTGTAAAACATACATCATGGATGTTGTATCCACAGTAATTCTTCTGTCGAAGCTGGAATAGGGCCATGAATTTTCAGGTACCAGAGAAATACATTTGAGAACTAATACTTATGAAAAGTCTGAACTTTCTTCCAAAAGCGCATTCCTTCTGATCTGAGAGAGAACTTCCTCCAGTAAAGCATTAAAGAAGCTGCTGTCCCCCCTGTGCAGACAAAGCCCCAGGGAGCAGGGATTCCTCGTTGGGGTAGAGTCACGTGTGAGATAAGAAGAAATGCCAGAGTTCCCAAGATGAAATCCAGTCTCTTTGGAAGAAAGCAGGGGGGGAAAAAAATCAAACCACATATAAATGATAAGAGGGCCTACATTTAACCCCCAAATTGGGATGCATTTCAAACCCTTACTGTGTGGGAGGCAGCTGGGTAAATTCAAACATTCACTTATCAGAAGCATGCACCTCTCCTGCTCATTGTGGCTGAGATTCTTCTTGTACAAAATACTGATCCCTGTTAGGGCTTTGCAAAGCAGTATTGTGGCATTTTCCATAGGGATACTGGTATAGAAACTTTTGAGGAGTAAAAGCACAGGACAAAGCAGCTTTTATCTTAGCTCAGGAGAGACAGAGGTTTACACATTATTTATTTATTTATTTATTTATTTATTTTTCACCTGACCCTCTTAGGAGTTCCTTTCACAGATAAATAATTCTATTATGTTTCATACTGAAACATTCAAAGATGATCACTTCGGTGGTTTTAGTTATTTTTCTTCATTAGCTGTTCTTTACAGGTCTTTTAAGGAGCTGGAACTGAATCTATGTCCAATCAAACTGATCAGCATTTTGGGGCATGACTTTTCAATCACAGCATGATGTACAGTCATTTAATGTAACTTTATACAACAGAGCTGTTTGGATTATTCCCTGAAGATTATCTGCAGGATCTTAAAGAGCTCTTTGGATAGCTCAGAAATCTCAGCA
Source organism: Cygnus atratus (assembly GCF_013377495.2). NCBI lineage: Eukaryota > Metazoa > Chordata > Aves > Anseriformes > Anatidae > Cygnus > Cygnus atratus. The sequence goes on along the minus strand of NC_066371.1, from coordinate 3,235,469 downwards.
CTATATATATTTTTCATTACATTCCTGCTGCTTTTGTAACGTTTCCAAAGTGTCAGTGCTGGATACGGTAATAGAATAGGACTTGCAATTTACTTCACTGAGATAGCAATGCTGTCTAAGGTGAAATTAAAATAGACTTCACTTACTTGTGGAATTAATTATTTAAATGCGCTCAACAATCGCTTATGTCAAGCTTCCATGTTTACAATTTATTTATTTTTTTTCCCCTGTGAAAATGCCACAAAGACAGTGTTTGGTGGTAGAAAGTAGCTTTGCATTAATGATAGTAGTCCCTTCTTGTGTGTGCTCTATTATTTAAAATGTGGTTTAGTTATTAGTTATTCAATGCAGTGCACTTGTTGGGGACAAAGTAAATGGGGGTGGGTGGGCTGGAAAAGGGAGGTACATGTGTGCACAGGGAAGCTCTTGGTTTGTCCAGCACTTGGTAATTTAGGAAGATCTCCACTGCATCAGTGGGTAGCACCTCCATAAAGATGGCAAGGGAAATCTTACTGTAAGAGTTTTCAGAGAGGAAGCCTCATTTAAGGATCGCTGAAATGAATAATGTTGCAATGATCCTCAGAAATTGCACTTACATCACTCAGCAGCTTCATTTTAAAGTGTGTATCTGCTTGAGAGGACATTTTAAAACTGAAGAATTTGGGTGTGGATATGAAGCAGGACATTTAAAAGGCTCTCTCCTGTGAAGAAGCAAGTTTAAAGGTCTGAAGTTTTTTGTTTTTTTTTTGTCTTAGTTTGTTTTTATATATATAATTTTTTTCAACAGGGATGATCTTTGAAATCTTTTCCATCAGTTCTCTCCACATTCCAATTTCAGTTTTATAACACCCCTCACTGTGCAAGTCTTGGCAGGAAACTTGCCCATCTTGCAGAGCCTTGCATGAATAATTCATTTAAGTGTCATGCTGATTCACAAAAGGTTGGAATATTTCTTTGGAGAAAGTGTTTAATAAGATTCTTCCAAACAACAAAAAAATATCGCTTTGTGTGAGTTTTATGGGGTAGTATCTCTTAAAAGGTTTTGCACAATCAAGGATTTAATGAACTGAAAACCAAAACATATGGGAGTCCCTTCTACCTATTTGTTTCCTAGGTTGAAGAATGGAGATGAAACTGCTTAACTGGGGTCAGAAACCTGAATCTGTCAGATCTGAAAGCATAGGCAGAAGTTCAAGAAAATGGATACAGCTTCTATTTGGCTCCTTATATTCATATCTTCATTTGGGTGAATCTATGTGACAAAGATAAAGACAGAGAATGAAGCACTTTCACTTATTTTCCAAGTCAACAGAAAATATGACACAGCTTCTGCAAAATACTGTCTTTCTGAAAGACTCCCAGCTGCATGATGTCCCAGACATTTTGTTCCACAAGGTGTAGTTTAGCCCATCAGATAGAGGCACATAGGTGTGTTCACAGCCCTCTGAAGAAAGACTTAGTTCTGTGACAAATTATGCATGTTTAGAAGTTAATGAAGCTTATTGAGTGGAGGATTTTTTCTTTTTTTTTCTTTTGAAGACAACTTTTAAACTGGCTTTGGCGATCACCAACTCCCCCTTTCTCACAAAAAGAACTCCATTTAAGAGGATGGTTTGAAGTAGGAAGTCCCTTGGAATTTTTCAGAAGATCCCTTCCAATTTTATGTATTTATAATATTGTGTTATTACAGTTTTTAACGTGAAATATTTTGCCAGGAAAAAAAAAAAAAAAAGCTAAACCTATGTCCAGAAACAGCCAGTGTAGTTAGAACACAACATCCCATCAATCTTGCCAGTGTTGGCAGGAGCACATTCTAGCGTGTGTTTGGCAGCTGTACAAGTGGGATAAAATACTCTGTGATACTCTGAGGATGAGAGGCCAATGTGTTTCCAATAGGACTATTTGGTGAGAAGAAAAATAGCTCACAAGGTGAGTGTTCTTGGTATATAATTGGTTTCCATTATTAAGTAAATTGACTAGACAATCATTATATTGGCGTCATCTCAAACCATTTCATCAGAAGAATTTGGCCTCAAATCTGAATTAGGGCAAAGGCTCTCACTGGTGTTGAAGTGGTCACACAGTGCAGTGGAGCTGAGTGTAGAGGTTACTGGCCTGACCTTGCTAGCAGTGAGTAAAGATGAGGAGACAGCCAGAGCCCTTTGGGACTTTTGACTGTCTTGCTGTGACTTTGCCTCTATCCTCTTTCAAAGCTGGAATAAGTTACAAGATTTCTTTCAGGTCTCCAGTCTGAGAAGGGATGGGGAGCCCTTTGTCCTAAATTTTCCTCTAGCAGCAGTGGAGCCAGCTGCTCAGGAAGCTACACAATTGCCATCCTTGGAGATTTTAAAAAATTATTTAGAAAAATTCATGGCTGACTTTGAGTGGGGAAATGATGATCCCTTGTGGTTCACTCCAGCAAAAATTTCTATGCACCCATGAAACCTTCAAGGCAAGAGTCACTTAGGGCTTCACCAAGGCTTTGAACAACACCCAGTTGCATGGGACAGCCCATAGAGCTGGGTCATAAACTATAGCTCCTTGAATTTCAGTGCAAAGATACCAATAAAGCTAACTAAGTAAATGGGCTGCCTGTGTGTCTGGTTCACCCACCTCAGGGATCTAACCTATTTTACGGTCAAACTTGCAGCTTGACAGACTTGAAAGCTTGCACATTCATTACTGCTGAAATGTCTTCCTACACGGAAATTGCTCTTCATAGTGCCTTCCAGGGATCTCATTTAAAGATTATATGGGTGATTGGTGTTTTTTGGTGTTTGTGAAGTAGTTCTCATAATCAGGATCTAAAAGAACCAAACTCCTTAAACTTGCTGATTTTTTTTTCTTTTTCCTAGTTGTCATTTAGTTGAAATTAATATTGTAATTTCTTTCTCTGGAGACTCTATAACTTGATGCACTCTCATTTATAGATAGGAATATGGATGATGGGTGACTAATGCTGCTTAGTTAGGCATTTTTTAAAAATAAATACAGAATCTGTCAATCCATTCTCTGTCAAGAGAGAAAAGCAGCTCCGGTTTTCACACAGTCTCTTCCTTCAGGGGATTTTGTCTTAGGAAGTACTGTAATAGACAGAAGTATGGGTTTTGACTTCTTTGGCTGTTTTCACCCTTTCCTTTGCAAAATACCCTTCCAGTTTTCTGCGAACATTTATGGGGGCTGAGAAGTGCATTGCCTACCAAGGAACAAAATTTCTTGGAGTAATATTGACCACTGTATGTCGAGCCCATATTCTCTAATTTTGAAACTAAGGACAATAAAAGTTGAACAAGCAATATCTGTAGCCTGAGGACCTCAGCTGTATTGATTAGGATGGTGCTTTATGGATTTGAATTAGCTGGCAGTCTGTCCTTAATTGTTTAAAAATGGCCTGGTATGTTAGGCTGTCCATCTATACCCATTGCAAGCAGCTTGCCAACCAGCCATTTCTTTCCCTATCAGTAGTTTGGTGATTGATTCATTCAGAACAGATTGCTCTGACTGCAAGGTTCAAGAGGACACTTCTTCATTCTACTTTTATGAATGTACAAGGTTTTCTTTCCTTCAGATTAATGCTTCACTCTTCAAACATTACCTACATTTGCTCTTCATGAGAACTGTCTTGTTTCCCACCACTTAAAAAAGAAAAGGAAACAGCCTATTTAGCAAGTCTTCTTAATAGTCAGCCTTCTCTGTTTTAACTTATTTGTGGGCTAGAAGATGCAGAGAAGCAGAGGGTGGAAGATGTCACCACAAGCAATCGGCCTGGATCCAAACAGAAAAATTCATGACCTAAATGAAGTATCTCCCTCCAGATGTCAGAACAGTGAATAAATGTTTCATAAATTTGCTTTCCAGGTCAGCTCTAAATCACTATTTTTATGTTTGTGGTTTGACCCCTGCTGTTTAACAAAAGCAGCACAGTTATATTGGATGAGGAGCAGCGACGTGCTCCCAGGTGTCCCTGTTGGGAGCAGTCACATCACTAACACTTCCAGGACAAAAACATGCAAGCCTGGTAACCCAGCTTTGAGGATGAGGAATAGTATCACACGGGTTTCCTTGTACAAAAACCTGCAGGAGCAAAGAGCATCTCCGAATGCTATGAGAGCACATCCTAACAGGTTGAGCACCTAGGGCGAGGGCAGCCAGCAGTGACTGCTGATGACTGCTGTCCCTAAGGGAGCCACCCCCCACCACGAGGCCCTGACTGTCCCACGAGGGAGCTGGGATTTTTACAGTGCCATGGAGGAAAACAGATGTTAGATGGCTGCATTCAGGGAGTGAGGGCACAAAGCCAAAGTTATACTCATGGGGTGAAAACCTTTTCAAAGGCTTGACCCTTACAGCTTGTTTGAGTTTTATCTACAGGCAAGGGGAAAAGCCTGTTACTACCACTGCAGCCTGAAAACCAAAAAAGCTTTGATTGTATGTGTTAATCCTCCACTGTTGAGTGAAGATGCCTGGCACCAAGGCTTCACCCTATGCAAGATTCAGCCTCGTACTCCAGATTGGCCCCCGTGATTCTTGTGGTGTGCTATAGCACAGTAGCCTGTGTCTCAAAGCCCAGCCTCAGCTCGCTGTGCCTATTATTAGGAAGCCAAACGGGACTGCACACCACGCATTTTTAAGCGGAGCATGGAGATTGTCAGCAAATTCTGCTAACAAGTGGCAGAATTTATGTGCTCACAGACTAGTCCCTACGTTGGAGATTTATGGTATTCTCCTTTCATGCTGTGCTGTTGCTGCTGCTCTACAATTAGAGGGAAGCTGGCATTAAAAACATCTGCTACCCATGTCGGCCCATAGTTGCCAAACTTTTCGCTCTTATCCTGCCAAGTAGTACCTTGCCAGCACTACCGTTGTGCTTAAACGTTAGCTCCCAAAAGCAATGCTTGCAGACGTTAGTGCCACTGAATCAGCACTAATACTGACATTGCACTTAAGAATGGTGTTCAAGTATCAGACTGGCTTCAGGCTGTGGCCATACATGCTGATCCCTATGTGCTGCTGACAAACCAGGGTACTCAGAGCCCTGGCATGAGGGTCTTACTCATGTCCATAACCACAAAATCTCCTGTTCCCAGCCCTGACCTGGCCATTAAGCTGCTTTTTTTTTTTTTTTTTTTTTTTTTGTGAGCTGTCCCTACTCTGCTCGAGGGGGACTGTGCTGAGTGGAGCACAGTCACACATAAAGACGGGGTCCCTGCCTGCTGCAGGAATTTGATATCTATTTAAAATGATTACCAATAGATAAAGAAGTCATCAACTCTTCATTTCCACTCCTCAGTGTAACGGTTAGTGATTTTTTCTGATTGCTTCCTAGCGTAAACACCCCATTGTAATGTGTGCAACAACACATTTTCATAGCATGGAGAGGACAACCACGAGAGAGCCAAGTGTTACAAACCCTGCACAGGAGCAGTGAGTGGGAGCGTGGCAAGGCTTGTGAGTTACATGAACGCTGGCCCTCTGTCTTCTAGCTGCATTTTCAGATAAGGTACCTCTGGGGACAGCTAAAGATATTCAGCAGCCCATACATAACAGACTTTGCTTTGGCCATTGCAATATGTTACAGATATCTGGGGGGAATGTTTCATGCTGCAGGGCTGTGTGACAGTGCAGAAGGCAGGGATGTGGCACGGGGAGATCTGCCAATCCAAAGCACAAAGCCAGAGCCCAAATGTACCAGCTGTTGGAGGAGATCACGCACACGCACATATAACGAGTACATGGCTGCACAACCACTACTGAAATATTCTTCTATTGTCATTTCTGAGAATAGAAAAATATAGGAATAGTGAACAGTGAGCTGGGTTTATATACCGGTAAAGCAGCTTACAATACTTCTCTGGGAAATGGGCTCCCAGATGAAAAAGGTTCTGGTGCTTTTTTTCAAAGTTGGCTGGATCTTATTGATTCATATAAGCTGAAAGTTCAAACTAACAAGAAGTAGGAATTAAATGTAAATAGTATCAATAGACCCCAAGAAGTCTTTTAAAAACTGCTACGTGCATTTCTTTTTATTCTTCATGGAACAATCTCTTCCTTCCTTCAGGCAGCATTTAAACTTAGTCTGCTGTCGAATTTCCCAGCTATTGGATTTTTCCTCTTTTCATAACTGTTCTGTTTTCTTGTAGTTACCTTTCTTTTGCCTTTTTTTTTTTTTTTTTTTAACCAAAGAGTCTTCATATTTTTCTGTAGCTTTATGCATTTGCAGCATTCACTTGGTCATGGAGTATGACCCTGGCTGCGTGGGCATCCCCCAGCATTGTGCTATTTCTAGCTGAGCAAAGAATTCCCTTCTACTTGTATCTGCTGGATGAAATGACAGCTGGTAACTATCTCAGGTTTATCCCATGCTAACATTTTACTTATTAGCCAAAAAAGGATATCAAGCTGTTAATATATGTATAGCAAGTTATAGATATGAAAGATAAAGTTTGGCATTTTATATTGTACTTCATTCAGCATAAGAGCTGCAAGTAAGTTTTTGATCCTTTATTTTTACATCCATGGTCTTGGCTGTGCCAGTTTTACTCACCTTATGTATTTCCTTACTCTTTGAGTACCAAGTACCATGGCATGGGCTATTTGCAAAGTGAGGTGGTTTACCTCAGTATAGAGCTGCAGTATGAAACTCACAATCACATCTTTTCAAAATGCATTAAAAAAATATCATTTTCTAAGAAAGGAGGAAAAAAAAACAAAATCTAAAAACAAGACAGCAAGCAGAGGAGTTTTTGTTTCTTTCTGGGCTGAGCTACAGAATTTAAGATGCTTTTATTTTTAGGTGATTTTGTCAGTAGAGGTTGTTGTTGCTACATTCCTCGGTTGTCTGTAGCCTCACTCAGAAATATGGTGTTGAGGGTTAAATACATACATGGTTTCTTCCTTTAAATGTGAAGCTATATATTTTGACTGCAGTGTGGGAGCAGATAGTGTGGAGATTAATTCAAGCAGTGATCAGCAGAGGGCACTGATCCAACAGAAGTCAGAGTAAACTCAATTGTCATCTTACTTCAGTGCGACCTAAAAGGGACCAAGATTAATCTGTTAATATTCTCTCCTTCCTTTTCCCTCCTATATCAGTGTTAATTGCCAAACAAGTGACAACATTTTCCAGTATATTATAATGGTACATTATGCACTGCTGCTGTAGAAATTGTTATTTGCAAATTTGCTACACACTCCTCTACAAACTCAAGAGGTTTTTATGTTGCTTCTGTATGTATCAATACAAATAAATAGAGGCTGCAAATTCTTCTATATCAAATTTAACCTACATACTTTTTAAAGCAGTCTAAATATTAAAAACAGATTATTGGAATATTCCACAGGAGTAATTTTATTTATCTTAGTTTACTTTCAGGTAAACCTGTCTACTTCCTTTGGTTTTATTTTCCTCCAAAAGATGCATTTTTCTCAGTATTAGAGATGGTGTTTTGTTTATTTATTTATTTTTAACTATGCATTCACAGCCATATTTAAGAACTGTTTTACACCCCTTGTCAGCTAGACTGATAAATGAAACCAGACCGAGACTTGGCAGAAACAGCAATCATAAACCTGGCTGCATAAAACGCTCCTGTAAACTAAATGAAATGGAAAGCACAAGGCCAGCATGCCTGGGCTGGGGTGCAGGAGGAGCAAAGAGGGGCATATGCTGCTGTGGTGGGGTCAGTGGGAGCGATGAAGGCTGGCATGTTTGGGAATTGCCCTGACAGCCAGGGCCCTATAAAATTTTAATTTGAGAAATGAATCTGTTCTAAACTTGGGAGTCAAGCCCTGCAGCTTTTACTTGGGGAAGATTTTTTGCTAAGATAAATGAAAATAGACTTAAGGACTCTGACAATAGCCAGTAGGCAAGCCTCTGTCATGTGTCTGGCAAATAACCCTTTGTAGCCCTGACCTGCGTCACAAAATTGGGGTCAATAAATAAATATTGGCTTGGTGGTAGCATGTCTGAGTGTCACAGCATTATTAAAAGCCTTTCAGGGTGAGCGAAGGACAGTTTTGTGCTGGATTCCCACAAACCATTTCTATTGCCTTTTATGTATTAGTATTACTAAGAGCCTTATAGAAAATGTAACTATATCCAACAGCATTTTCTGAGATTTGGTAGTTTTCTGTTTTTAGAGGAGTTCTGAATGAAAGAAGCTTATTGTTGATGGCATGTTTTAGATGTTTACTGAACATCGTGCCCCAAACAGAAAAGGAATTGAGTCTTAGCTATTTGGGATTGCTGACTCCAATGAACGTACTTAAGCAGGACCACTGAGGATAGCCCTTCTTTCTCTTTCCTAATCACTGCATATAACAATTAAAATGGGCAAATGTCTTGAATGGCTGGAAAGGGGTTACCCCAAGCCCTCTCCCAAATATACGCTGTATGCAGCATGCTTAGTCTTTGTTTTGTGAAATTCTTGTCTAAATACAGATTATATTGTTAGCACACAGCACATGGTTGTCAATTATGGACTCATCTCTCTCTCTATTCCTAGTAAGCTTCAGCAGAACAATTCCAAATTAATGCTATCTCACCTGAGATGGCAAATAAGTGTATGAAGGCGCACACTTAGTATCTTCAGACTGAGCTAACAGACATTATTTTCAACTACGGACATAGCATTTCCCCATCAACAAGTAATGCATCTTTGTGAGTGCTGAGCACCTTTCTGAACACAGTATTCATGGTGCATGATCACTGATGTTCCAAAGATGTTCCAAACATCTGTGTAATGCAAAGAGGTCAAAACTAATTATTGGGCCCAATTCTGCCAGCCTTTTCCTCACTGCTTTGTGAGTGTTGCTTTATCCCATTGAGATGAAGAAGGCTGGATTTTGTTCTTAATTATATTTTGCATGTGGCATAGCAGCACTTTCAGATACGTGGCACATATCTGAAAGGAAACCTAAAACAGGAAAAAAGAAAAAAAAAAGTGTTATGTTGCACTAATGACACTCAGCTAGGAAATCAGGGAGCAGTTGTTCAAAGAGGTCTTTGCTCTGAGGTTAGATTGCCATGAGCTCCAGGGGAGGAGTATGGGATCAATCATTTCCAGTGGTGGGTGCAGAAAATCGGCCAAGGTCATCATACTTATTTCTTAAAAAATAAAAGTTAGCTTTCCTCACAAGTCCTGCTTCCTTATCACAGAAACCAAAGATACAGCTAGGAATAATTGCTTTAGCCTTTAGTTTTGAGTGGAGTTTTTTCTTTTCCTCTGCCAACCAAATAGAAACAGCACTTGTACTAGTTTAACATACACTACTATCTAAGAAGAAGAAAAATTCAATAGAGTTGAAGATAACTTTATTTCTGTCACCAAAGAAAAATATATATTTGATCTAATCTATGCTAAACTTTTCCTTGCAGTTCTTGAGAAATACAAAAAAATCTATATATCACAGTCTTGGCCAGCAGTTGATGACATTAGCCTTCAGTTTTTCTCTCTGTTGTCTTACTAACAACAACAAAAAAGGTACAGTGTAAGCTTATGTATCAGTACAGGTAGAGCAGCAGAGTTCCCATGCACCTTATTTTACAATTTGCTTTGACATAAAGTGAGAAACGACTGAGCACAGCCTTTACTGCAATAATTGGATTTTTGCCATCAGGAAAAGCTTGTTACAATTGTGTCCTCTGAGAAATAATACACTTTTTAGGTTCAGTTTTATAGAATTCATTCTCTGTAACCTTAGAGGGCTCAAACTCCAGCGAGACAGATGTGATATGCACAGGCCAGATCCTTCCCCACATGAGTCAATAGTCTGTCATTGTTCTGTCAATAGCATAGGTTGGTTTACACCAACATGGTCTGAAAATCATTTTGTGAGACATATCCTAAAAACACAGACTAATTTAAGACCAGTCTCCTTTGTCTTCCTCTTTTTGTTTTGTTTTTGTTGTTATTGTTGTTGTTGCTTCAGCTGTTTTGCTAGTGATTTTACTGCCTGTATGGAACTTCCTTCGAAGATCGCTTAATTATAAAATCTGCATGGATATAGCACCTGAAAACATCTCACCCTATATGGGTCGAAGCCTAATGATGAGCAGGCTTGGGGAGCTGTCGATAGGAAATTCCTTTAGTGCTCTGAAACCTGCTATGGTGCATCTCTCCATCATACCTGGGCTCCTTCAGTCCAAGAATCTGTGGTGTTATACACATCTCATTAAACGTGTGTCTTCCTAGATTTCTCTAGTACTATTAAATGGATCTTCACTATAAATATTGATTATAATCTGTGTTTTTTTTTTAAAGGACTATTTTTGCCATTCTCCAATCTACAAATGAAACTGAAATGAAACTAATATATATATATAAAGAATATAAAATTCTGTTGCTTCAGATTTTGTTATTCTATAAATCTATATTCATACTATACTCACCAGAACTTTGCGTACATGGACTGTTGAAATACAAATATATTTAAAATGCTCTGTTAAATATGTTGTTATTATTTATTTTTATAGTATGACATTCAGGATATCATTATGGTAAAGTTTGAATTATTATTTTTTAAAAATAAAAAGTAAAGTATTTTCCTTGTGTAAGGAGTTACCAGGGCTCCTTAGTGTATGTGAGCTGAGGGATTAAAGTTTAAGTACAAGGTACATATTGTAACAGTGGGTTTATGGAAGCATGAGAAATGAGTGGAAAATGTAAGTGCCTCTTGCTATTACAATGAACTGCCATTACAGTCACTCTGTCCTTGTGGTGCCATTTCATCCACTGAAGCAATGGCAGAGAATCAGCAGAGACAACTCCAGAACAGCCCTTTCTCAAAGGAGAGTGGTCCCAGCAAAATATATTGGATGTAAAATATTGGGATGACTTGCATGGTCGTACCACCTCCACCTGCGGGGGCACAGCTACAGTGCTTGGGAATTCATCTGCTGGGAAACAATACACTCAAGGCTGTTGCTGGAGTACAAGAGGAAAAGACCTGAGATTGATCCCCAAGAACAGCAGCAACATTGCATGTGAACATCACTGCTGATGAACTTGGTGAGGCCACCTATTCATGGCTCAGTATGTACAAGAGAGTGTCTCTTCCATGTCACCAGGACTAAATATTGCATGAGGAATAGTTACATTTGAGAAAAATATAGCCAGATAATTATAACTGTAAAGATATATTCTCTGGGTTTCCCAAAAGTAAGGTCTCTGCAGACTATCAGCTCTCTGATAGATCAGCCACCTATCGGAGTGAAGCTGAAACATTCACACCACCACATTCACACGTCTTCCCTTTGGAGCCAATAGTGAATAGTTCCCATTGGTATTAACAGCAACAGGATTAGGCCGTGAATTATTAATGACACAGGATAACAGGAACCTGTTTTATTTAAATACAACCACAGTGAGTTTGGAAGTGTGAGGTGGTAGTAATGAGCCATTTTGAGTAGAGGGAGATGCATATTAAGTCAAATTGCCTTGTACTCAAAATCAATTTGAATTTACTTCAGACTTTGCATAACCTTCTCTTCAGTGCTATACAAATGTCTTGATAGACTCATTAAAATCTGGAAAATGGGAAAGAAAATCGTAAGATCAGAGACTCATGAAGGAGCTGAAATAAAAATCCATAACTGAAGTGTGAAGTTACAGAGCGGATCAGTGAGAGTTTTAAGTTTCAATTTCTTTCACTTTGTGGGTTTAACATGTACTAACTGTTACTTTACCATTTTTATGTAGTGAAACATACACGTTATAACCCATTTCTTCAGATTTTTTTTTCCAGGGTCTTCCCTCTGCTGTTCTGCTTGTGTGGCTCACGGTGGAGAACCCTATAAAGTCTTTGACAGACCAGAAGAGCAAATATCAATATATCTGTGAGAAATAACAATCCTTGCACTCTGCTCTCAATTTGTTATCTTAGAGACCAAAATAGGAGAATATCCTGAACAGGAGGAATCTTTTATAAGGTAAATATCCTTCTCCCCCTTCTAGAAATAAATTGAAAATATGATTTTCCTCATCAAGGGATGTGCACCAGTTTGCTTTTCAGAGCTCCTCTGACTTGCTGCTAAGCACAATGTCTTGTGAGTGCATATTTCACTACCTGTCCTTGTTCACCTCCAATGGACAGTACAAGTGGAAGCATTTTATTGACTGCTACATGACCAAGCCCAAACTGTTTTCTCGTCTCTGCACTACCACTGAGGTTAAAACTGGGCTGTTATCATTAAGTTTACCTTGAAATGTGACTTTTATTCTGATGGAAGATTTTCAGCTGAAACTCCTATTTACACCCCAATTTGATAGAAAAATAAGATGAGATTCTCCTTATCGTGATTGTACAGTATGAAACAAATTGCTTCAGATTATGATTTCCTCCACTTTAAATTGTCCCATTGTTTAGACTGGAGCTGGCTGACAGATTCTTCATTCGTCTTTTGTGGTCTAACACTGAAGTGGATATATTCAAGGCATTAGGCCGGTGCTGATTTGTCAACCTTGACCTTCTGCCACATTAGCTCATTGCAAACCTGACACTCTTCATTTCTCAGCTGCAGATTCTTTTCTGAGCTCTCTGAATCAAGATTAGCCACCACTGTTTATATGAAAGTTATATGGGCACGTATCAAAAGCCTACATAGTGTTTTATTTTTCACACTGGATCCTTTATTCACCAGATTATATTTTACATCAGCAATACATCTCATCATTCATAGCTCATACAAAAATTTAATTGCTATTTGTTTAATCTCTGATTTATTTTATGAACTTTGTCTGGCTTAATAACAGCTTTTACAGAGCAGACCAGCCTGTACTTGAAATACAGCCCATTGAAATTATAATACTAGGGTGTAAACACTTCTGTGAGTGCTGAAAGTCGATCCCATGTTCAATTTGGTAAAAGTAACCATTGCTTCAAAGCCACCTGGAGAGGCAGCCAGCATGGTCTCATCAGCTCCATCTCACCTGGAAATTGGCCTCACTTCTTTACAGTAATTCCTTGCAACATTCAGTTGTTGGACCTCAACTTTAGAAGTAACCAGAATTGATGCCACCAGGAAATTCTCCCTGGAATCGCCCCTTTTAAAGAAGTAAGGTATGACTCCCACTACAAGTTGCTTCTTCAGTTTCCTTGCAGTGAAAACTGGTGGAGAAAAAGAGCTATTGCAAAAATAAACAAAAATCCCCACATAACATTACTCATTGTCAAGTACAGTATTGCAGACACAGTGGTCTACCAGACTAACAGTACAATTAAATACTCATTAAATGAGTTGGGTTGGAAGGAACCATAAAGATCATTTAATTCCATCCCCCCCTGCCATGGGCAGGGACACCTCCCACTAGACCAGGTTGCTTAAAGCCCCATCCGGCCTGGCCCTAAACACTTCCATGTTGAAATAACCTCCAAAACTTTAATACTTTAATACTATTCCTCGAAAAAAACATCTTAGGTAGTTTGGGTAAAACAAAAGCAAGTAATGCTCAGTACAAAAATAGGTGAAGTAATGAAGTCTTTAAATAAATAATACTTTAATTGAAGTCAAAGCATATTTAATAGTTAAAAATACCTTTTTTTTTTTTTTTTTAATTCTTTTAACATCACGTTTGACATGTACATTCTTGTAAATTCCTAGATCTCTGCAAGGAAGTAAGACTATAAGTTTTTTTTTTTTAATATTTTTTTTTCTACTTTTAGGGCAGCCTTTTCTAATTGAGGTTTCTACATGTGAACAGGGAGTTTACATGTTTTTGTTTGCTCATGCTATTGCTATTCTTAAGCATTACTAGTTGCCATATAGAAACCCACCAGCATCTTGACATCGTCTTTAAATAAAGAAGAAAGAGCATCTGTCCCTGTAGAAGTGCAAGTAACAAAGAAAGGGTAGGAGAATGATCAGGAAAGATAGGAATGAGAATTGGGAAACAGTTGGCAGCCTAAAACCAGATTGAGTTTCAGACAGCGAAAGGACTGAGATGAGTTTCTCATAGCTCTGCACTTACTGTGATGATAACATGTTGATCCTTATCCAGTCCGAGCTATCTAAATAATCTTTCCTGACTGCGAAGCTCTCAGAGCAAATACTAGAGCTGAGGGACAAAAGTAATGCTTTCAGACTTGTTTTGAGAAGGATTTACCTATCCATCACCGCAAGCTGTGGAGGAGGTCAGATTCACCAACATCAGATCTTCAGTGGAGCCCAGACTTCATCCTGCTGTTGGAGCACAAGAAAATTCTCTTTATATGACAGCCATTTGTTTACATGTAGTGGGAGGTAAGAATGATAATTCCCCTCAAGAACATTTCACATCTTTTCTTTTTTTCTAACTCCAAACTATATAACATATTAATTTCTATTGCGATTTTAATCTGTGTAAGACAGAGGTGATGAAACATTTTACTCATCTCTCATTCTCCTGTAACTGTAATATACTTCAAGTTGTAAATTGACAGTAAATTGGAAATAGCACAAGGTAAATGCTTCTTAAAATGCCTTAATATGAGAACTAATAGCTATAATGCATGTTTCTTGTAACTTGGTTGAGTCTAAACTGATAGTTAATTGGATTGTAATTCTTATGTGTGTAAGTACTCAAACATGTCTAAACTTCATAAAACCTCCTGTATAGAGAGAAAGACAGTATTAGTGGAAAATCAAAACCAAACTTTTAAGCATGTTTGCGCAGCAAGCTCAATGAGCACTTTTGCTGATCATAAAACCTGTATAATTTAGATGCCATTATTCTTTTTGCCAATGTGCGGGCAATTTCTGGTACTACTGGAAAACCTAAAAATATTAAGTTTACTTAATAAAACCTATTAAAATGGGTGGCATGAAACTGAATTATTTCAACTGGAATATATACACCGGGGAAAAGCAAGATCTTGAATATTCACATTACAGCTCATTGAAAAGGCAATGGGCTATGCAACAAGATTGACAACAAAGGGAAAAATGATGAGGAAAATTGCCTTACTTATCTGCTAGAGTGCTCTTGACTGCCAACTGTAATTTTATGGTTCATTATATAAAAAAATACCATTAATGTTAGTACTTGTGTATCATAATCATACAAAGAAGGGAAAAAGTTCATTGAAATGTGCTCCATTTTTAATCAAGACACTGTAATTGTGTGTTTTTCAGGCATCATCAATTTCCATCAATTTTACTGCTGCAAAAATAATGTGCTGCTATAGTTCTTCCAAAGGTCAATTTCTGAATGAGGTACATTGACTGCCGGGATGTAAACTGTAAATAAACAGCCACATAATTTATTTTCTTTGATATTACTTGATTCATCATCAGCTTTAAGTTGATCAGTGTAGAAAATGGAATCACTGGTTTGAAATTTCGTGGTGCATCAGGTAACTTAGAAATTACAGGAACTTTGGTTATATAAATGTTGTTATATAAAATGTCAGGCAACAGCCAATATTAGCATTGCAGAGCCAGTATTATGCAGTAAATGTATCTGTCAACCTATCTGTGTGCTTTTACTAGTCTTGAAAATCACAGAATGGATAAAGTTGTCTGAAGCAATGGCAGGCTCTGCACTGCAATGTGTTGCATGCTTTATGAGTCAACCATCTGGTATTATCTCAAAACAACTTTGACCATCAGAGAATTTGGGTTCATTGCACCTAAAGGGCAACAGTGGTGCTATTACCGTAAACATTCAATTGTTTCTTCATTTGTTTGTTTGTTTTATTTTTTAAGTTTTATTTATTTATTTATGTATTTTTTTTTTCTGCATGACACAGAAACATTTAGTGACACATTGGAGGTTGCATGAAGTTTCACACAGGGCAGGTTTCTGAATTAATGTTTATATTATTTCAGTATGAAGTCAAGGACCAAGCCTATTCGGAGCAGATTCTGTGTCCCAAGGACTCTCTTCTCAAGAAAACAGATGATTTCCAAATGATATTTTCCCAGCTAAGGGACGTTCAGATTTTCTTTATCCATGACTCTGTGATAGAGATTGACCTTGAGAAATATCTGCCTTTTTCCCTTGGGAATGTGCTCTGAGTTTTCAAGCCTGGGCACATCAATTTTTATTTAGACATTACCACTGGCCAGTGAAGTACAAAGAGTCCATGGCAGATATGGTATTAGAGACTCTAAAGGTTGTTGCTTGTCTACTGGGGCAGAATACTGAAAAGTCACCAGTGTGCTTAATGGGCAAGCTCTGTTGCTGTTGATCCTTTATCTGTTGAACATGACCCCCTCTTGCAGAACTGCTACCAGAATTTTCTTTCATGCCCAGTCTCGTAATCTCAATCTAAAAATTTTGCAGTACAATCTGTGTATAGATGCCTGAGATGCAAGGCTTCTCTCTGCAGAGGCTGCGTGCTGTCTTTCCACCCTTGCACACAGCATCCCAATGCACCCTGGCAAGCTTCCTCTGGACCCTGCAGAGTAGGCTACTGCACTATATCCCTTAATCAAAGCAGGAAGGCAGATTTAATTTTTATTAGCTTCATAATATTTTCCCTCAGACTACTGCAGTCACAGCTTTTGCTGCATCACCAGAAAGGGGCAATGGTAAACACCACAGGCACGAAGAAACACATTTTCTCTCTATTATCCATCGTTAAAAAGGTTTGTAAACCCTTACTCTCACCTCTCTTTAAATAAAGCAGGAAAAGCTCAGTACCTGCGAAAAGGCTTCTGCTGGGTAGCTTATATTAGGTCAAAAGGATCATAAAAACAGCATTACTTGGTTGATACATTTGTGTAATATTTCATCTGTACTAGTGTAATACACTATCAGAATTGTGTTGCTTTGATGATATATTACTTGATAAAATAAGGTCAGCTGTCAAAAACCCATTCCAGTGTCTGAGGCACTCAAAGTTTTGTTGGGGAAAAAGAAAAAAGTTCATTTTATTCCTGAAAAGCACATTTGATACGGTGAAGGATGGTCAGGCTGAAGCTGAGAGGCTTTACTGATGCAGACAAGTCCCCGCTAACACTCCATTGCTTAGCCGAGGTGGTAGGGCCCAGGGCCCTGAGAACAAAGTGCAGCATCTGCTGCCGTCTGAAATCCCTCCTGAAGTTCAACATTAGTCCTGAAATGGCTGGAATAATACACCGTCTTATGCTTATTTTTGGACAAATGTCCAAAACACCTAACACCTTCAGAGCAGGATCATCCAGCAGTGGATGCTGAGCACAGGCAAGGTACAGCGTGGAGCAACAACTCCCTCTTCCTGCCCTGGCAGAAGGGAACATCTGGGATAATGCTCTGCAGATCTCACCATAAAAACATGTCATTATTCCTAACGTATGATTAGTCTTTCCTTGTTACAAATATGTAACACATGCTATAGTGCAGAATGTGATAATGTATTTTAACATGATCTTTAATGCTGATATTTAAAAACCTGTTCCTGAATACACACAGTTTAAATTTCACATGAATGCACATCTACCATTTTCCTGCTTCAAGCATAAAGTCTTTTAGGCAAAAGAGGCATTCTTATTATGTCAATCTGTTCTTACTCCTTTCTTCATATCAGTTATGTACAGTTAAATATTTTCTTCATCTTCCACAGGAAAAATGAATTATTCTAAAACAACGTGTGCTGCAGTGTATGTGTGTTGGTAAGTCAAAATACAAACACTGACAGAAGATATTCTCATTTGTTTTCCATTCCAGTTTTAAGTGATATTTTAGGAAGCAATCATAATAAAGAGGAGCTGAAGGAGCTGAAGAAATTATTTCTCAGTTAGACAGCAGCCTGCTGTTATCTCTAATCTAAGAAGCACTGGATAGAGGTCATCGTTTGATCAATGAGGTGAATTTCATTTTATGATGCTGAAAACAGACAGAGAATGGTACAATCAAGTGCTTTCAGAAAGAAAACAGAAGCAGTCAGAGAGTGATGGAAGAACCATAACAAAAATAAACAGATTTATTGCTATGTATAGTCTGTTTCACAAGGACTCCGTAATGCAGAAAGAGGATGTAACCCAACCTTAGCTCCCCAGATATGCAATGTATTGCCAGAATTTATAATCATTTTACCTGCCCAGGACAGTCTTGTGGACAAATGGGGTTAACACAGTGCACCACTACATTCAAAGATTATCTCTCATAAAAGAAAAGAAAGTACTTGGGATGCAATTTGAATCGGTCACTTTTTACATGCAGTACTGTCTGATATGACTTAGGGTCACTAAATGACGTGGATTGCAAGGCCTGATTTAAATATTTGCTACTGATGTTTTATAGTTAGTTTGGTATATTGAGCACAGGCATGTTGTCATGGTAATTGAGCAATTATTTGACTTACAAATCCAGATTATATCATAGCCTTAAATCAGCATCTGCTCTTCCATTCAAGAACAATGAAAGAGATAGAGCATTCTTTGTGCTTTTGAGATTTGGGTTACAAATGGCAGTCCAGGAAGAAGTTAAAAATTCTTTTCCACAAAAATACTGAATTTCACAATAAACACAGTTGACTAAGTCTATTTGAAATGATCCATCATGGAGCAGTCCAGATAACTTTCAGCAGAGGAAGCAAGGCAACCAGTATTGATAAAAGCAAGTAGATGAGCAAGAGGAAAAGATTGCTCATATAGAGAAAAGGATAAATGGATTTGATAAATGTATGTACCAGAAAAATGGACAACCGTGTATCTGTCACAGTGCATCAGGAAATCATAGGTTTCTGAATGTCTGCCTTACTGTTTGTTTCTAGTATCTCAGTCATAAAAGGAAGTCGAACTGGAAGTATTCCTTGGTTAATGTGTTAAGAGGGACATTAAACCTTCATTTGTATCCTTCCCAACTGAGGATGGAAAGGTGTCACGCAGCCAAAGCTATGTATGTTCATAAAGCAGGTACAAAAGTAATAAATCTACAGGAAGTGAGACTTGAAAAGATAGTGTTTGGCCCAACAGCTTATTTTTTATCAAAATATAGAGCATATGTACATATATATGTATATATATATATATATATTCTTTTTTACATTGGAAAACTTTGCAAGCTATCTGCACAATCAATGGAAAGCTAAAGAAAGCCCTTGCCGTCAGCACAGATTAATCTGGAATTCCTTGGCATCTTCAGATCCTTGTGCATCAAAACATTAGTTTGCATCAAAAGTTTGAACAATGACTCAAAGTATTCAGGAGTTCAGAAAACTATGAGAGTGAATAAACTAAAACGCCTCCAATTTCTATGGCTTGCAAACTTCAAAAACTGTAATTGTGCTGGAAGTCTTTGATCTCAACATTAGTCTTCTACTGACTTTGAAGTCAAAAGCATAGGGTTATTGCAGTGGGATCCTAACATGTCAAGTGTTAATTCCTCATAGCCACATTTAAGGTACATCGTATTAGCTATTGACCACTAAGTGCTAAAGGATGTAACCACATGCAGAGTTTTCTTGCTGCAGAGGGTTTCACACATCAGTAATTTCAGTGCAGATTGTTTCTTACTAGCAAAGAGGTCACTGAAGACCTCTGAAGCACAGAACCTCTGGAAGATGTTTTCCAGAACAAATGAGCAATTACACATTTTTAATAATCAACCGTTGCAGCTGAGCAGGAGTTAAAATGATGTCCGAAGTTACACACTAACCTGAATAGCAGCATGTGTTATTTTTGGAACTTAGGAGAGAGCCCGATGAAGGGGGAGGATGGTGAGAGGGCTCGGCTGGAGTGCTGGGAGTGTCTGCCTGACCCCTCAGATGGAGCTTAAATCCGCAAATTGGCACCAGCATCTCCCTTCATGCAGCAAACGTGAAAAAGAAAAATGGAAAGGGATTCATTTATACAGCTTGTAAAATATTCATTTATGTGCTGTGTTTGAGGAGAATCGATCTCTAGAGAGTGTGAGGTTTCTACATCTCAGTCAAATTAAATTAGAGGTAAGGGCTGAGTGGGATGAAATGTTGTGGGGTTGGCAATGGGGTGAAACGGTGCTCAGCGCTGATCCCCTCTGATCATCAGTGAGGGCTGAGACCACAACAGGACTGAGCCACAAGTCCCTGAGCCAGCGACTGTGGGTTTTGACTCCACTAGGTGGCAAATGTTTAAATCTTTTGTAGATTCGGTCTTTGGAGACTTGCTTTAACAATCACATTAAAGCAAGGTTAAATAAAGTCAGCGCAGAGGGTTTATTCTTTTTATTTCCAGCATTATTTTCAGTGCATGCTGAAGGGGAATGCAGCAATGGGCACAGCAATAGGCACAAGGAGGTTTTTGTTTTGTTCCTCCACAGATTCCTGCGGTGTTGCTCCTTAATGTTTGTCATGCTGTGACAAAGAAACACAACTCCAGAGTTCTGCAAGGGGCCCTGTGTGGCTGGAGTGATTTTCTTATTTCAGCCTCTTGGGCATTGGTTGTTGAGTGCTTCCTTCATTATTAAAAGCTCATGAAGGACAATGTCAGAAAATACAGATATGTCATGATAAATTGGAATCAGTACATGTTGTGGCACTAAGCAGTGCTACCTGAACATCAGAAAGTCTTCCATGGTGTAACAGGGGTGGTTTGCAGGCAATAGGACTGCTCTGAGTCTGTACGACCCCTGACCAGGTCTGTGCACGGGAGACCAGAAGCAGCATGAGCACACACAGCTGCTTGCCCATGGCTGTAGTGACCGGTGACACTGACCTGGTTTAATTTTCAGTTAAAACACTCTTTGAAGGCTTGAAGTGAGACTTTAAGTAAATTCACAAGTTGTTGTTGTTAAGGAAGCTTGAAAAGTCTCTAAAATAGACTTCTACTTTCTAAACTGAGAAATATCTTATATAATGTTTTCAGCTATTTCTGACAAGAATGTCTTTACCTAGGGAGCAAAGTATTTGTGAGGATGTCAATAAAGAGCAGCTCTGACAGCAGTTTTCAGTACCAGCATAGACACAGAATGCTGAATATTACCTGTATTATCAATTGGCTAACACTTTCCAAGAGCGAGATATCTCTTTAGAAAGCTGTGGCTTTTATGAGCATCATCACTTTCTGTCAGGCTTGAAATAGTTAGGTTTGAATGAGTTTGAAGTTTTTACCCTTGTTTAAATTTGTGATAAAAGAAGCAAGCATTTTCTTAGAGATGGGTGTTGAAAAATTTGCTATGTTCAAACAGAAACAGCTTCATTCAGCTGTTTCTGCTGAAAACTCTGAGATCCGTGGAGGACAAGACTTAAGTAACAGAGTGATTTGCCAAGCTTTTGGTATTAAAGCAGCGCAGGTACAGCTCATGCAGAGGCAGAGACTTATTACAGTGCTAAATATCTTTCCCTCTAAAAATTCTGGGGTTTAAAAGCTTTTTGCAGAATCTCCACTGGCCTTCGGATGTCCCAAGGGCACAGGCAGAAGAGGAATGAGGGCAGTGAGTGCATACAGGCAGCTGTGAGCACACTACATTTATAGGTGTGCAATGCCACACTGGTAGGAAACAGTTTGCAACTATGAGGAATATTTAATTTTCCACATTTTGAACAAAAATTATCTATATTTCTAGGTGCTCCCCATTGTATCTGCACCCCCAAGTGAAACGCAGATGGAGAGGAGCCAGGAGCTGCTTTCATTATGGGAGGCCTCTTTTTGAATATTTACGTCTGACATATAAATCACATTTAACACATCACTCAGTGTAATAGGTTTCTGTAATTAAATGGGAGCGTTATTGAATAAATTACCTTGGTGGTAATTATGTGTGTAATACTCTTGCTATATCTCCAGCAATCCCTTTGACTTTATTACAGGTAAAACAATGACTTGGTCTATTTTCATAACGGTTGATAATTTAAGAAGTCTGAATAAATGTTAATGGTGAGTTGTCCAAGCAGTCTTTAAAAATGTTGCCATTATTAGGTTTAGCTCAATATTGACACAGCATTACTCCTAATGCTTTCTGCATACCTACAGTACCACTGGCAGCCTCTGTTAGCTGTGGAAACTTGTCTGTACGAGGAATGGAGCTTTGTTTATGAAAGAAACATCTGTAATAAAGTGGAGAAATGTTAGTTTATAAGGTCCCCAGACTGAATTTTCTTGATGGATTGGAAAGTCCAAAGTTATGTGCATCCAATCAGAAAGGGCCTTTGTGTAAAAGTGTTGCAGAATTAGCATAGCTGAGGATAACTTGATAATATTGGCCTTACATTTTGTACAGTAAGTAATACTTAACTAAGTTCACAATTTTCCCTTTCCTTTGTCTAAGTTATTTATATACGCACCTAAGTACAAACTCACCCACTGGATGCTTAAATTAAATTCCAGTGAGACCTTATTTTTATTTAGTGCTTTCTCCAATATCTATACACCTTCCAAATCTCTGCAGAGCTACATCGATTCCTGTAGTATCATCTTCTCCTGGTTTATTGAGTGCATGTGGTGACTGATTGTCCCTTGATACTTCAGGAAGACCTAAAAGATACAAGAATGTAGCTTTAAATAGGCTATAACTTCATTAAGTTAGCACCACATCTGGGAAATTATTTGAGACAGTTGGAAATTCTTGACAATTTTTTTCCCACTGGAAAAAAAAAATGCTGATTTGCCAAAATAAAAACTGCTTGCTAAACAGAATTTGGTTCAACATACCCAATTAAGAAGAAAAAGAAGCCAGTGTAATAGCAACTTGATACTATTAACTGAAGATTATGTTTTTTCTTGTAATGACAGTTTTTCAAAATTTTAATGAATTTATATTAAAAAACAGTTGAAACCAATTAATTTGACTGACCTGACAAGAAATGGGGGTGGGGAGGTTTTGGTTGAAAATGTGAGATTTACACCCTGTGTCTAAAATGCAATTTTTCTTCCAACCGTTGAAAACTTATCAGGCAAGGAAACATAATTCATGCTCTGCAGGGAAATTCCTCACTGTGCTGACATGCTGTGGAGACCCTCTCCACATCTGCTCATAGAAAAATTGGGAAATGGAGAAAAAATGACCTCTTAATTTAGAAGTCATTAACAGTCAGTTTTCCTCCTTCTTTGTGTCTTCTGGTTGATGTTTAGTTGAGCTCCCAGGGCTTAAACAAGCCCAAGTAACCCAAAGGGTAGCTTCTCCATTCTTCACTTCTGGACTTCTGGTTTGATTCCAGTCACAGGTCTAGATGCCATGACATAATTTAGGAATTCAATTAAATATGCAATTTCATAATGAAAAATTCTCTATCTCATTCCATTATTATCTGTTTTACACATTTCTTGACTTACCAGCCTCCTTTCCAGAAGCCTGGGGACTCTTTGAATCTAGGTATGAGCTTACACCAGTCTTTCTTAGCCTTGCTGAACATCTCCTCTTTGCCTTAGTCCTACTGAACTTCACATTTTCATGGCAAACTGATATTAATGCATGTCTAGTAAGGACTTTCCTTGAAATTTACATTGCTGTAATATCAAGTTCCTGTCAAGCTAGTCTGAAAATACAGAGAAAACACTTGAATTTATTTTAAGTAAAATCTGAAATTATCTTCAATTATTAACATTAAAAAAAAAAAAAATTGCACTTACACTCAATAAGGTGCAGGAAGGATAGCAGAGTTTTTTATTGTGCCTTGAAAATCCATAGCAAATAATTCCTCCAACAAAAGAAAAAAATAAACCAATAGCAGCTTTCTGTGGAAATTCACAGTATTTTTCTGTTCAATGGTGCATGAAAATACATGTGCTTTGTATGAATATAGAAATGAAGAAATAACTTATCAAGCAAATGTATAGGAACTTCTTCAAGAATTTCTATTGCTTTGGAAACATTATTCTTTTTTTTAACACAGCTTTACTGATCTGTTGTCTGTCGGGTAGATCTAAGATGGGAGAGGAAATACTTTCCTTCATTTTATGATAAAGAAAAGGGAAGAAAGAAAAACTAAGCATTAAGATGCCAACATGTGTTTTATCTACTTCAGTTCTGCCTGAGAGAACCAGATTCAGCAGAACAGTTTCACCTTTACAGAAGTTATTGCTTCACCTTCTCCACCTCTTCTTACAAGTTTTCCTATGTTCTTCCTTAGCTCCTTTGTATTTTACCTTTCGCGGGAGAGTAAAGCGTCTGCTCTCTAACGTGACAATGCATTATACAGAAATCAATGCCATCAAGCACCAGAGAGCCCTAGGTCTACCAGAACAAGGGGAATATTTTAAGGGTGATATTCTGCAAGCGCATTGAGATATTCATGTGCCTTTAAAACTTATATAGTGTCTAGTGGTATCAAAACACCTACCGAAAATCTGCAGCCAGATGGTTGTTGATAGACAACCTCAACAGCTCTTGTCATAGAAGACTTTGCCCCAGCGACTGTCTCTGTCCTGGTGCCTTCCCACAGGGACTGATCATGGCAAAAACAAATGTAAAATATTCCATGTAGGTGATACAGGTTGTTTTCTTTATTGTCTCGTCTCTTTTTCTTCAGCCTTAATAAGATGTGCATCCAAATTAGACACATTTAGGTAATGGCAAAGTTGCTGCAACAGGAGTATCCTCGCTTTGTGTAGCAGAGATTGCTCAAACATTTCCAGGAGTTACATTTGGCATGTGCACCTGCTATGACAATGTTATTGTGACATGTGTGTCAGCATCTCATTGTGATACTGCCATTAACTTTCTCAGTAAAGCCACAACGTTAATAATAGATTGAGTAATCTGAGCTATTGTTTTTCCTTTTACATTACTGCTGTACTCCGCAGGAAAATTGCCTGAGACTTTTGTGACTATAATTGTTCTAAAGATTGTGTTTTTAGTAAGGTGATTGCATTTAGGTTAGACTGAGCAACACATAGTATTTGCTGTAGGAAAGAGATGGATGGATAGAAAGAGACTAAACAATATATCCTTGCAGTTTGGGGAAAAGATGTGATTATCCATTTTTCTTTAGCAAAATACAAGAATCATAATAATTCTTCAAGATATTGACTAGGAGCCGAAGGCTAGAGCTGTCATTTTGAGGAAATAAAATGCAGAGTCTGTCAGGAATTATTTTACTTCCAACTCCATGGCCAGCCAATATCCTTGACCCAATAAATGGAAAGGTCATAGTTAAAATACAAAGTGGCTACTACTTTAAACAGCAAATATAAAAGGCATTTAGCTCAGCAGAATATTATTTCTAAGCCATGTACATTGACAAGAAATACAAGAGTTTCCTGTAACCTCTTTTTAGTCTGATGTAAACTTTTTTCTTCTGATGCAAATAGGGCTATTCTTGCTACTGATGATATGGGATGGTATTTCTGATGCTTACTTTGCTTTTGTAAATATACTTTCTTCAGAAGAAAGTATACTGTCAGAAGGTGTTTGGAATGCTCCAGGCCATAGTCAGCATCATGGCCTCTTGGCTTTCTGGGTCTGGACACAGGGCATCTTGTGGGATATGCAATTGCTTCTGCAGCCTGCAGGGCACCTACCTGATGTCCTGCAGGCCACTGCAGTGTCATGCCATGCAGCAGGGAGCCATGCAGCTGGCTATGTAGTTGGAGGCAATGGGGTAGCTGCTTAGCTCCCCTGTTCAGCTCCAAAACCCAGGTAGCAAGGCCCATGCCAAGCACACGCCTTGTACGCTCACCCAGATGCTGTGCTTGTGGAACAGCTTGTTTCAAAGACTGCTCCTCGTGCTTCTGGAGTGGTTGTTAGACTGACAATGTACCAAAACCACCTGACACGAGGCAATAAGGCAACGTGACTGAATGTGACAAGGCTGTGTTGTGGCTGCCTCTAATGAAAACGAGTGCAGTGGCTGTTATTTCAGGTATTGCCTCTCTTGAATGGGTGTGCAAAGAGGGGACACACAGAGCTACACACACTTCTGTGATCTCTGCCCACCTGTCTTCCCTGCATTTAAAGCACAATGGAGCAGATCTTCAGGACTGGAAGGTCATTAATGAAATGAGGAGCCTTATTGTGACCCTAACCATTGGGAACATCTCCCAAAAGATTGGAGCTACAGCTCCTAAGAGTAAAGTGGAAAAATGCTTAAAGGTGAACTTTGTGCTTTGCAAGTACCTGGCCTGTCTGGACAGGCAATGAGTTGCTGGGGCCTCTAATTCCTGCTGGGTTTGGCCCTCCCAGGGGTTTGTGTCTGCATCAGGGGTCCAGCGGGGTGCACAGAAATGTCCCACCTAGCAAGCTGCTGAAGACAAAGCATATGCTTCGTTGTTGAGATCTAATCTTCAGGCTTTTTAATTTAATTAGTGCAATTAACCGGTCTACTTTGAAGGGATCATTGATCAGTTCTCTGTCCCCAATATTATTCTTATTTCTCTGAGAGATGATATCTGAGAAGGCAGTGGTTTTGTATAAATACAGAGGTTTTATTTCTTTGACACCCCTCACCATCAAAAAAAAAAAAATCACTTAAGTTTGTGGGAAGCTTTCAGATGGAGACATATATCAGAGCAGCAAGGGTATTGCTATTTGATTTCCTTGATGTAGTTTCTGCTTGTACATTTCCCAAAGCAAATAAAAACAGATTGGGATTGAATTAGGGGGTTTCACACTGAGCTCTGTATTGGTTAATTTAATAGGTATAAAATTCCCCTAATTAATTAACCCCATACAATTGTATAGCAGTTTGAAACTTCTTTCGCATGTATACAAGCACTGTACCTATGATATGTCAGCAGTGGTTTTCTGAATGTTGTCAAACATGGAGTAAATTTGATTATGTTTTTTTTTTTTTTTTTTTTTTTTTTTCAATCTTTATCCGTAGTTTTTGGGGGGGCTAAGGGAAGAAAACCTTTTGGGTGACTTGATAGGCATGCGCCAACTGAGACATCTAAAATGACTTTTAAAGTATTTATTTGTTTTTGTCTAATTTTACAGTTGGGTGTTTTGGAAGAATCTGCAGAAATTATGTTACCAGGTTACTGAACTTCAGTGCAAGGAGGCTCTATAAATCTTACAGGTGTTCATGATTTCCAGTAGTATTAGGAGCACAATTAAAAGACATGAATTTGAGGATTATGAAGTAAGCATTGGAAACAATCATTTAATTACTGGACCCTGATATTCTCTCTGTGATCAAGCATACTTTTCTTTATTTTCCATATTTTCTTTTCAGTCTGGGGAAGGGTGGCAGTTACTAAATGTATGCGTTCAAAGAAAATCCACAAAACTTGAATACATAGAGAAAACTAAAATGGGATTTTGGCCCAGTAGAGCCTTATAGTCTTCTGTGTGCAGACTGAAAATGATCTCTCTTTCCGTTCCCATTTTTAGTCAGGGATTCAACGTAGTAGCTGTGTGGAGTTCCCCTGTTACACATGAACACAGCAGGACTGTACGAGGACTCTCAGAGTCCCCAGCTTCAGAAGAATTTCCCTCCACTGTACTAGAAAGATCCTGTATCTGAGTTACTCCAGATGTCAGTAAAAATGCAAAAACCATTTTGCATTTAAATATTTAAGTTAAGCAATTTGATAACACAGGCAACAAGGACTGTTAAATTTCATCTACTATTATGAATATAACAGTGACAAATACTGGTAATACTTCAAAGGAAGGCCAGAACTCCAAACAAATTACTTCGGAACCTTCAGCTCAGGCATTTGCTCTCCAAAGCATGAATATATGGTGGGTACAAAATTTAAGGATATTAAGTTATTTAGCCTCGGAGTCTGACTTCATGATAGACAGTGGCACTGAATTCTGCAGTATGAAGCTTGATTGCATACCATAAATAATGCATGTATGCCATATTGAATACATGACCTAATTTCATTTATATTGAGAATACATCTGGAATAAGACTAGAAGAAAGTGGGAAGTTCATTCGTCCTTCCTCCCTTCCTTCCATCCTTCCTTCCTCCCTTCCTTCCTTTCTTCCAAAAGAAAATACTTTTTTTCACTCAACTTTTCAGATTTCTGCAAGTGAAATTGCATCTCTCATCTCTTCAAAAGTCTTTTGCAAGTCTCCACTTGCCATTGTGGGTAGAATGGTTTTTGCTATTCCCATTTTTTTGATAAAAACTTTTTTGGACCATCATGGAAGTTGGACACTCAGATAATGTGATTCACTGCATTTTTAATTTCCCCACAAAGTTTTTCTCTGTATTTTTCAATATATCAGCAGAACAAATGCCAGCACTGAACCAGCAAGAATACTGATAGCATTTGGAGATCACCTAATGGAGTATTGGATATTCAGGGCTATATATTGCCCAGCAATGAAAAGCTGACACAATATCCTATGTTATGAAAATAAAAGCACTAACCCTATAAATTGTCCCACAGAGAACACTCAGTGTATTTTGTTGGGTATTACAGAAATAAGGGCTTGATTTGGCTCCTGCTGCCAGGAACACTTTTTGCTGGAAGACAGAGCAGTGCCCTCATGCTCACATTATAGTTGACAACCCAAATATATCAGAGCAGCACAGCCAGGATCTGTGGCCCCAGAAAATTCAGTATATGAAATCATGGAAAAGCGTATTTTTATTTTATTTTACTTTATTTTGGAAGGCATGGATTAGGAGCAATATTTAATTAACTTTAGCTTTGGCTGCTCGATTGCGGCTGTTGGGACATGAATACTAGCCTTGATTGAAAGTCTGTGGCTTTGATATTTGCTCATATTTTTACCTCCCTGATTCAACTTTATCTCTCTGTTGTGCTCCTGAGAACACTTGGGGGCAGTGGATATTCTGTTCCACAATGAAGACTGCATATTTTGGGAAAGAGGGAAATAACAGTGAAGCAACAAAAAATAAATCTGAAGCCAGTTCACTTTAGATAGTTTTAATGTTCTGCTCCTCAAAAATTAAAAAACTTCCAACTGTGTGCTGAGTGAATCAGCTTACCAGCACCACCCTCTCCCCTGCTACACTGCCAGGGGACATCTTCTGCCATCATACCTGGTAGAGGAACTTCCTCTGGAGAAAGAGCGGCAGCTGTCCAGTTAAGATAGGTTTGAGATAGGTCTCATTATAAACAGCAGGTGTGATGGGTTCAAAAATTTTGAAATTCTAGCTCTGCCTCTCTGCAAGGAAGAGCAAAATCTGCAGCTGTGTTTGTAAAGTAGTGAACATTGCACTGAATATGGAAATCACATCACCTTCTGTTTCTTTCTTTAACATTTTTCTATATATAGTGAGAATAGAACATGAGTTGCTGGGAAAAGGCCATAAGAGCCTTCTGAGTGTACAGATATTATGGCAGGCTTCAGAAGTCTGACAATTCCCGATGCACTCTTTAATAAAACCTGGCATGGAACCGTAGAGTAATCTACCTGTCTTTGCTCAAGAGCCTAATACCGTGGGTTACATCAATAAGACCTGAGTCGTTCTTGTCACTGTGAAGATTGTCTTTTTGATGCCTGTATGGCTCTGAACACTCATTGGAATTCATATTGAGTGGCACTGGGTTGCATTGAGTATTTGAATACTCAATAGATTTTCATAATGATCTTAAATAAGTTATGCATTTAAGTATATCATATGTCATAAGATATATATATAACTTAAGTATATCATAACATATCTACATATCTGGACAATTTCAGCTATTGAATGCCCTGCCGGAGCCCAGCCCTGCCTCACCTCTCAGCTGCTTGGCCTCCAGGGAGCAGGAACCTGCATATTCCAACTCCGTCAGTGAATGCACTCTGCAAATGTGACCATCCTCCTCCCTTCTGCTTATTAAACATTCATCATGGCACAGCTAATGCAACACAGCTGCATGTGGTAAAGTTGGTATTTGTGCAAGCATACAAAGATATATGCCTCAACTGTTTTTCCAATGACATTATTTTCAGCATTTATCCATTGCTAATACGAGCAGACATTGTTATTTTTAGAGCCTTTTTAACATGCATTCTGGACACACTGGTATTTAATTGATATTTTGACACTTGATATTTTAAAAATATTTACATATATTACAAGAAATATGCAACAGCATTTCCTGAACTCAGTAACAGCCACAATCTGGCTTTACCTTTAGGACTGCTTCTTTATTATCTTAATGATGCAGTTTCCATGCAGACAAAAGACAGAATGACTTTGATATGAGCTTTGTGCATATGAATATTATCGGCAGAAACCCTTTGTTTCACCCTTAGTAGGAAAGGGAATAAAATACGAAGGAAGTTTCATGGCATTTACAGGTTAGCAGGATTAGGATTTTTCTTTTGTAATTTTTTGTTTGTTCGTTTTTCCCTTCTGCTTGAATCAGTGGCATTTGGGGCTCATGCTATGCTGATTTAGCCTTGCAAAAGTCTATGGAGTGCTTTTGTGTAACTACACAGCCCGCGTTGATGCTGGGAGGTGTACAGAGAGATAGGCAGGGTAGTACCAATAGGAATTATGTCAGATTTTGTATTCAGACAACCCGTAGTTGCAGTTCTGACATCATTGTTCATAGACATACTCTGGGAGCCAGCTGAAATGTGGTTTCCTGCTCTGCTCTCCTGATGCACTGGGGTCAGCATGGGGCTGGAGAGCAGCGTTTTGCAGATCTTCCTTCTGCCTTGGAACCACCCCACAGGACTTGCACTAGGATGCCATTTGCCTTCATGTTATCCACACATTAAACACATTTGAAAGATCCCATGCCAAATGAATATGATTCTAGACTATTCCAAGCATATTCAATTGCTTAAAAGAGAATGCATTTTGTCTTGACGTGCTGGCATTATAGGTTGAAAATAACTGAGCAGGTAGCAGGGACTGTCCTCACATTGACTCCGTCTGCTGTGCTATCATAGCAATTCTGCATTCTTGGGTTATGTGTGTTTGATGGCATTTTACTTGAGAAGCCACCCAAACCATATAAACTGATGTGGTAGATCTGTAAGTGTGCAGCACAGGATGACGGACAGTTTGAGAAGCTGGGCTCTCCCTCTCCGAGCCACAGTATCCTCAAGTCTAAAGGATCAATATTTAATAGAATCTGATGGACTCCAGCTCTGGATGAAGTGCTTATGAAACTACAGAATAGGACCTAATTTACTAATCAGACACCATGAAGAATATAGTCTCTGGAGAGAGAAGAGGAAATTTAACAATGGAAAAGGATGAAGAACAGAAGAAAAAGTGGGAAAAGGTACAGGAGATGTAATCTCATTTCAAATAAATTATACATGTTTATGTTATTGCTGGTACTTCTCTTATATCACATGCTTTGCTGATCTCACGTACTCCTCACCATAAAAAGTTGCTCACAGGTACAGTGATGTTTCTAGAAGGTGAGTATACGTATGTCAGGAGAAAAAATAACACTCACATTGAAGGATGATTTAAGATTATTCTTCTACACTTCTGTGTAAGATTGGATCTATTGTAACCTTCCTAAACCTCTGTTACCTTTTTAATTTAAACTGACAGGTTAAATGCTAATGCAATTGATAGGGGTGAACAACTGGTCAAGGAACAACCTGATCTGACTGTATAATGCATCAGAGAATTGCAAAAATATGCAGGTCAGATGTAATTTTGACAGAAAATGGCTCGCTGCAAGGGTTTATGTTTCCCTGGATAGTCTTAAAGAGTTGGACTATAGTAAGTACCACATTGCTTGAAAAAAATATCAAGTTAAATTTAATGGAAAAAATCCAAGTTCTCAATATCCTCAGATTTCATTATCAGTTTTTATTGGAACTAGGATAATAAGATTATAGAATTAAAAGAAAAGTTATACCCATTTTCTTCAGCCCAGCGGTCCTAATGTGAAAAAAGAAAGCGACACTCATTTCTCACCATAAATACACACTGAAAACTACCTGGAAAAAGAAGTGGCTTCTGACCACGTGCAGTCTGACTTGGTCCTTATTGAAGTAGAAATTCTGTTACTTCAACAGGCACTGGGTCATGGCAGTTCCTGGTAACAGTAGGCAAAAAGACATTATCTTGTAAATTAATCCTGGAGTTAATGGTTTTCCACTTGGCATAGCATATATGACTGGTGTTCTTTTTTTAATTGAGTGTCCCAGCAGCTGCCCGCAGAAGCAGTCTCTCTTTTTCAGGTGTAACATATTTAAGTGAGACAGTAACACCTGGGAAGACTGAGGGCAGTTCAGGGTAGACTACCTTATTTGTGGTTTAGGGAGCTTACCTGAAAACTAAGAGAGACACATTTAAGTTGCTCTGCTGACTGGTTGAAATTAATTTGTAGCAGAAAGAAAAGGCTATATACCCTGGAGTGGAAAGTAGGCATCTTGTCCAACACCTTCTTTATTTCCTTACTTTATCATATGTGCTTAAAAAACAGCAGTGTTTTGGAATACAGGTTTGTTTCTGTTTTGAGGGACTGTTTACTCCAGCATTAACCAGAAAGACACTGCTTCTACCAACACACCGGGGAAGTAGCTGTTCTTCTTTGAAAGCCTTCCCATCGAGAAGGGAGTGGGTCTCCCTCCTGATTTGTCTTCAGTGACATTATGCTGATGCATTTTTGGTAATATAATGCTCAGACGAGGGTCAGTTTGTTTGTTTTTAAACTCTGAAATGCCAGGAATTGCTCAGACTGTGCTACCACCAAGCCCTCGCCAGCTGATAGAGGTGGAGGGAACACACTCCAACAACAAGCAGCAAGCAGGCAGCACAAAGAGAGAGAAAGAATAAACATATAACCTCCTCCTTGAAAAAATAAAAAATAATGTACTTTTAATATTTTACTTTTTGTTTTATTTCACTTTTTTTTTTTTCCTCAGAAAACTTGAGGGATGAATTTCTTCCATTGCCTGTGCAAGTGTTCCCCATATTCTTCATGTTTAAAAAAGGAAATAGAAATGTAAATCGCCTCAGTGTTTTTAAAAACCTTAAAAATAATCATTCATAGACTACCCTATGAAATGGAGCTGTCCTCACTGCTTTAACCTGCAGAGTAGGTTAGCATAACATGAGATCAATTATTGCTCTAGACACATAAAAGCCATCAGGTTTAATGCTTTACTGTGTTATCTCCCGTGAATGTTTGATTTCCAATCACTTTTGTGAAGCTCTAGAAATACAGAGATATCAGACAGATTCTGGGCTAAGAAACGTATTTGACTAGCCTGAGTTACAATGTGAGATCTGGAATGAGTAATGCACCCCGTGAACATGACTCCCTTTTTAATCAAACAGTTTCTAGTCCCCTAAAGGAACACAGAACACAAACTACAGAGCAAATATTGAATTTCTATTCTGCATTGTCATAATTGTGATACCATTTCATTTCTTTCTCAGCTTGTCTGGAACCAGCTCTGCTTTAGATGGAACATTATTGTTATCTTTTTCCTTTTTTTTTTTTAATTTATTTATTTTTATTTCTGTTCAGAGAGAGAGAATCAGAAACACAAAGGAAATGCCTTGACTTTCACAGCTCTTCTGTCTACTACTAAGCTTTAGTATGTACTTAGATATTATACACAATGAAAACAATAATTATTGCAGTCTTTCCTCTGTTCTGTGCTTTATTATGTGACCTTCTTATGGCTAAGATTGCAATCTGACAGTTTGCATTGCATTGGTAGCAGTAATTCACTGACAGTGAGTCCTTGACTTGGGACTCTAAAACTGATGGATTAAACAAGTGTTAAGGATGGTGAAGTACTAACACTGTGGTAATGGGCACTTCAATATCCCCAAATATCTCAAAAGTAAAACCAAAACAATCCATCGGGGCTCTCAAATCATGCGGGGGCAGGTTTGAAGCTCTCGGTCACTTGACAGCTTTGCTGTATTGCTTGTAATGCCAGAAACATCAGCTGCCTGTGGTCCATAATAATTTGGTACAAAGAGTGATAAAAGCATGGAGCAGGAGAGGTATTCATCTTGGCATATTTCAAGGTAGAAATGACAATCCTGAATTGATTCATTCTCTGAAATAAAAACTCCATGCTTAGCTCCTCTTAAAAATAAATAATAAAAAAATAAATAAAGAAAGAAACCAGGATTTATCCTCAAGACCAACACTCCTTTTCTTTTAGAAATTACATTCTAGACAATAAGTAATCACTATGTGCCAACAGACCTGTGAATCTGATTTTAACTTTCAGGTAACATATTAGGGCTATAACCAAATCTGAGGACTATTATCATAGCAAAATGACTGTAATGCTTCAAGGCTATAATAGTCATCACCTTTTTATCATTCATATTACCATCAGGCCAAGAAACAATGAATTTCTTTAATGTTATTCTACCATAACCTTTAACTATATGCATTATTTCAAACATCTGAAATAATACTTTATATGGCACAGCTGAACAATACATCTGCCACTCACTGCGCACTGTAGTTTGCTAAACCCAGATGAGTGCAAATGCTTAAATCTGTTCTGCATATCATGGAAATACATCTATTCTTTCTATCATAGTGTGGAATGATCTTTATGGGATTCATAAGTTGAAGGAACATCAATAGAAAATATAAGGTTTGTACTTAAAGTCAATGAAAGCTCTTTCAGTTATATCACCATTATAAAATTGTCCTTCTTACCTGGTTTTGGGAGGGCTTTACATGGCTAGCTCTCACACACTTTATGTCAAATGTAAAACATAAATATTCCAGGGGTTCACTATATAAATTTGTGATATACCTTTCCAGTGTCCTTTGTGTTCTTTCATGAAATGTTTATTCCTGTTATATCAAGTAGGTGCTAATGCATAATACCAGCACTACATGTAGACCATCTTGATAAATAATCATGTGTATGCTCCAGTGGTTTTGTGCATAAATGCTCCTATATATAAGTTGCTACAGCCCTGGGTCCTGAATGGATCAAATTTGTAAATACAGCACTATATTTCTTACCTCAGTTGAAGTGTATTATGATAGCAATACTGGCATTTATCTAGACTGTTGATATAAAGGTTGCTAGCCACACAAGCAATGCATATTGCATTATGAAATTCTGTAATAAACCGCTTGAATTATTACCAGAGATGGAGGATGTTTCTTGCAAAATATTGCATGAGGCCCAAGCTGAAATGTTTGCTACTGACTACACAGTGCTTTGGATCAGGCCTTTGAGAATACTGCCTATAAAACAACAAGCTTGAATAACTTAATTGTGATTTCTTCGATGTCATTATGTCACCCTGAAAACTAGATGCTTTAGTTCAATGAAAGGTCTCAGCAGTATAGAATAGCTTTTTGGTGAAGTTTAACTACTTCCATGAATTTGGAAATTTCATTTATGTGGCATGAGGTATAGTTTTCCATTGTATTAAAATGGTTAATTTAATTGTGAGCATGCAAATAGGATGCAAAGCCTTTGGTTCTTCAGTTTGGTGGGACTGGCTTTATGCTTCTTCTGTTAGGAAACTTGCCCAAGAGATCTTTGTTTCCAGGATCTGCTTGGAGTTTCAGCATCCACCACCAGGGAAGGCTCCAGCTTGGATCCTGGGGAGGAGAGCTGTGATGTTCAGCCTGAATGAAAACTAATAGTGCTCCAAAGCTATCAGTTGTTCCATGTCTCCTCTGCTACAGCACACAGCTGGTGGTGACACGGAAATGTGATCTTAGAAATCTAAATTTATTGGAATATTTCTCAGTTGCATTAAGGAAAAGGGATTCAGATATAAAGGGCACAGGCATAGCATAAGGGGCAGCTATTCTTCTCTTACTGGATGAGCAAAAAATTATTGAACTTCAGTCTAATTTTTCTGTGATTTCTTTTGTGACCTTTTACAAGCTACACAGAGTCTGCCCAAGGAAATCACAAAATGATTTCTATTGGCTTCAATGGATGAGAGATTAAGGTTCTAATTTCTCTTTGAATCAGTGTTCTCATTAGTAAATTACCAACCTCAAAGCTTAATGTTTTTAATGCTCTTCAATATCCTTGAAGGGAAAGTGATACTGGAATGTTAACTGTCCTTGTTGCCAACAGCTATACAGCATACAAATCTAGATTAATATGAACATTTCACTGGCAGTGACAGCACTGTGAAATCTGTACCTGCATTCCCTCTACCCCAGAAGAAGAACTAGGCAAGAGTCAAAAAGATTAAACATTATAGCTAAAGAGAAAGCTGATTTCTCAGCAGGTACCTTGTATTTCCTGCAGGTTTTACTATATTTTAAGACAGATTTTCCTTTGCTGTCATCAGAACCTCTGCTGAACTACTAATTTCATTCACAGAGTTAATCAGCAAGTTCACTTCACCTGGATTTGAAATTTCTGGATCTGAATGTTCACTTTGTTACAGTACTCACGGGCTTACAATGTTCAAACACAATTACAAACTAAAAGCTCAAGGAGAAGTAAAAGTTCTTCGTGCTGGCAGTGGTCATCTTATATACAAACCTTTAAAAGGAAAATGTGAAAATTTCAGAGTAACCTTCAGTGGAGAAGAAACAAACAACTGATGGTGAATTTGCTGGTGACATAAATATTTCAAAGAAGGACATTTCTGAACATTTCCGAGCAGAAAATTATTAAATCTGAGTGATAAAATGGGTTTACTTTAATTTGGATGTTAGCTTGGATGTTTATTAACAATTAGTGGATTGTGGAAAATATCAGTCCACAGCTTGCAGCGTGACTTAGATAATAACTGTATTAACCCACTTAGACTATCAGCGGTTGCTGTTATATTGGTTTTTATCATATGATATTTGCATCACAGGAAAGGCAACTTTTATATTGTTTAGTGCTATGGGCTAGACCCACTAGAGTATTTCAATCTCTGTAACAGTGATTTTGGACGTGAATGCCCTCAAAACCTTCGCCCAGATGTGACCAAGCCCTGGAGTTACTGGCTGTTGCGCTGGCCGAGCAGATGAGCCCATGTCACAGCTGGCAGAGCTGGCCTTCCCTGAGTTGCCATGCCCAAAGGACCCAAGCTCATAGATGGTGAGGTCTGGACTTCATGCAAAACACAGCCCCTTGTGTCCTTCTCACCTAGAAGGCCATTAATTGGGATGCTGGCCCGCAAAGAGGCAGACTGAGGTTGAGCTCTGTCACCTGGCTGGCCCCTTGAATGAGGCCACCAGTTATGCAGCAGGGGGTACTTCTCGGTGTTTCTTTGAAGTTGTTCAGCTTGCATAAATTCAACTGCCATAAAGTCTTTACAAACTCATTGGGGTAGGGCTTGGAAAGCAGCTGGTTTCCTCTTCCATTGTGGGTGCTTTAATCTGTAGTCACCACAGCCACACTCACCACGGAGTGCTAAATCTTGCCTTGCACCTGTACTCATGTAGAAAACTCTAGGTAAATCTAGCTTTGGTATAATCCATTATTTGGAATAAATACCCATCTCCCATCCCCTCACTGCTCCATAACAGCTTGATTTTGCCATCACCAATTAAAAAACAATTCTTGCTCCGTCTCACATACGCTCATTCATACCAAGCCTTTCAAAATATCCACACGACTCCAATATACTCTTCTTAGCCCTCTATGCATATGATTAACCCAGCCTCTGACTCAGTAGTTATCCAAAATCCCCCAATGGCATATTCAATTGTATACTGGGTGAATGGGTGTCTGGTGCTATGCATAAATTTTGTATCAAATGACTCCATCCCTTTATTGGTGATAACTAGAATGGTAATTCTTAGACTGTGACAGATGGTACAGTTATTTTGGAAGACTTAGATGTCTAAGAGTCTAGGCAGCAGATGAACAATAGCTTAAAAATATTAGTGATATCTACATAGAAAATTAAATTGTGTGGAAGTCAGAAGAGGCTTCAAAACTTGACCAAGGGCAAAATTAGGGCAGGTGTGGTAGAAACAGATGTACAAGTCTAAAAAGATTGAAAGCCTGTCTGGTATACCATTATATTGTCATTGATGGGTTTATAGGTACCCACCTGTCTATATGACTATTTTATTTTCCCTTGGTCAAAACACACCTTGGGGCACAATCCTGAGCTGAATGGAGCATAGTGCTGTTCTCACAAAGAGGCTTCAGTAGATCTTTCCCCTTTCCACTGGCATCATGACACATGGTATAAATCACAACCCTTCCTTCTTCCTACTATTACTTGGTATCGTCAGTGATTGAATATTATTGTTTTCAAAAATCATTCAGTTACTGCCTGCACAGTCAGAATATCCCAGCTGGAACTGCATAGGTTAAGGCCCAAATCAATCCTGCCTTTTACCAGCCTGGGGAGCAGGCAAACAGGTTTCTTACAGAAAACGAACTCTGACCAGCTTAAAGGAGAAAAAGGGTACAGACCTGAATTTTCAGACTCACTTATTGCATTGCTTACATTTCTGATTTTATCTATTTTGCATATTGGGCAATTATTTAGCACTAAAGACAATTGTGCACATGTACGTACACTCATATCTTGCACAAAAGTATCTTCATAAATATCTCTGCTATGCAAACACATCAATAGTCCCCTGGGTGAGGGGGTGGAGGTGTGTATCCAGTAGCATTTCTTGGCAATGAGTCCTTATAGCTTCATCCCGGTGAGAATAGAATGTACCTTTTCAGTAAATTAAAAAAGAAACCTCCATCTTCGCTGCAGAGTATCACCTGACATGCTTGTTGATTTACTCAACTTAT
This sequence comes from Cygnus atratus, assembly GCF_013377495.2. NCBI lineage: Eukaryota > Metazoa > Chordata > Aves > Anseriformes > Anatidae > Cygnus > Cygnus atratus. Next base: position 3,197,090 of record NC_066371.1, on the reverse strand, counting down.
TTTTCATTCCATAATTCTTCCAGACTGTGTTCAAATGATCTCATCCTGCATTTGTTTGATGAAGGTTACCAATCTGGAAAAGCCATCTACTTCCACCTTCATTATTATGACTGATATTTCTGCTGCTCTGTTTACTTGCCTTTAATCTACTCCAAGGCTAACATTTGTTTTTGGCCTCAATCACAAGGAATTCAGCAATACCCTTCCCCCCATCCCCACCTAAACAGTGGGAACCTCTGCATGGCAATGAATCCTTTGCCTTGAAGTACTTTAACATTTTAACTTCTGATCCAGTGGTGCATCAAGAACTGTGGAAATACCATGTGGTATAGTCAGGACAACTCTAACCACCCCTCAGTGGTCACTGATTGCAGCCACAACCTGAGTAATTGATCGTGAGAATCATTTCAAATGGGTGCAAAGTGAATATGAGCAACTGCTCTGCTTTAGTGTTCATTATCCCAACAATAGTTATGGATTAGATCCTAGTCCCGGGTGCCAGCAGGCAACATGGGCAGAACAGAATCATTCCTAAGGTATTTTAAAAGCCATCAATTTTCAAAAGTGCGCTATGTTGAATTAAAGCTTGTCCAAACTATTCAGCCTGGTCATATTTCTTCACCATCAGTGTTGTATATGTCATCTGTTGTTTCTCCACCTGTTAATCTGTCTGTGCTCTAGCCGTAGATTTGATTTATAAAGATGCCTATATCTTGTTTGCTACATGCGACCAAAGGAACTTTATTTTTTTTTCTATCATTGTTTATCTTTTCATGCTACATCCACCTATTAGTCTAAATTTTGAAAGACAGGAAATATAAAAAACTAATTCCCACAACTGTCACTCACACATTTCTACCTTTTCATCACGACACAACAGGACATTGTTCATGTACATATTTTGATTTACAATTTTTCACCACCCCTATTCATTGCTATCAAAAATGAATCTTTAACCATGAGTGATATATATAAACCTGATGATTTGTATTAATAATCAGCTAAGGTTGTAAGAAATCTCCTGCTGTGGTTAGTCAAGGTAATGCAGACATGACTAAAATTACTTTACTCATAACCTGCAATAATTTTAATAATGTTATTTCTAGTTCTTTCAAAGTTCTGAAAAATATTAGTCAGATAAATGGTCCCTTCTTCAAATATCAGCTTTGCTCTGCATTTATCAACTCCAGTAGGGTTTGTTTTTGTTTTGGTCCTGGTTTTCATATCTTTGTGCCTGGATACGTCTGCTCTTCAGTTGTCTTAGTATGTTCCAATACAGTAGCAATATTTTCCCTTTACTGCCTCATTTAACCTATGCGATAAAGATGCTTGTTGTGTCTTAAGGTAAGTATTTTCCCTAGAAATTTCTATAGAAGTTCTTGTCAAACTGGATGTTTGTATTGATTTTTGAATTGATATTAGCAGGGCTTTTTCTGCCTTATTTTTAACAATTGACTTTTAGACCTTCACATTTCTGGAAAGAAATATTGCTGTAAGTTGTGATGACCCAATATAATCTTGACCTGCTCTTTTCCTTCTTTTATCTCTCAGTGCTCCAGTATCCTAATAGCTTTTCTTATACTCCTTACAATTAGTTCACAGAAAATTAGAAGAGATAATGGTTAATGGACAACTGCCACTCACCATCAGTGAAGTGCTACAAATGAAAAAGCTATTTCAGAAGCCAGAGAACTAATATTACAGGGATAATAAGCCATCTAAAGTTGGGGAAAAAATGGGAGGAAACTGAAATTTTCCTCAGTCAAGACTGTTTTCAGAACTTGAGAATAATCATCTCTGTGTTGCACTCACTCAGGTCAAATCTTGAAGAACTTTTCTAAACCTCAATACGTGCAGTGAAATGACACCATGTCAACTTAGGCCAGTGATACTGTTAGAAACTATCTTGCGGTTTTTCACGGGCTTGTCTCGAACTCTTAAAAAGATAGAGAAAAAAACTGTTAAACCTGTGCAATATTAAAGTATATGACCAATATTTATACCCTAATTAACCAGTGCTTTCATTGATGGCCAGCATGCTGAGAAGCCCAGATTACTCTTACTTTTACCAGCACAGAAATCTAAAGTGTTTACCATGTTAGGAAAGTTTTCCATGAATGACTCTTGCCTTCATTCCTCCAAGATGAAAGGAGAAGAAATAAGAAACAATTTTTCAATTATTTCATGAATTACTCAACCACATATATCTCCGTCAAGTGATTGCCAGTGATATTTTATAACCGTATTTCTGCAACAGTAATTTAACTGGCTTTCATATGCATCACAGAAAGCTCATCATGGTACTACTATCTGAGCATCTTTGAGAAGTGCATGGTTGCCTAACTAACATGTTTTAGCTGTGATCTTTTTGCTTTTGAGTTTACTTAGATATAATTTATGTTCGAATTACACAAAATTCAGCACTTTGAGCTTTGCATGTGAGTATGGAGACGCATTTTGCAACTGTTAAGCTGAATGCTTATGGATACTGAGGGCCTCATTTTTAAGGCTCAGTACTGTGCATGAGCTACAGGCATTTGCCTATGTAGACACTATCACACGGAGGATTTTTTTCATTTGTAGTTTGGAAAAGCCAAAGCTGAAGGTTTCGTGATAAATATGATTGACAGAACATGAAGATCAGCGTAGGACACAGCATTCCAGGAATACTGGAGAATAATCCCAGTTTGGTAGGTGGCTTATATGCTCGTGGTGTACATTGACAATGCAGAACCTTTTATTCTACTTTTGCTTTTGTTCTAGAAGTAGTCACGTCAAATTTAAAGTGGTTACAAGATTACACATGAGGTAAAACTCTGGTAAAACTCAGGGCAAAAGAAGACCACGTCTATTATTTACTTACCTAACCAAGCTTAGTCAGAAATGCCTCTGAATATGGCTCAGAATGCTGTTTGTCTTCATCTAGGGAAAAAAAAGAAAAATTCAATTCTGTTGTGGAAACACAGTGCACAGCATGGGATTACACTAATCAATTCAAGCAGGCCTTGGCAAAACTATCTACTATTCTGCAATCCAGCAGCATCAAAGCTAATTAATACTCTTCTCAGCTTTAATTAATGTATTAGTGGTTAATATTTCTGTATAAGCTACTCATAACTCAATAATCCTATCACATTTGCATTATTAATAGGACAGGTATGTGCCTTTGAGTTGATTGATCATAAAACCTATTAGCCTAGATTGTAATGTTCCTCCAGTTACCTCCAAGAAAGAGCAGTAATCACTAAGAGTACGATAGCAGGTAACAGATTCAATTATATGAAGGCCTTTTCAGCTTCCCAATGACTGTGACTGGAGAATTAAAATGGCATACATATTTTAAACCACATGTGAGTTAGTCTAGAAGATTATAAAGTGTCTAAAACCAAGGACTAAATGCCCTGGATTATGAGAATCCCAAACTCTTTCAGCTCAAACTCAATCTACAAGGGAAAGTTTTATTCTCAGATTAAAACTGAAAAAAAAAAAAAAATCTAAGCACAGACTAATCCACTCTGCAGAAGAGAGAATTTCCATTACTCTCTTTACCCTACTCCGTGTGCATATAAGCCTACTGTGCAGTGCAAGCTTATTTATTTAAATGATTCTGTGGGTTGTTTCAGGTGGGATATGAGTAAATACACCAAGCACTTCTCTAAAGCATGTTAGAGAAGAACAATATTTTGCAATTTCCCTCCTACAGGTTTTGTGTTCTACAAAGAGAAATAAAAAAGTACTTCATCCTTTTCAGCAGCCTTGAAAGCTTTTGCTTATTCATACCTCTTTACAATAGAGGACAGATAATCATCCAGAAAGGGGAAAGCAACATTCAAACTGTGTGGAGAGAATACACAGTCAGATGGGTTCCACGTGAACAATAAAAAAAAAAAAAAAAAAAAAAGATATAAGGAAAAAGCAGTTTGCTCCTCTGGAGACTCATCTTTTTAATGCACTACTTCCACAGGATCTTCTAATTGCTTCTTGTGGGATTGAAGTGTTTTCTCTTGCAATCTCAGTTTAGAAATTTGTTATATCAGTTGGTAGGCTGTTCTGCTTTTTTATTTTTAGGTTTGAAGAATTGTTTTCCTATTTTTTATTTTTATTTTTTTTTTACCCTGAGATATTTTCCCCACATCTCACATTTTCTTGTTCATGTTGTTACTATCAATGAAACTTCAGCTTATATGATGCTGTGAAGCTGAATCCTCTTTTATAGCAATACTTTCTTATATGGTGGGACAGCAGTGAAAGCTGCCAGCTAATCAGTTCTGAAGTCTCACATGCAGGCAGAAAGCTGTGCTATTAATTATACACTGAGGTGTACCTGCATGCCTCACGTGAATTCATTTTCCATTCTGCACTGTATTTCTTCTCTAGTTGCAATATCTTTGTTACAACTACATATAAAGAAAATTAAAGCAGGAAGAAGAAGGATGTATAAGAAGCCATGCTGTGTGAAACCTGAAGCAAAAGACACAGACATCACAGCTAAAAGAGGAGAGACATTCAGGTAGCAATGCCACTATTCCTGGCTGTACAGGATCTACCAGTCCTGTATTTTTCACTTTACGTGAGGTGAGCTGCAATCAGTACAGGCAGAGCTATAGCTTTATGCACCCAAACTGCCTATGTGTGTACAGGAGACCTCTTGTCCGCCAGGCTAGCAGACATGGTGCAACCAGGAGTGCAGCCCTGAAAGGAATGTGGACCACAAGCAACGCTTCCCTGTAGGGCTGGAAAGCTCACACAGGTCAGCCTGGTCCAAGGACTGAACCTGCAAAGGCATCTCGCAGTGCAGAGCTGAGCCAGTGCCCAAATGCACTTCGGAAGACAAACCTCAGTTTTACAGCTCCTGAAAACTAGAGTATTGCACATGGTTTTATCATCCACCCACTCAGACACAGCTCTTTATTGACAGCTGCCATGTGAAATTAAGGCCTACGAAGTAATTTAGGCATTCTTCCATAATGCCAAGAAAATGAGGAAAATAATACACTTTCACCACTTTTCTCAGGGCTTTGATTTAATGGGTTAAAAATGCTCCTTTATTTTGCATAGGGCTGAAAAAATCACTTATCATAAATAATACAGTAACTTAATTTCAACACTTTTCCTCTGTGAAATGTTTCTGAGTAGGTTTAAAAGTATTTCTTTTGAAAAAGTACTGGTGCTTGAGAGCAAATTACCAGATATTGTATCCGCAGATGACAGTTATACACAAACAAGTAATACTGTAAATTGAGAAAGGCTAATATTACCTCTGCATATAGCAATTGGAAAGCATTTAAGAAGTAACTTCAAGGAAAATATTTATAGTTAAAATTAGTGTGTTAGGAATATTTTTTGCAACTGAAGCTCACTTACCAAGTGCTTGAGGTAAGTCATTTTGAAGGACGGAAACTCAAATAAAAATTAATTATTTCTTAACATGCCAGTAAAATTATTGCTATTACTTGATTGGCTTTAATCAGCAAATGCATCGCTTTTTAGGATAGATGATACCATCTCATGTATACAAAGGCCGTACACTTTCATCCTGATATCGAACTGCTCTAAGACAAATTGCCTGTGTTTAACTAAAACATGTCTCAGGATTACATCAAATCTTTTATTTCCCTTGATGCAGTTCTGTTATTTCCCTTGAAGCACTCCACGTAGAAGGTTCAAACTGCGGGAAAAACAACAACTACTGAGGTAAAGTGGGAAGATGCAAAATGAAAACGTGTCCAGATCTCCACTGGAAAAGCAATCACATTTCTGGTAAACAGCAGAGATCAAATGAGGCAGAAAGAGCCTGACTGCCCACCAGTCTATTAAGGGCAATGGGAGTCAATGGAAGATCAATATGTTTTGGGTACAGCCTTGAAACAGACCTCTAAAAGTGCATAATTAGCCATTCTTGGAAGTGTCAAAATAGTTCACGCTAAAACACTCTTGCGTATGTGAGAACATTTGAGAGCACAGCCTGTGCTTATCCCCGCGTGAAATGCAGCCTGTCCGGCATGTGTGAGAGGAACGCGAAAAGCCAGAAGAGTGACAACAGCTACAACCTAGAATGTGCTATACAAGTCATTCATGCTTTGGTTTGGCGAGAGGATGAATTAAAACTTCCACATGCATGCCTGAAGACCAGCTGGTCTGGCCTTCGGTACTGCGAGGGGTTTCCTGGGTGCAGAGCGGCAGCAGAGATCTGTTCCGCTTGAAACAACGCACACAAGAAGCACATTCATCCTCTGCTACATCTGGACAACAGAAGCTCAGAGATCTTACACTTAATTAGAGTTTTAGGATAATGTTATACTGTACATAAGGACTAATGTTACACTGTAAATAAGGACTTGCTACCATCCGGGAGGAAAGCGCAGTCTGTAACCAAGGAAGTGATTGTTACTGTTTTCTTTCCAAAGCCATATCTCAAAAACTTTTTCTGCTAGGTCGTTTCTGAACTTTTGAGGTGCCCAAGTTTGTACTATGGTGAGTTTGGACCCCTGTTTCAGTACGTTGTAACTTTTAGCATTTGGTGGCGTTCCCTAACAGGATCTCATGTTTTTCTGTTACTGCAGTGCAGAAGAAAAAACCCTATTGCTTTAAGAAGAATTACTAAAACTCCCTGCATGCCAAGCAAAAAACCCACTTTAAAAAAAATTGGCGGTCTATTTATTATCCTCTTGGTGTCAGTGCATAACTCTCAGGAACTCAAAATGAAGCTGTACGCATGGATTGTTTACAAATGTTTGTATCTCTGGCTGCAGACACTCAAAACACACCAATATAAAAAGCAACTATTGTTCATACACTGCAAATAGGCTTTTACTTTGCAGTTAATAATCCACAAACATATTTATTCTCTGAATAGTTAGCAATCCTCAGAGCAGCAATATTTTTTTTTCAATCAGGCTAGGATTTCTGCTTTAATGACTGAAGAAACTAAAATATATGGTTAGGTTTCTTTTTTTCTTTCTTTTTTTTTCTCTTGTGACATTAGATTGGCATTTCAGAATGATCATTAGAAGTCTCTGGTGGTTTTAGAGCAATAAACAGAAAATGCAGCAAACTGAAAGATATAAAACCTATCTTCACCGTCCTTAGGATGGGAGCATGCATATATTCTGCTATAATGTATATAACATTTAGTGCATATGGTTTCTACTACAGGCCTATTTACTAAAGATGAATTTTTTTCTTATCATTGATCCACTGCATGCTGGGACTGCTGTCCCTGCTCAGGAGTAGCTGCAGTAGCTGCTGAAGTACAATCCTTTCTTCTCCATTTCTCTGTGGATTAAGCCCTCAGCATACACATAATAAACTGTCTCTGTGAAGACTATATGCCACTGGTAGCAAACAGGGGAAAAAAAATGAAAAAAAAAAACTATAAAAAGGTAATATGTTATTAAAATGTTGAGGAATTACAGAGCAATCATACTCCACTCTGTGCCCAGAAAGATACCAGAATTAATAGTCAGGCAATCTATTTAAGCACTCAGAAGATAAAAGATGGTAAGTAAGAAACAGCATGGATGGTTTGAGGAGGAACCATATCAAGCTAACCTAATGCCTTTCAGTGATAAGGTAAGAGATTGTGGATAGGGAAGCAGCAGTAGGAAGCCTGTAGGAGAGGAGTTACGGTGGGAGATACTAGGAACATCATTAACATAGAAAAGCAGACATCAAATCAGGATAAATAAATAGGGATAGTATATTTAAAATTGAAAGTAATTCTTCAAGCCTAGTCATTGGTCAGACCACAGCTGGATTACTCTGGCCTGTCTTGGGCCCAATACTTCTAAAGATACATGGATTAATTAAAGGGAGTTCTGAAGACAACGTGCAAAATAGAACTGCAGGAAACCTGAACCATGAGGAAAGACTGAAATTACTGAGCTTGTCTGGAAAAGGATGATGAGGAAGGTGAAATTCCTTAACATGACTGAAAGGTTGTTGTAACCTACATGGGGCTAGGTCTAGCTCTTTCCTTGGTGAGGAGGAAGGCTGTGAAGAGTACTCCTTGTCATCATGGAGAAGACAGGATAATTTCCATGATTAAATTGCAAGGGAAATTTACATTGAAAATGTCCAGCCTAACACCAGACTTTAAGGAGAAATTTAATAGACATCTTAGCTTTTTCTTAGTTGTAAAAATCAAAGCCCCAGAAAAAAAAAAAAGAATAATAATTTAAGTTAAAGACATTTATCTTAATTTTCTAATCCCACTTCTTATTTTGAGAACAATGAAGGCACAGGTCTGATCTTGTACTGTTGATTCTGAGGTCCTATCTCCAAATGTAAACATCTGTAGAAAAAGAGCCAAAGGTTTCTTTAAATTGGATGCTTAGCAGCCAACAGATATTTGTTATCATTGTTTGTGAAGTCCTGTTCTCATGAGATAAATACACAGAGGCAACTCTTATATTTCACTTTGTTGAATTCATTTTATGAGATCCTCAGGTTTAGTGGTGCTTCATTGCTTTATCTGGATTTTTTTTTATTATTATTATTATGTTTTCATCCAATTGTTCTTCTATAGATTTATAGTCAAAACAACTAAGGACACTTTGTACCTAACCCTTTCATAAAAATGATTGAAAAGTTCAGCTGAATATTCTCAGTGCATTTATTTTCTTGCCATCCTTCACAGATTTATTTCTCTCCATTCCATCTAAAAATATTGTTTTGCTTAAGAAGAAAAAAAACCATCCTTGTGACAATTTGCATAATATGTTAATGCTGATATGCATCTAGACATCTGGATGGCATTTTAATATCTCATTCTCATTCAAACAACTAGAAACCACACAGATGGTAGAGACAATTTTAAGAGCATTGTTGTAAACAAATAAGGCAGCCAGAAAATCAAACACACTCTAAGATAGGCTTTAGAGCCTCTACTGCTTTCTGTGTGAGAATATGCATATGACATGTTTTGACTGCACGAGCGAGCAGCCCTCTTCAGTTTCAGATAAACTAAGAGGCAAGTGCAAAATTTTTAATTGACATTGGTAATCATTTTATGGGAAACTTCTTACCCTGTCCAGCATAGCTGGCACCACAGATCATACTCACCACTAGAGAGATATTTGAGGCTCATGATGCTGCTGGGCAGACTATGTGTTTTATTTCTTCTTATTTTCAATTAGCAATAAAAATACGAATAATCCTGATTGCTTCAGGAAGAAGACATGCCAATTTTGTTTTTGCACTTTACATAATAATGTACCTTCTAATAGTTAGTTGTCCCTGTTGTTAAAAATTCACCTATAAGAAGTTGCATAGGACTCAGTAATTCCTTCCAGGCCTCTTTAATCTGCTGCTTGTTTGCACCTCCTTATAGGCAGGTAATCTTTCTGAACTAGAGGGACTACTTCAGGTGCCAAAGTTTGGGATCTGTTCAACATGCTTATGTAAGAGCTATAGAGCAGCCTTTTCTGTAGGTGGAGCTGATGTCTCACCAGCTGCTGTAGGCTGGTGTATCTTTCTGGATTGCATTAAAATCACTCCTATTTTTATGAAGTGACTCCATAAATTGGTTATTTTTTCTCTTACTACAGTTGTTCTTGGATCTCTTAGCAGTTATGGTTACAGATCCCACATAATTAATTTCACTGACATATAGAAGTTTTCAGGGATTCAGCTGTACTCAGTGGAGTACATAATACAAGATTCCAGGACCTGCTTCTTTGGCTTCATTCTCCTGTAGTCACAGACAAAAAGCAACAGTTCATACTCAATTATTTCTCTACGTAATTGTAAGTACATCAGAATATTCCAAAAGCTGTTGAATTTTGTGATATAAAACCAGGTATCTAAGCCTTTCATGGTAATCCAAGAAACACCTCAAGTAGTGAATGCCACTGAGATATTTGGCAAATGAGTTAAAAATTAGTGCCCAATAGAGCCTAGTTAACTGAAGACCATAGGACTCTCTTGAATTACAGAGAATAGAATTAGAAACTCATGGAAAGCTGGTGGTAACCTCTTCAGAAAGCAGTTTATCGGGAGACATGGAAAACAGCAGTTCTTCAAACATTTCTGCTTTTCCTCTCATATTAAAAATCCCAATTTGTATATGGTGCATGCTAAGAAGAGAATAGAAGACAGCTCACAGATACGAAAGACAATGCCAATGGAAGTTCAAAAATAAAAGGCCTTAAGGCCTTAAGTCATCTTTTAAACCTAGGAATAAAAACAATATTTCATCAGAAATTATCGCAACAGAAGCCTTTCGGACTGAACACTGAATAAACCCATTTCCCTCTATGACTGCAGCCTGCTCCCATGCTGAGGACCATCCCCACTAACGGGCAGGTGGTGCCCACTACTGGCTGACATCCTTCTTTCCCATAGATGTTTGCTCAGTCTCCCTCTCACACTTTTCCATCTTGTAAGAACTCCTTTGCACGTGAGTTTGGTGGTCCAGACTGAGCCATGAGCCAGGTAGCCACAGTGGATTGAAGCTTGTCACTGAGACTGGGGCTGGGAGCTCTGAGCAGAAGAACCAGAGGTAGCAGGAGTGGGAATCTGAGTCAGGAAGACTTCTGCACTCTAATGCAGCTATGAAAACTTTGTGTGTCATATTTGAAGTTTGCCTTTAAAAAAAAAAAAAATCAATAAAACTTTAATCCTAAGCGTGCTTACTTTGACAAATTTAGTTAGTGTCTAGCAGAAAAGGGAGGATAAAAATAGTCATTTAATTTTTAGTCTGCAAATTGTAAGATTGCAAACAACATTTGCTCTCAAAGATGATTCTTTGTTCACACAGCTGGAATTTTGTGATTCTTGTGCATACTTAAAGAAAATCATGATCTAATTGTTCATACTTCAAGTCTGTTGATGATGGAGCTATTGTGGCAACTAGAATGGATGGAAAAGACATTAATAACAAATGGTGTAAGCATCTCCCTCTGATCACAGAGCGCCAGAAAGCAGGAAAATGATTAAATTTTGATAGGAATTGTCAGAACACAAGAGATGGGCACTTTTACAGCACAGATTGATCCTTTGTGCTTATGCTGAGGGGGCTGGTGCATTCCCTCACCAGGTGTGGTGGGTTGGTAGAGGAGGAGGCAGCTCCAGGGACTATTCTCAGTGCCTGCAAAGTGAGGTTGTCCACAAAACCAAGGGGACCTGTGGGCAGGAGTTGCTGCTGGCGGCCTCAGCATGGCAAGGGGATGCTGACCATGGGCTTTTGCCCTTGCTTTTTGTGGTGCAATGGCAGCAAGTGTCTGCCTTCACCCACCTGTCGCTCCTCTCTTTGGATCCCTGTTTGGACATTGGGAGGGCTCCTCCAGTGAATTTGGAAGCACATCTAACAACTGGACTTCAAACGTCTCCAAGACATTCATCTGACACACTTCTCACCCACCCTGGTTTTACTGCAGCGTGCATTAGTGAAGCAGGTCAGAGAATCCAAAGTTATTTTTGAAGTCCATCATCTTGCCAAATATCAATCTTCCTGTGTCTCAGAAAACACAACAAACAGGCATTTTTATAGGATTGCAAGAGCTTCTGGTGAAAGGTTTTCATAAAATATGTATGAATTCATTGTATATATGCAGTAAAAAAAAGAACAGATATATCACAGAGTATCATATTTTTATGTCAACTTTGGTGAGAAAATATAGATCAATAGATTCTAAACTCTTGTTTTGCTGGTTCTGAAACACTACAAAAAGCACTGATGTAACCAATGTAGACACCACAGGAAGAGTTATTATCTAATGAGTTTTCTCTATTTGGATCTGTAACTTAAACAATTCCATATTGAAAGAAATACATTTTGCTGTCTACAATTCTTTATCAACTTCTGAAGAGCAGAAAAGGCATTACAAGTCACTCATTAAAGTCAAAGAAACATTAAAGCGTTTCAGCTGAAAATTTATAAGAACTTTTATGTAAAGAATATCATAACTTGTTCCTCAATCTCATTTCCAAAATGAATGCCTTTTTAAAAAATTGAAATTTCTCCAAAACAATGTATGAGATCCTTCAGGCTGCATGATTAAATTTGAGGATTTGAAAGCAACTGAAAATAGGGTATTAAATCAGGTAGTATTGATCGATCTGCATTATGAGTACAATCCCTGCTGCTTGAATAGGTGGAGAAGAGAAATTACATTGCCTGGAGATGACTGAAATCTGTTACCATTAATTTGTGTAGGCCTAGTTAGGAAGCAGAACGTCAGTTGGTAAATTGAGGGATCATGATAGACAATCTTTTAAAGAATTTTTTAATGTATAATGAGGAACTGGGATTCTGTAATTTCTGTAAAGCCATGATTGCGGGTATGTATACAATAACATTAGATGGAGATATTCAAATTTCTATCAGTGCTATGTCTGTGATCTCAAAAGCTACATTATTAAAAAGAGAGGTGCAATTAAAAGGGAAGGGGGGTAATTCAAATACTAAAGTATAGTGGCTCCTTTAGAGCTGTTCCAGGCTTTAGCTATTTACCTTAATTAAAAAAGAAGGTGGGATTGTCTCCTCCATTTGCATGCTTAGAATAGCTCTTTTGGTATCTCTCCAATACTCCGTGTAATTTTAGACTTAGGACAGCTGCTCACTCTAGTCAAGCTAATAAAATTTTAGAAAGAAATGCATCAAACTGTGCACACAACTAGGTAGAGGCAAAGAAATATCAAAACGCATGATTTTTTCTCACTACCTTGCAGCAAAGCCACCCCGGCTCTCAGAAATACTGGGGTGTTTGGTACCACAGAACGTCTTTTGAGTGTAGCAACGTGCCAAGGGATAAAATGGAAATGAGAGGGAGAGATGCACTCTCCTTGATGCCATTTAGTTGTTGATTCTCTCTCTATGGGATTACATCTCCCAGCTGTCCTGAAGCAAATGACATACAAAATGGTCTACAGGGCCACACTACAGCTGCATGTGTATGTCTACCAGTTGGCTGTGGAGTCCTGAGGATGGGGTTGTTTAAAGTTGAATCCGTTTTTTTGGGGGTTGCAACTTACTCCTGGTATTGTGTCTGTAACATTTGTAGGAAAGTTGTCTTTATGATCCCACCAGCTGGTCTTCTGTTGGTCTTCAGACATGCGTGTATCTGTGTCTACCCTGGAGAAGCCACCTGCAATACATTCACAGATCAATTTACTGTCAAGTGTTTTGGAGTGGTTCTGTGCTCAGTTAGAAATGTAGTTGCCATAAGCAGCTGAATTTCAATGAGTGTTTCCTAGAATTGTACTTACAGTAAATTAAGCCATTTCAAAGGTTTTTCATTTAGATACAGGCAAGTGTTTCTGTACTTAATCAATGTTGTTTTGATTAGAATCTACTCTGTAGGACTTCTGTGTCCTCCCTGCAAGCAGATGGGGAAGCAAAAGTTTCTATAGCTTGTCTTGGTTGTGTAAAAAGCCAATTGCAGCCTTTGCGAAAGAGCCAGGGTGATTTTCAAGCCACCCCTTCTATTGGGACCCATCCTGGTACAACCAGACTCATATCACACATGATGCAGTGGAAGACTTCTCTCCTAGTGCTGAACCTGTTCACCTCTCTCTCAAGATTTTTTTTTTTAATTTTTTTGTCCCCAGACACTTCTCTACCAATGTACTTTGGATGTATTATCAGATTTCATTGCTGTATATGCTTCCTTTCTACAGACAGACTGATTAATTCTCACACCTTAGAGCACAAACAGGATAGGTGCAAGCAAAGCCCTTGAAGGCCAGCAGAAGGGAATCTCATTCTGCTAATGCTTGGTTATTCCTCTTTCGTTTATATTGTGGACTGTGTGGCAAGAGATCCTCCACTTTCTCTTCTAACGCTTTGTCTTGTCCTAATCACCATGCAAAATATGCAGGGTCCTAAAATGGAATCAACAAAACACACTCATCGAGAAAGAACGGGTAACATTGCTCAGCAACATGTATGAAATGTGTGCATCTGTGTGGATGAAACTCCATCTGAATGGGATGAACAAATGCTTTGTGTGTATGTACGCATTATGTACGTATATACAGCACTTGTACCATAACTGGTACTTTTTAATTATCTTAGCTGTTTTGCATCTAGGAAAATCAGTTTTGCCCTCTTTGTTCAGGAGAAGGATATCTTAATTGCATTTATAGCGTTTATAAAAACCTTTCATACCTGTTTATGTTTTATAACACCTGAGGTATGTAGTAAATTTCTAGAAATAAACTTCTTTTTCTTTCCAACCAAACAGGAGATCGGACTGCATTAGATTATATGAAATTTAAATGCATTAGTTGTTAGCCAAACTGAATTTTCATATAAATTAATATTGTTATTGTATTTTAATAAAGCAATAGCATTTATGGAATTATGTAGACATCAATCACTTGGGGGTGTCTTGGAACAATTATTGACTTCATGCATCATCTGCTTCTTCACTTCAAAATTTGTTTTACTTTTCATAAATATCATATAGCAGCGAGCCATAAAACACATTTTAAATGCCTCCTAGCCCATCATAGACACTGTTGTTAGAAAAAGCCCCCTGAGCCGATGACATCCTAATATGTGACTATGTAATTAAAATTTTGACATATGCAAAGAGTTGTAAAATAGATAAAAGAGTATGTATTGTAAATAGAAGTTTAAAGGCGCTGAGCAGATGGTTCGTTTGTGAAAGAGGTATGGGAACCGCCAAGAAATGACAAACAGATGGCTTAGGTGTGAAGGACAGACAGGGAAATTTGGAAGAGTTGAGGACATAATGGACAACTATCTGGCGTTTTGTACACACCAAGTGAATCATGAGCCTTGAATAGAAGGTTAAACTTTTTACATTTTTGTATTTGAATTTATATAAATGTGTCAGTGGAAAATGTCCAGCAATAAAGCCTGATAATAATAATAAAGACAAGTCATGCTTCACAGACTTAGGGGAGGATAAAAATTCTGTTCAAATTGCAGATATAACTTGAGTGATAACACAGGTACTTTTACCCCAAGTCATGTGTGTGCACTGCGTGGTCTCAATTCAAACAGAAAATTTTCAGAATTGTAGCAAAACCATATTGCCAATATTTATTCAGGTGCCTGAAAACAATTTTAGTAATGTCCTAATAAATTAACAAATGTTTGCCAGCTGCTGCTCCTTGCTTTTCTACTATCTGTTGTGATAGCAGGCTGTTCGATGAATTCAGTTCAAGTTTCGGTGATTATATACCAAAATCATGACTGAAATGCAATATTTTGAGGCAGAAAGATCAGATTGAATAATGTTTATTTTCTGAAGTAATGGGAAGCTTTAACTATGACCAGATTAAAATTATAACATTACTAAATCTATCCTCGAATCTAATTTTCTGTTGTTTTGACTTTCCCATATTTGTCAGACTCCAGGCAGGCTTGAAAAATACATCGCCAGCTAGAAAGTAATGAAATTTGTGCATACAAATGGACAAAAAAATCACTTTTAGTGATCAGAATCTAACTTCCTAAGACTTGTAAAAATGTAGGGATTTTGAGAGTGCTCTTTGATCAGATTCTGCATGAAAACATGATCAATGTAGTAAAGGGGGGATATTTATGAACCTTTTTGCAGAAGTCAGTTAGTTTTGTCAGTTGCTTTTACAGGTCTGAAAGGAAAAACATATAAGTCTATACAGTCCGGACTACTAAAAAGCCTTCCAAAACAGCATTTAATATAATTATTTTTGCTTAATTCTATAAGTTATTTATTCAATATTTATTCTTCTGTCCTTAAACAAAAGACTATTTACCTTTGAAATAGCATTTTTAATTAGGAAAACTGAATTTCTGAAAAACAATTGTTACCTGGGAAATTGTGGAAGATTTTTCCTTGCAGCTTTTTAACTTGAAAAACAACAACAACAAAACCCAAACATTACAACAACAACAAAACAGGCACTTTTGTGATGTGTAGTGTCTTTCATAACAGTATTAGTAGCTACGTGCAGTGTAGATACTATGGTAATAGAGAGGAACACTGGAGTACTAATAAAAAATGGTCTTTGCTACCTACTGCTGCATTATATAAACACTTGGGATTATTTATTGCTACTATTTGAAAGACTAGCAGCATGCAGTTCCTCTAAGAATCAAACCAGAGCGAGGCTGCAGTGTTCTGTAGTAAACATTATTGAAAATAACAAGTGCTTACATTTGTCTTTGAAGAGTTCCCATAAATCGGTTAAAGTCAATTCTAGTTTTTCTGCCTTACGAAGGCCCAGGAGTTACCCTGAGTCTTACCCACACAGCAATCTACCTTGCAAGGTACTTGCACCTTTTGGATTCTATTTTTTTGAACTCTATCTGCATTTGTTTTGCTTACTGGATGATCGCTAATCCATGACATATTTCTTTTCCTCAGCAATCTTGTTCTTTTGTGCATGTTAACTACCTAGTTAATTTTGTCTCTGCACTCCTCAGGCATGCCAAACAGCAGCTAGCATCCTCCCAGCTGTCACCCCTTGTCATGGTGACAATCCCTTCTCCTGCCAGCTTCCCCCTGATTTTCCTACTCAAAACATTTCTATTGCTCAGCTCTCCATTTCTACGGTACTAGAGCTTGCTATCATGCAGCATAATTCTCATCATCGATCCATCCTTTTTTTCCTAGGATGTTGGTAAATTTATCTTCCATTTGTCTGGAGAGGAGCTGCGTATTTGAACTATATGTTATTCACAGAAGGATGAACTTATTTGACCTCCTCTTTTTTATTTTTTTGGCTAAGAAAGACTGTTACCTGTGATGTGTTATATCTCACTCCTGTATTCTAGAATATCCTGCATCTTCTCCTTGATTTCTTTTATCTGCTAGGTATCACACCATACCAGCTGTCCAAAGGACATGAATTTTAGTAGGACTGTTTGCACTATGACAGTTAAGATTGTGTCAGGAAAGTATTAAAAATGACATCCTTCAAAAGTTTCTAGAAGCCATAAACATTTGCTCTACAAATCTGTGGATTTTGCTAAGGTATTTTTTTTATCTTTATAAATCCATATGATTTATATAAACACTTATCAATTATGTAGTTATAAAATATAGTGATATATTAAAAACACATAATAGAAACAATTAAACCACAAAATAAATAGGCACGTAACTATAAATTACTATTATTTCAGTAGGGGAATTTACCTTATGCAAAAATTTTACTTGCATGATAGAATCCTTTTTTTTTTTTTTTTTTGGTGTATCTAAATATAAAAACTGTCATAAAATAAATATAAAAATTATGATATATTTAGATATAATGTGTCTTCAAAATTAAAACAAAAGCTCACCTCTGCCTAATTCTTTATCTAGAGGAAAGTTCTAGGTGGTGTCTAAAGATGTTTCTGAACTTCCAAGAATACCTTAAAACAATTCATATAGCCATACAGACTTTCTGTGTTAGGAATAGAGAAGGCAAAGGCATTCCTCAACGGAAATATAAGATTGCTGATGCCACATCTTAAGACTGAGAATTAAAGCAAATAATTAAAGCAAACCCAATCAGAGGGCAATCCAGTAACCGAAAAGCCGTTGAAAAGTAATTGAGCTTCTGTTTCCCTTCCAGCCTGTGCACTTGTGAGGGTATCAATGTTTTAACCATTCATTCAGTGTCTTTTCTTGGACCAAAAGGACTAAATGTTGAGGGTTGTTATAGGGAAGTAAGTGTCACAGAGCTCCTTCTTATTACCTTGTAAGTTGTCGAAATGATGCACTGCAGGAGAGCAGCTGCAGGACACCCAAGCTACAGGGAACAGCTGACAGCCGGCGGCATGCTCTGCCACACCGGGCACGTCCCTGCCAGGTACAACGAGGGCTACCAGAGCAAGACACATCTGAGGAGAGAAAAAAATGAACCTTCTTAAGGATATCTGACAGTCATAATCTCTTCTCTTCCTTTCTACCAGGGCTGTGACAAAATCATAGTAAATTTTGTTCTGTTCTCCTCTAGGAGGATAAAAATCTTAAGCTCATTCCATTGAGGAAGGCTGCAACCTCATTTACACTGAAGTCAATGATTTCTTCAGATGACTTCAGATTTATAGTGCCCTGAGTGGGAGAAAAATTTGACCCATAATTTTTTAAAAATAGTTATGGTTTTTTCACAGTCTTCCTTCTGAAGACTCACTTTATTCAGCCATCAATATTCACACTTTAAAGGCTTATTTCCGTCAAGTTCCGTCAATGACCTTTAGAAATTGGTCCCTTCAAATAAGAAAAAAGACCTCAATTCCAACAACATCTGCCTCCATCTAGCACTTTATTTGCCTTAGAGAAGGGGTGGAATGATGATTAAGTTAATGGATAGGTCATTTTCATTTTTCACATTTACCATGTAAGTGGCTCCATGAATCACCGTTTATCTGTGGCCCAGTCATGGAAGGCAGTGGAAAACATCCATTGGCTTCCACAGACTCATTTCCTGTACACTTTGGAGAGGGGAAGGGGAGTACTGGTATTAATCAACCTTTACAACCCATAGGATAATATATTTGTCTTTTCTTCAGGCTAGAAAATAAACGCTACTGCCCTCAGGCTCCCGTTTCTCTAAAATCTCCCTTGGCTACCTCAGCTTTTTCTACTGGCACTCCGTTAGGCAGCATCACAACTTTATGTGACCACTTGCAAGCTGTAAGGTGATGATTTTCCTCTTTTAGATAGGATAAAACAGAGTGAAATTACAACAAAGAGAAGAATTTCTCTACCAACTTTTTCTTTTTTACTAGGTTGATGCAAATATATAACCATAAAGACAGTCAGTGATGGCATGAGACATGAGTGTCCCAGTGTACAAAACATTTTGCAGTCCTTCTTGAAGGGATACATAGTCATCTTGTGCGTGTGGACTGCTGACCACAGAAGTGAAATCCCTAAGCAGGGAGCACGTGTAAAATATAGGATGTGTATAACATAAGAGAGGATACCTGTAAGACATAGAAAGAGCTGAAAAAAATAACTACTTGGGATTTGGGGAGTAGCTTAGCTTCAGTAGGAGAGAAAGCCATAAGGCTAGAGTGTGAGCCCCAGCTAGTTAACACTGCAGTGACTTACCCCTTCCTGGGTCTTCTTAAATGAGAGCGTGCAGACCAACTGACTCGCTTATTGGTCCAGTTTCACCCGTGTCTCTGCAGAGTTGCAAGGACTTTTCTTACAGGGTTTGATTCCCTGACCTTGCTCAGCTTTGCTCTCCTCTTCTTGGACAGATGATGAAGTGCATTCACTGACACGATGGTGTGAAATTCCCTGGGTGCACACACAGTTATATATGAATATATGTTTATATATATGTGTATATATTTATATATACATAGAATGAAATTGAAAATATAGATTAAAACAAACCCAGTAAATTACAAGAGTGAACAGAAGCTTTTAGCAAATTAAGGTTAAAGATGTTTTCAGTGAAAAAGAAAATAGGCCCCTACTAGCGTGTCAAAAGGAAAATTAAAGAGCAGTGTGTACGTTACCATTGTTACTCCTTTTTTGATACACCATGTATTAAAAAAGAGGGAGGAAGCAGAACAAATTGTTGTAGTGTTGGAGCTGACACTTAAGCTTTCAAAGACTGAGAATGCACTGCAACAAATTGAACCAAGTGGGAAGCAAATATGCACAAAGCACAGCTTTCTTCAGAGGCAAAATATATTACAGTGAGAGCCTGTTTAACCATCCCATTTGTTGACAAAGTTATAAAGATCAAGATAATTAGACTGAGCAAGTAGTCAAGATTTACAAGAAAAGAAACAATAATGTGAAAAAAAATATAGAAATGCAAGGTTTTTTTATTTGAACTGACAAATTACATTTATTATTCAAACGCTATAACCATCAACTGGTTCAACACCAGAAGGAGCCTTGAAAGATGAGACATAAAATGGACTTAAATAAAGGCTGGAGAGAACAATATGATCAGCATAAGGGCAATAAAAGCCAGCCCAGAAAGTTGTATTCTGTAAAAGTTAGGGGCCTATAGAGAAGAGACAAACAGGGCTGAATGTCACGACTTCGCTGTAAGCAGTGCCTGGACTACAAAGAATGCAACAGGAGCATTTTACTAATAGAAAGTGTCAAAAGGAAGAGGCTGCACATAGTACGTTCATTTGGTTAGCAGCACAAAATCACTTGTGTCACAAAGCAAAGGGAGACAGACATAAAATGAAGTGCCTCCCTGATGAGCATGCTGCCGGCACCATGAGACTGACAGCAGTAATATCCGCAAACAAAGAAATACAGAAGCTGAATAATTTAGCTACATATAAATGCATGCTCAGAAAAATGTCCTTTCAGTTGGACTCAGGATTAGAATTCAGAGTGAAGACACATGCGTACACACACACACATATATGTATATATATGCATTTTTTTCTAATGGCAGAAGTCTGCTCTCCGTCCTCTGATCAAATGGAATGCCAAAATAATTAAGCACTATGTAGGAATATATCAGCTGGAAAAAGCAACACATCTGGAGATGTGAAAACATAAACAATCCTAAGCAAAATTTCATTTCCACAGAGAATCTTTCTGTTTAAGCTGCTTTCCCTATCCTTCAAGGATATGGCATCTATTCGCCTGAAGATAACGTATATTAATTTTAAGCCACATTTATGAACTTCATTCAAAAGCTAGGATGCCTCTGAGTTATTAAGCCATTAAAGGCTTCCATCACTTTTCATGTCAAGGTTAATAATCAAATGATTAAACAGATTAAAGTTAGAAGTCCAGCAGTAAAAATGTAATATTTTCACCCATTTTATTAAATTCAAGAACAGTCCTAAGTGGGTTTTGATGTGACAAACTGTGTTGAATTGTTGAATTGTTTGTAATTAAAAGACAGCTGCTGGAAAAAGAACCTAAAATATTTTCCATAATGCTCTCAAAAAGAAGTTGTTTGATTCTTCTTTCCAGTAGGGAAATATATCCTGCATTTCATTTCAATACATTAACAAACCTCCATCACTTTAATTTACCTGAGTTTCTTCAGATTAGGAGTCTGAATGTGCTTCCAACATCAGAAGTGCCTAATCAAGAACAATGATGCATTTGCACTGGAAGATTAACAGCTGCTTTGGTCCTGACAAACTCTGAAGTGGGCTACTACAAAGTTTTTCAACAAAACACACTATACACGCAATTACTTTTTGACTTACGGGTGTGTCAGCTCACAGGGAGAGAGCTGAATAACCTTTGTAAAGGACCGTGGCTTGGGGCAGTATTTACTTCAGTGTTGGACACAGCCTGCAGTGAAGTGCTCGGTGGGGTGGGCTGCTTCATGCACTAGGCAAGAAGTGTCCAGGATGGAGTACCCCAGCAGTGTGGGAAGGTGAGGGCAGTGCCATTTGACTTCATTTGACTTCTGTCAAGCTGGAACTTCAGCAAGAAGTTTTGTTTTTTTTCTCAGATACTCAGTGCCTCAAGTACACCTAAAAGCTATGGCTTACTAAATCTTTTATTTATTTATTTTTAATAGACAGTGGAAAGTTGAAATTTACTGTAGAAATATTTGCTATAGAAACCTTTTCCTGGAGGAGAAATATGTGGAAATTCCTTCAAGAAACCTTGCTGACAACTTCACTGAATCCTATTGCTGTTTCTATTTTGGGACAGATCGTGAAGGATTTATCTGGTTTGTGAAAAGCTGTAAGATGGTTCTATACAATGTATGATGATACAATGAATTTAGCATTTGTGTTACCTTTCAGACTCCTGCACTACAGCAATCTTTCAGTTTTATGACCACATGCTGTGTATGAAACACCACAGTACCATACTGCATGCTTCTCACACCATTAGATGCCTTAAATACACTCTGTGTTGGTCCTGTTCAAAGTTAAGCATTGCTGTGGCATCCAGATGTTGAGTTCTACTGTGATACAAAATCCACAAACATATAGAAAGCACTAGGATGTGGAGCCAAGTGGCTGAAAGAATACCACTGTTTGAGACAGTGGTTTTCTTGTTTAGGTCATAGGAGTAAATCATAAGAAAACTATTTATCTGAAACTTACATAGCTGAACAACAAAAAAAGAGCACAATTATTCAAGCAGTTGTGTATCCAATCATCTGAGTTGTGTTTAAAGAAATCCAAGTGGAAAATAACTTGTCCTGAGATGAAATCTAGGCTTTGGTACACACCAGAATAAAATGGTAATTACTGTAACTGGTATCTCTAATTTGCCATAGCAAAAAATGCTCATTTGTTAATAAACTGCATCCCTTGCAGTGCTCTTCTGTATAAGAAAAGTAATCTCCATTAATTAAGGTTCAGAATACAAGAAACAAATAGGAAAGATAAAGCCCTTTCTCAAAACCTAACTTTTAACTTCAATTTGAAGTGGAAAATGTGCATGTAGACATGGCAGCATTTGCGTGAAAATTTGCTAGAAATATCCTACTCAAATTAACTTCTCGTTCTATTAGCTCGCCATTGTTGAAGATAGCAATATAATGTTGTAAAAGTCACTCCCTCAACGTATACTGTTTCTTTATAGTAAAATGCCATGATTTATTATTTTTATTTCCAGTCGCCTGGCTTTCTCTCTGGAGGAATAGCTGATTAGTCTCACTTCAGGCAGTTTCAACCAGAAAGAGAGAAACAGCTAAAACAAGCTAGGAAAAAAACACTACAGGAGCTATTTTGCTCTCTCTATAATTTGAAAGAGCTCTTCAGCCACTGTGCTGTTAAATTCCACCGGGTTCTGCTGGAAGAAAATGAATGCTGCGGGCGAGGTGCTGAGGAATTAACTTGTTTTTTTTTCAGCTGCGTCTCTCTCCTTTTTGGAAAATATTTTTAGATTAAATCCTTGCTATAGCCTAAAATAAATCTCATACTTGGGATATATAAGAGCAAATCTTATTTACTCTGTGTGGTAATAAGTCTGTTTCTCAGGCTTCATGAGAAAACAGGAGCTCATTTATATGGTAAGATGTGAAATGAAGGTGATGCTATTGGAGTAAGTGGACACGGTGTCTTCTTGTCATCATCTGACACGAAGATTACTACCTATCGTAGTAGTAGTAGCACAGCTTGGTAGGAGGAGATCTCAGAGCAAACTGGTCCTGAGGACCTGCTGACCATGCTGCAGAGGTTTCCATCACTCTGAATGCACTGCATTGCCATCACCCATGCACTCCAAGTGTGGTTGGAGCACTTAAGTGTGCTCCTGGTGAACATCTTCCTGAAGACACACAGTTCAGGTACTTTGAGATGGCAACCAGAATGCAGCAAGGGGAGACACGCAGGAGGTGTGTGTCAAAAGTGTACTCCTGTCTGGGCTGAACAAATCCACTAATGCATATGCAGTCCTTTTGTTTAAGAGAACAGGATAACACTATGGTGAATAATTGAATTGTTGCTCTGGTGTGATGGGGGTACTGTAGCAATGGAAACAAAACCAGGTCTGCTGAACAGTTCTTCACTTTCAAGTGAAATAGGCTTTATCTTTTGTACGACCTGAAAATAACTGAAACCTGCACAGAAAACTTTTAATTAGCTTTTCAAGGTCCCCTAATGAGACGGATGGAGAATCAGCTGCCTCTTCATGCGACAGGCCTGGAGCAGGTGGCACAGGCTGCAGGCCCCCCAGGAATGGCTCGGGGTGGAGGTAACACCTCCCCAACCTGCGTCTGCAGGAGCCTTCAACTGGCAGCCATAGAGAGGAGTTAGAGATCCACAACCTGTAGTAGTGTCCCAGCACCTACAACATGCACTGGCAAAACCTTGCTCTTGTGTGAGGCTATGGAAGAGGAAATGACCTAAGTTATTTCAATTTCTTCAACAAAGCACACTCAAAGAAACAAATGACAGCTAAATGGAACAAAACAAATTCTTCCCGAAAACCTCAAAATAAGGCAATTTTAAGGACAAAATCTCCACATTATCTATTATGATTCACCATAATTATATTTATTATTGGCCTATTTTAGTCATCTCTAGACATATTAGAATAATGTTTTTTCTTTCAAATTCAACAGGACACAGAGGTTTAGATTACACATATTTGTGAAAGGAATTATATGATGTGATGTGCTAGCGGGAGACAGGATATGCCAACCCAGGAGATCTTTTCCCACTTCTGTTTCTCTTTCAGTGTTCCTTTGTTTCTACTTAGGAGGCTGGTATAATAAAAGCAGTACTCATAATATGCAATATATTTTTTCCAGATTACTTTAATAGTACCAAAAAGATAACCAGTGAATAATCATAATAAAATATATGCAAAGGGGATCACAAATCTCACTGATGCAGAACAGGAAGAATTTATTTTCAAAGTGTTGCTAATGGCTTTCTGCCTGCCCCTTTGAAAATTGCTTTGAGCTTAGTACTATCCCTTTGAAATCCAATTCATAAATTCACAAGCAGCATGAAATTCCGGTAGGAAATAAAACACTTTTATTCAAATGTATTATAGCATGTTGAAGTTGTTTCTTAGAGCATAAACTGCAGTAAACACTGCGCTGAAATGCAAACAAGGAGTGACCTTACTAAATGATTTTGAAAAGTTTCTGGGTTAAAAGCCATAAGTTCAGCAGACTCACATCCAGATTAATGCAAATAGATCCAGATGATATTCTGTGGCTAACGCAATCACAGAGAAAGTGTTGCTCCTGTGAGGAGCATATACCTTTCTCACGCCGAGGAATCAATACTGAGCTGCTGCTTTGGGGAGCTGCAGGGACAAGTGTGATGCTTCCCAATTCACTGCCAAAAATAGCAATATGCAGAGACTAGGTGCTGCAGACTGGTGCTTTGGCAGCAGTGCCGTGTCATTCAGCAGCTGCTGATAAGTGATAATTTTTCATGGGAGCTATCTCAGAAGCATTTCTCCAAGTGGCTGGTTCTCATGACTGCCTCTGCTCTCATATTACTCTGAGTGCTCCTGTTAAGCACTCTCTACAGATCTGCTCTGCCTGGAGTGTGGTAGAAAGTTGCTGAAATTCTAAATATTGCCACTAAATACATATTGGTTTCTACCTGGGCTCTGGAAATAACTGGTAGTCTCCTTGTATCATAGTTTCTATAGCTCTGCTAAATATTTTGTTTCTCTGCACAGATGGAAGGCGTAGCTTTTGATGCTACCCAGCATTGTCTGTGTGTATTTGGCTGCCTCATGTCAAGAGCTACTCAATTGCCTCTTCCTTTTCTTTTTAAGGGAAACCAACCAATATTCCTAAAGAATCACAGGAGCAAGTGATAGAGATATCTAAGACACAGGAGAAAAACAAAACAAAACAAAACAAAAAAAGGGAGATCAGAATTTCCTTAGTACCTGGTGGATGTGGCAGGTCCTGAGGGTGTCCAGGGTCTGGGAGCTTCTGTCCTGCATCACAAGAGGTGTGTGATCTCCTGGGGACTCTGCCAAGCACCTCTGTGAAACCAACGGCCATGGAGTGAAATGGTGCCTCTTCACAAAAAAAAAAAAAAATAAAAATAAATCTTTGTTGTCTTGATTACAAATCAGAGCAAACACCTTTGGGAAAAAAAAAAAAAAGAAAGAAAGAAGCAAGAAAGAAAAAAAGAAAAAAAAAAAGAAAAAAAAAAAGAAAATATTAAAGTATTAATGAACTGCAACTCCTATAGGTCTTGGGGAACAGAAAGTTGTCAAGCTCAGTCCCATTCGTGAGAGAAGTTAAAGATCAGTCACCTGGAACAGCATTGCCAGGGAATCTCCAGAGCAGCAGACGTGGCTTTCACGGGAAACCTGTCTCTCACCTTCTGCAATTCTCACAAAATATTAGACAGCAAATGAAAGTGACCTCCACTGAATGCCAGGCAAACTTTCTCATTAATCGAGGAATTTACCACTACCTCTCTCTCTTTTAATTACTATTTTACATTTTTGAATAATGCCTACAAAAGAAGAAAGGACAATTTCATAGACTAAGACTAAAATATGGAAAAGATAGAAAGGTGGAAATATCAAGAATTGGCTGATTTTGGATCAATGCTCAAAAACCTATGTTTTTCCATAAATGCTCTCTTGAAATCTCTCTAGCTTTATGATGTACCTCTATTATCTGCGTGCTGATCTACAAGAAAGGTTGTTAATGCTTCCAATGTTTCTAAACAAGCATTTTCATAGGAGAAAAAAAGTCATGCCTCTCACCATTTAAGGATCTACATTTTATAGACTAAATGTGCAATTTCCACCTGTGTCAGGCAGTGAATCCATCTCCTGGGTCAGGCCTTGAGCTCTGCAGTGACTTGAATGGACTTTCCTTTCAATCCCTGCTCTGCTACCTGAGGCCAGCAGGCCTTGGCCAGCCCCTGCAACTCTCTTCCCTCTGGGGTAACATGCAGCCAAGCAGCCTCTTTAAAATGTTATTTATTTTAACGCAGCATTGTAGAGAAAATCTGAAAATTGCAGAGCTGTCTCCCTTCAGACACCACTCTCAGGATGTGGGAAAGGTCAGCTTCTCCAGGATCTCCCAGCCCCAGCCCTGGAAATTTTAACCCTTTCTTTTTGAGCTCCAAGATCCCAGACATGATTGTTACTTCTGAAGAGACAAAACAAGTACAATCTTCTACAACAAGCTACAAGAACCCTTGCCTTGTCTAGGACAAACCTAGACATTCCTATTCCAGCTTGATGGCAGTAGATCAATTTTTGTATTTTTCACTTTACTTTTTATTGAATCTCTAGAAATTCAGTGATCGTGATGAACAACACTCTGCTGCATTTGACTAATGGCCTCTCTTAATAACTATGCTGTACTTCAGTATTCTTGCACTGTAGCCCCTGAAGAGTTCAGTGCATTATTAAATATCAATTCTAGTTCTGTCATTTCAGGCTCCTTAATGCCGTTGAAGCTATCTTCATATTTGAAAACCATGTACAAGCACATGAATATCTTTTTGCTCAAAATCAGGTATCTAAATTCACCTTAAACACCCAAATAAAGCCAGACATATTCTCAGAAGTGCTGAAAATCTGCATCATTCACAGCCATCAGTGAGATTGGATGATGCTCAGAACCTTTGGAAATATAGAAATCTGTTTTATAGCAAAATATACAGTTTTACTAGCTAAATGTCAGGTACCCACACTTGAATATCTTCTTCAGAGAACTCCGCATTTTGCATCCAGAAATGTTTTCATTTCCTGGAATAGCTGTGTTTATTACTTTAATAAACTGAATTAGGAAATATGGTTATTGGTTTCCTAACTAGGCTAAATTAAGTTTCATTAAAAAATAAAATCTAGGATTCCAGTTTATTCTTGACATAAAGACACTTAAAATGTAAAAACAGCCATATTCCTTTTCCTTTTTTTATTTTAAAATGTGTAGATAAAGAAATCCTTCCTGCATTAAAGGTAGAGCTATTCTCAATGTTTCAAATGGAAGACAATACCATAAATACAACTTTTAATTAAAATATCAAGTATGTAATGCTTCTATACTTCTTACGTGTATGATTCTTCTGCTTGCTGTAGATCACAGAATAAAAACTCTTAAAAAGTCTTTATTAAGCTATCAGGGTGATGCTCCAAAGCTGTTACCTCTCCTCTCCTCTAGGAATGGAAGTATTTTGTAGAGCTGCTGTGGGCTGCAGAAGGCCCTTTCTGGAAGTGGGGGATGAATGTGGACGTGGGCTGTAGCATCCCAGCAAAGTAAAACCAACCAAGAAATTACGTATTGTTCCTGGGTGAAATTAACTTGTCTCACATGCGACCTATTTAATGGCCATGCCAGAGGTATGTCTCAGCTATGAAAGGAAACACCAGGTAGTAACGTTTTTTGTGCTTATTACTTTCAGATCTGACACTGAGACAGCTAGGTCATGACTTTTCCAAAGCAGTTATCAAGTTGGTTGTGCATCCAGAGCTAATGCTTCTGTGGCTCCTGCTGAGGCATTGTGGCACCCCGCTCTCCCGCGGTCTCTAATGGGCATCGGCTGACACCTTCCTGAAAGCTCCGCTGCAGCGTGATTTACTGTGCAGGGAGTAAATGCAAACAGGTACAACATTAACGCTGCCTGCTTCAAACCAGTTTGCCTGGGCATGAAAGGGGGCCAAAACACAGCAGTGAGAAAAATCTGCCTGCCCCAGATGGTTTTGTTCCGAGCACTCGACATTGCTGTAAGGCTCCCCATGCCCACGGCCTCCTGGAGTAACGTTAAGGGGATCCCATATCCCTGGAGACATTTGGAAATCCCACCCGGGAGCATGCTGATGTCCAGCTAGACCCGAGCCTGTGGTGTGGGTGACCCACTCATCTCTGCTCCTGCACATATCAGGCCTGGCAAAACCTGGAGGAATGGGTGAGGAACCACATCCTCAGAGGGAACAAATGGCCTGGCACCAGTCGCCCCGTACATCACACCTCACCAGGATGGTCTGGCCTTCCTAGCAGGACTTCAGGAGAGCAGTTAGGCTGTTCCTGTCACGTCCCTGGCAGACCAATTCCATTTATTAATGGAGAATCGCTGAAGCATGAGCTAATTCTTTTATCTACACTTTTGTCCCACAAATTGGTGCTTAATTGTCTGAATAAAGAAAATGGTGGGTGGACACTGTAGCAAAGATAAACGCATTGATTCTTATCACTGAAACAGTTAAAAGCCCTGTTTATTTGCTCAGAGGAGCCTGTTCTGTATGTTTATAAAAGCCACAGAGCTGCTTTGGACTGTGGGTGGGCTATTGTGGACTAATTTCCACTTGCAAGATTTTCAAATGATAGATTACCTCCAACAAAAATGATTGTGGAGCTAAGCTGAAAAGGTTCCCCGAAATAAAAAGGTTCAGCTACCTCTAAATATAACGGCAGATTCAGCACATGTACGTCATATGCCGTGAAAATTACTGCATGTGTGTCAGAAGGAAGTTCTGCAAACTTTTTTTCCAGGTTCATAATTGAATCACTGCACTTTCCACTCACTGAATTTAGATGTTGTAGGGCTGTAGTATGGAGAGAAAGCATTAAATTCAGTTTCTGTGACAGTAATTAATAACAGAAGAAATACTAAAAAAAAAAAAAAAAAAAATCTTCATGAGAGGCTTAATAAGTAGCTAAGTGACCAAAACCATTCCAAGGAGTCACCACTGGGAAGACAAACTGTACCAAATCCCTGTCTGCAAATGTTGAAGGCTTAATAATTGTTTATTTCCTTGTCTTCTCTACGACTTTTTTATTCTAAACTCTATTAAATTGTACAGGCAGCACAGTTTAAGACAAAACTCCTTGCAAGCCAGACAAGTCATTCCACTGAAATCAGTGAGAAGGTTTCTGGCATAATGGATTTTCAGGCATTAGGATATAAAAATTGTCTTTTATTTTATAACAAATCTTATGACCTTCCCCCATCCAGCCCAAAGCACACTCTTTCCTCTGATAGTGTATCAATAGTTAAAAAGGTAATTAATACATCTGAAGCTAGTAATCTGTCAGAAGAGCGTAGGTTCAGAAATCACAGTGTCTTAATGAGCAAGAGTATGTGCCGATTCTCCTGAGTCTTTGAGCCTCTCATGGAGAAGTAGCACTTCCATAGGCACCAGCTCGATCCACATTCACAGGTCACCTATGGCATAAACAAAGCAGTTAATCCCAGGGAAATAAGAATTTACTGAAGAACAAAAGACCTTTTTCTGTTTGCTCCACGTCGAACCATTACACGTTCATCCTGCACCTGAGTGAGGGTCATGTTGCCTCTTCCTGCATGGAGGGGAGGATCAACCCGAGCACTGTTTCTTGCCCAGCATTAGAGGAAGGCATTTTTGCCTGTTGGCTGTTGCTACCACTGCTGCTGTGCCTTTTCAGGCTTCATTCTTGAAAGGATAATAATTGAAGTGATGAATATTGCTGAGAGGAGCTGCAGTGAATGACTGAAAAATTACAGTCTCAGGTTCTGGTTCCATATCTGCTCTCCACAGAAGTAACACAAGAAGAGAACAGGATGTTTGACACCACCAGGCAAGAAGAGAAGAGTGAAGTATGCAGAAAACTGAAGTAAACCAAAATTGCATGACTGTCTAGAGCCTCAAGTCATTATTCATCTTGATGAAGAAAATAATCCAACAGAACATGCAATATTGTCCATGTTGCTCTCTTCTTAATCTGTTAGGAACAATTCAAGCTATAGTCTCCTCATATAAACTCTGGCCAACTCTGGATTATCACATATGAATGTAAGTCGTATCCTCACCTCCTTTCCTCCAGAATCCTGCTGAAATCCATGGGAATTTGGCATAAGAAAATAATACAACATATCACACTGTAATCATCATGTTGCAGTGTGCCAGGCTAACATTGCAATAAATGGCTGAGTGGAAGGAGACAGAAGTTTAAGCTGATACCACTACACAATGCTTAGCACCACAAAGCAGTTTTACTAACTCTGCAATGGTAACTCATTAAGGAGAGCATGTTAAAAAACACATAAATAGATGCATTAGCTAATTACAAAAATCACTTTCTTCTCTAGTTGCATGAAGAGCACAGGAATGATTTCCCAGCTCATTAAGTTAGTAAATGAAAGAATAAAAAATCAAGCTGCGTGTGGCAGAAACCAGTTAGTAGAGACAGACCTGTGCTGCAGAGGTACAGATTTCCCTGCCAGCATAAAGGTATGGCCAAAGCTCAAAGGAACACAAAACTGGAGGGTTTTTTGCATGCAAAATGTAAGCAGACACGTACACAAACAGAATAATATATATTTTTTTCTAATATGTATCTCCAGCCTTTCAGGCATTATGTCTTCATCGAGCTTGATGCTTCGTGCCTTAATTTTCAAAAGGACAGAGACAGTCAGACAGAAAGGGGAGCCCACCCTGCCCACCCCGTGCCAGGCTGTTGGGCTCTGCAGGGGCGATGGCAAAACCCAGCTGGAGCTGGGAGGGGAACGTGGAAGGGGCCGTGCAGGTGGGGGAGCTCTTCCCCCAGCGGAGATGGAGATGTGTGCAGCAGCCTGGAAGTGTAATAGATGAGCAAATGCATCCTGGTGTTATACGGCCATGAAGCCAACATCCCAGTAATGAATTGAGAGATAACTGAGTGAGGAGAGGTCATGAAAATGAGAACAAGTAGCTTATGTTTGCCATGACACAAAGAGAAGCTAATGGGAGAGCACTGGCAGGGGGATGAAGTGCTCAGATTAGAGAACTAAATATTCATTACTGAAATATTCTGAATGTGTACGAGTGGAACAAGATGGGATTTGTCAAGGCCAGAAAAGAGCACAGTGTTTCCTTTCTCTCCTCCATCCCAGGCTGAAGTCCTTCTGAAAATCTGAAGCAGTTCCTTGGTTTTGTCCCACTGAACCAGAACTTACTGCATTGATCAGGGGTTTCTGGGTTTACACAGGAACCCTGCGGCAGGGCACATACAGAGCTAGGGTAAGTGGCCACTGTTACACTAAATGCTTTGATTACAGCTAATTTGTGAGATACAGCATACAAACAGAAGACTAATTAAGTGGGCCAAGATAAGCAAAGTCAAGATACCAGGTGTTAGAAAGCAAACTGAGAGGATTGCCAGGTTTTGTATTTTCCACAACTTAGAGAAGAAAACTGCTGCTGATTTGATATGTTTCACAGAACTTGCTGTGAACAGCATGGCACAGAGCTTCAGGTAAACATGCTGTAATGAGAATATGTAGAATGTAAAAATAATTAGTCAAGGTTTATGGACCCTACCAGCTAAAGACAGGACACTGTGAAATCATCAAAGACACCGTACAGGTGTATAATAATATGAAAGCGTTGTACGGCAGATTCAGAGAGCAGATCTGCAGGCTTTCATAGCACAATTAATATAACTTTGTTCCCTGTTGGTGTTGAAATTAGTCATTGTAAGTACAGCAAAACACTAATAAAATACACGCTTGCTTACACTGTATCATTCCACCTCCTTATTTGTCTTATAAGCTGCTTTCTCCATTTCTGGTCTTAACACATTTGAAAGAAAGACTTCTTGAAAGTCTTCTGTGAGAGTCAGATGTGGATTTCCCTTCAAACAAGTGGGCTCTGAATACTGAAAGCACAAAAGTAGCTTGAAAGTGTCCACTTTCATCTTTCTCTTCTCTCATCATTAAAAATATTCTTTACATCACCAGTAATTTTCATCAGCCAACATCAAAGAATTCTGCACTCTGGGGAGGAAACTTGGACAGTGACCTGAAGAGCAACCAACACCACAAGCTGCTGGCAAGGCAGCTGTATTAAAACGTGGGTAACGTGGTGAATCAAGGAGTGCAAAATACACACCTGCAGAAAGCTTTAGAGCAAACAGTGATCCCGGGGGAAGGTGTAGACTAATTGCAATTAGTGCTACAAAAAGATATTACTGTTCTAATGTGTTAGCATGAGGTTGTGCACAAGAGAGTAATAACAGAAATGTCAAAGGAAGTGAGCAACCACGGAAGAGCTTGGACAGAGGGATCCAAAGATGGGTGTCTGGGGAGGCAGATCAGAAACTGCCTGTAGCAAGTTGAGTTCTCTAAGAATTAAAGGATAGTGGAAACGACGTGCAGATGGGGCAAGACACGAGCAGTGTTCTCAGAGGCAGATGCTCTTACCTAAACATGGGACATTTCAAAATGAGACCATTTGATTTGCATATAATCAATGTCCAGGACATGGACTCAACCGTGTACCCACAGCCCAGGATACCACTGCTCTGAGATGGTTGGAGACTGTGTTGGAATAGAAAAGAAAAGACTGTTAGATTTCCTGCCTTAACCAGGGTTCTACCTGCAGTCCACAAATCGCTTCCTAGGGCCGTTCATCAGCTGCACTACCCACACCGTGACCTCCCTTTTTTTACAGATGTGTAGGGCTTAGAAAGCCCTACGGGCTCCCCTCCATGAGCCTGCAAGGCAGGGCTCATCTTGTTGCTTCTGCCCCTTCTGGCTCCAAGTTCATCACAGCAACAGGCAGACATCAGCCTGGAAGACAAATTCCCTAGCAAATTTACCTCAGTACCTGAAGGACTGAATTCATTTCTAGCTCACATCCATTACGATACAGAAACATAGCTGTCTCTTTTATGAGAGGCAGTTTTAAGTGGCAAAGTCAGCTGGGTTGCAACCGGTGTGCTGCAAACTGAAGCCAAATGAGCACCTAACACATCCCCGAAAAGAACAAAGAACTGGGAGTCCACCTTCCCTGTCTTCCTCCTCCTGGAAAAAAATAAAAATAAAAATAAATCCCAAATGCCTGAACTGGGCAACCTCCAGTGCCTGGGCCTCTGAAAGCAGAATGATCTATCTTTTCCCATCTGGTTGGTCTTGGACTAATTAACTGACATGGTTGAAAATGAGCATCGGCTAATTGGAGCACTCTGTTCTCCCTCTCCCTGGCAGGAATTTAATGGATTCCAGATGATCAGTGGTTCAAAACCCATCAACATTTTCCAAGTAATCCCATATCAATGCCACCAGTCCTGAGCCAGCTTCCCAGCAGCAGGCACACATCCTCACCTGGGGCTATAAAGCCAAGCAGCATCATTGGAAAGGAAACTTGCCAAGCATCCTGAAACGGCAGGCAGATGTGTGTAGTCCCCGGTTTATATGATACCCTGAAAAACATGCCACCTGCAAAAAATAATTGGGCCAGCTGAGCTACAGGCCTTCTGTGAAGCCAGAGGAAATCCTTCAAACTAGCCCACGCAACCTAAAGAAGCAAAGGCCACCTGCAGAGCTCCTCACGGGAGACCTGGCCTCATGCAGAGCTAACAGACAGTTGTGTGACCGCCCTGAGGGTGCTGGGTCTCTGAATCCAGGGTCAGCAGAGACAGGATTCCCCAGGACTTCCCCAAATTTAGGCATGAATATTGCAATGCCCACGTGAAAGCAACATACAAAAAGATGTCCTTTAAAATATGACCATGTAGAGTGATGAATGCTAAAACCAGTTGTTTTTTTTATGCAACTCTGTCTACAACAGTCGGTGGGGTTTATTTTGTTTTCAGTTATACTGTAAAGCAGGGTTAAGCCCGCTGAAGTCAGGAGATGGCCTGCGATGAAACCAAGGTATGTGAGAACAGACTCCCACCTGATGGAAGCTTTCTTCATCTCTCTGCAATACGAATTTTTTAAGATTCTCTTGGCATGTCTTGTTTTCTGCTCTTTAGTGGATATTAAAAAAGTGCATATTTTGATTCCCGAACTATGATTAACTCCAAGGATTTTTTTTCCCTCTATTTTCTTCTTAAATAATTAAATTATAGCAAAATTATATTAAAAGCTAGATTCACTAAGAGGAGTTTTTACACGTTTGAACATTTTATTTCTGTGTTTATCAAGTTTGGAAATAAGAAAGCATAAATAAAATATCTTCATGGAATGGTAATTCACTTCTTTTTCTCTAATACATGAAATACAGTTGTGGAATACAGATCATCTTCTAGCTAGAAAGATCATTTAATATTTATTACTATGCCATTTGGCTCTTCAGATGTAAGGGGAATATCTCACCATGATCTGTGAGACCAGGAATAGTCTCACAGATCCTTCTTGATCTGTGGACTTTTAAGGTCCTGACCTCAGAACATACCTCCACTAAACAACAGTGGACCGATGTTCATTTTACCCCAGCAAATTTCAGTTTAAGTTACAGGATTTTGGGAGAATTCCCAGTCTCAGCCTTTTAGAGGCACCAACATAAAGTTCATCTTTCTCCACCGCAATACAAGCAAACAGCTTCAGGAAACAAGACTAAGGAATTTATTTACTGTGGAAATGGGAGCCTTGTGAAATTGGAGAAAATTCTGTGACTCTGTAAGGCCAGAGTCAAGATGAAATTGCCTCTGCAGCAGGACGCGCAGTGGCTTCTGTTTCCCAACATCTGCTTTAATCAGGCTACAAAGAACTTTCCAACAGCTTCCGTAATAAATAAATAAATAAATAAATCCTGTTGTGATAAAAAAGTAAGCTATACTTTACTTGAAAACGTAAATGTGCTCCATTCTTAACAAGTACTGACATTTTCTGTGTTTTATGCATGTTGAGTGATTTGGATAGGTGGGTAACGTCCTGGATTCTCCGTGGATGTTTACCTGTCCTGGCTTAATGGGTTCAGCTCTGCTGCGTGCATGTGCTTAAATACCCACATAGATATATGAGTCATATCACATTAATATAACAATGTACTAAATGATACGACTGATAATAGGCAGCAATTTTAAGTACTGACCACCTCTCTCCTTACCTCACACACTTCAGAAAATGACAGCTTGGAAGAGGTAAAAGCTAATCTGCTGACAGCACTCACTCAGTGTGTGCTCTGAATCTCTAATGCATTCTGAGTTGTGGTAATAAATTTAATACCATTAAGGGCCTGTTCCATCTCCCAGATGGATATGACACAAAATCCAAGCACGTGAATGGAAAAAATACTGTTGATTTCAACAGCTTTTCTAAAGAGTAGCTTAGGAAACAGTGGGAGCTCTTGTGCACTGAGCACTTTTGAAGATCCAGCCCCTTTGAACAGGAGGCAGAACTCTCTTAAATACCTGCGCCTTTATGCTCCCTTTCGGGTGGCAGCATGTCTTCCTTCCAGCATGACAAACAGCTGCTAATAGGATATTTTTTAAAAAGCCATCACCCCAAAGCTTGACTGCCTCTCCGTGGTTCAATTGCCACTTTGGTTTGTGGTTCAATAACCACTTTGCCTCCCTCCCTGTTTGTAAAACTGAACAAAATGCACCGAGAATTGCAACGAGATTACAGGCAAGGGGCAGCACTATAAAACATCTTCCCCTGCTCACTCCTACGAACACAGGGTAGAAGCCTGTATCACGCATTCACTCCTGCAAACACGCATTTTGAGACCTCACTATGGTCTTGTGGCATTCAACCCTCACATTTCTTTTCACCTCTAGAACTGAGCGTACGCCACCAGCTGGGCAGATTCAGCCCCAAGGCGTTTGTCCTCCTTGAGTACTTCAGGGCTGCCTTTTTGCCCCAGCCCCACGCAAGGTGGCACATCCTGCACCCACCCCTCATCCTCTGCATCTGCCCACACATTGAGCTCCCTAAGCGAGCACAGCTGAGGACCTTTCTCAAATCTCCAGCATGAGACTGGCTCAGGTCTTTTCAAGACGTTAGCACCTTACCTTTGAAATATAAATGACAGTGGGGCTGAATCCCAAGGTAAGCAAGAGGCATCAGCTGTGTGCTGCTGGCAGGGCACAGCTTGGGGCAGCGGTTGTGGTGGTAGCACCGGTCTTATCACAGGTGGCTGCACGACCCGTAACCCGGGCGTCAGTGCTGCTAGTTCAGCCTCTAATTGCACTGTTGTTAAGCATAATGGCACACAAAAAGAAAAGCGTACATTTTTGTTACAAAAGGGTTAAAATCCTCTTATTGTAAATTTTCATCCCTACACCCCAAAATGTTTCATTTCTTAAAATCAAAAGCTAATTTACATGCCTGATTGCTCATTTAGAGACCAGGGGAATTGAAGCGATCCTTTCCCATATGAAAAAATACAATTTAACTTTTTCCTCATTATTAGGTATTGGCAAGGCAGACACCGACCAATTATCCTATGAAAAATATATCAGTGCCCCCCCCAGAGCGAGGGGGGCCGACGTTGCCTGGTGACAGACACACCGAGCCACCAGCTGCGCTCTGCCTTCGCTACCACTGACAAACCACAGGCTATTTCTGTCCGAGGCAGGAGCCGAGCATTCACGATCCCACCGCATTCCTTTCATTTCATTTTTAAATTCCCGTCAAGCTCCACGCGCTTTTGTCAGAAGCGGCGAGGATGGCGGGCGTGCAATCTGCGGGCAGATGGGATAACCAGGGCAGAAACAAAACGTCCTAAAGCTGCTGAAAGGGAGGTTGCTTCAGCTCCAATCTCCAGCCAACACTACACCTGAGCCTACAAAGGATCCAGTTGACGCCCAAGCAGGTTCAGTTGCTAAAAGGCCATATATACTTAAAATACAGTCAGTTCCAAGGCAGACCTCCTAACTGCAAAACACTAAGGAGCTGAATGCTGAAGGTTAGGACACTGCAGCAAACTTGATTTCTATGAAGAAGCACCACAGGATGGTCAGAGTCAACACTGGGAACAGATTTTTATTTTTTTATTTTTTGTAACACAATTTCATTCTCTCATATCACTTCAAAGTGCTCTCTGTTTTCAGGGTTTTACACATCATTCAGCTACTCGGACCTAAAACCAGTTCCCCGTTTCTGTTTGTCTTAGCCCTGCTTACCCAAGCTACATGCATGCAAAACCTTTCTTTGCACTTTTAACACTGTGAAGTCATTTCATAAATGCTTTTAAAGTTATTTCATATCAGAAATCCTTTGGAGCGCTGATGGTACTACCGTGGCGCACACCCTGAACAAGAAATGCAGAAAGCTAAGCAGAAAACAAAGGGTAGCAGATGGATTCAGACAAGGAGAGAGAATATGTGATGCAAACCCTCTGCTGCCCTAACGACTTTGGTAATTAGGGCATGATCTCCCCCCAGGTCTGCCAGTGCTGCTGACCACTCAGCACCCACAGCTCCAGCAGCAGTGGGACATTCTACCTATAGCAAGGGTTTTTCTCTCTACAGTGAGGTTCCTATAGGAACAGAAATCTACAGCTGTCTTTTTTTGTAAGCAAGATTTCATTTCAAGCCACTTTTGTGTTGCAGCCTGGTATAACTCCATAACCATCTTGTATTATCATTTCTTCTCTCTTTTGATGTGTGTTTATTTTCCAGTAGACATATACGTTTGTGTCTTTCTCTGCAGTATCACTCTGTCCTCGTACAGCTGTTGACTTGAACTCTTCTCTCTCCCTTTTTATGTTCAAATTCAGCATAAAAGGAATTCTGGGGCAGGACCATGTGCTGAGCACCTCCAAACTTCCATTTGCATGGGAAATATTTCTTCACAGGTGCTACTTGTTCCCAATCCGATTAGGATCAGTGGAAAATGCTCATCATCCTTTAGGATATCTAGCATTCATACTGTTGTATAATTAACTCTCCTTACCACCTGCATTTGTCGAATTCCAACAAAAATATCTTTCTTGCCAACGACCTCACTTTTGGACGAGCATAGAGCACAGTGACTCAGCCTAGGGGTAGGTGAGAGCAGTCACTCCAGCACAAAATTGCTGTGCTTTGTGTTGAGGATATTTATTAGTAATTGGATTGCCTCTGAAATTACAACAACAGTGGATAATCTACCCCCTAGAAAAAACCTGGATATTGTTGGCCTGCTTCTTTATAGCAAATGGAAAAAAAGGTAATTATTATACATGCCAAATGCATCAGTCCTAACGCGTGCATGTTCAAAGCACTCTTTGTGCCATTTATTTCTTCTTACAGTGGTTTGGAGAAGAAGCACCCTTCAGAGAGAAAGTCTGCAGAGAAGATATGAAACAAGTCCTTCTTATCTCACTTGCCCTAAAAGATCTCAACTGATTTTAATTAAACTAATCAGAAGGTGGCAATTTGGGCAAGATTTAGAGTACAGAGGAAAGAAACGTTCAAAAGGTACAGCTTCCCTGCTTTTTATCAGCACAGCCCAAACACAAGCTGAGGACCATGAGTCGAAATATTCTCTCCTGTTGAGTGGTGGATGGGATAAGCTGCAAGGATTGAATTTGGCCCTGAATGAAGATGCAGTATTATTCCCCATGCTTCATAATGTACTGAAAGACACTTTGTGCTCATATATTTTCTTTTTATGCTTATCTTTTGGCAGAGGCGCTGCAAAATATGTGGTAGAGCTGAGAAGATTTTCTTCAAGGACATTTTAAGCTCCCAGGTATGAAAGTTGCTCAAAGTCTACAATTATTATTGCCCTTTAGGAAAAACATCTGTGAAAACTCTGATTGCATTCACTTTAAGGCTTGCTGTTATATTTATAAACAGAAGTGATGGTCATTTGGCTTTTTAGAAGC
This sequence comes from Cygnus atratus, assembly GCF_013377495.2. Classification (NCBI taxonomy): domain Eukaryota; kingdom Metazoa; phylum Chordata; class Aves; order Anseriformes; family Anatidae; genus Cygnus; species Cygnus atratus. The sequence continues at coordinate 3,158,289 of NC_066371.1, read as the reverse complement.
CCATTTTGCTGTTTATCTGTAGAGGGGAAAAAAGATATAGAACAAGAAGTACGTTTCAGAGGGATGTCTTAAACAGCACAACTAGAAAAAGTTTCCCATCTGCTACAATTCCATTAAATGCTGAAATGAAGAATTTTCAAGCTTGTGATTTTGCTGCTAAAGGTGTAAGCAGTTCTAGTCACATTTACAGTTTGTATCCATCCAGGCATATGTGGAGAGTTTACAGATGCCTGAGAAAAGCCTGAAAAAGGCCTAAATTTGTACTCACAGACAAATACATTTTGATTAATGAATCACATCGACACATAAACCTCTACTTGTATATCAAAGATTTCTGAGTACGTAAATCTCTCTGGATAGGAAAATATTCCATTAGCACTAAACAGAAATGCATTTGAGAAACAAGCAAACAAAAAAATTAAATCAACCAACCAATAAACAACAACAAAAACAACAACAACAAAAAGCCTTTCTAAATATCTGTCACTCGAATAAGCACAGTATTTTTCAGCCTATGGCTGTCTTTATAATCATTTCAAATGAATAAAATTCTTCAAGAATTAGCTCCATATGACAAACTGAAGAATCCTCAAGAAATATGCTCTTTGGTTTCCAGTTAGCTGTGGAATAGTCTGGAATGTTTAACTGGTCTTCATGAATGGCTACACCATGTTTTAATCTTATTCTTGTGTACCAAAGCTTGACCCACCTTGCTTGTAACATAAACAGCACAACATGACCCACAAAGAGAATAACTGTGTTCAAGTTTCATAGTACTGCCAATAATTACTTGCAGTGAAAGGATGAGCTATTCTACAGTCCTCACTGTGAATGGAGGGCACAGGAAGTTCTCAGAATACAACGTGTGTACTCAGAGTCTCAATATCTGTACTGTTTGAAGAAACGAATTACATCTGCACATAGAAACTCCATGCCCACATGGGTATGTAAACTTGATGATGACAGTAATAGGGATTTATGCCTTTAAATAGAAAACTTGCAAATGTGTGTCTGGTTAAGCTAGCCTGTGCTTTGCAGATGAACCTATCACTCGGCCAGCTCAAAAATTAGAGCTGGCAGTTAAAGAGATTAACTGAGGTAGGTATGCATGTGGTAGATACACACGTGGCATTGAATTTTAAGTGCAGCTCCTGTCTGTCCTTCTTAGGGTAGTGCAGGTTTTTGTTTATTTTGTTCTGTTGTTTGTTTTTTGGTTGTGGACAATCTCAGCTTTATTTCTGACTATTATGAAATGATAAATAAAATACCATATTGCACATAACAGGGAAAAATCCCAATCCCAAAACAGTCCTCTCTGAAGTTACAAACAACAGTCATAATTCAGCAATGATAAGGATCTAAATAATTGAATGAACTTCTAATGGTCAGCCAGCAAGCTGGGTTTTATGTCAGGATATAATCCTTGTAGGACTCCCTAGTTATTAAAGACAAAATGAATTTGCCCTATCGATTCCTTTTTATTGTTATTATTTATTTTTACACACCTATGTTTCAGTAGTTTCTGTTACTTATTTTTGGTAGTTTGACGGTTCTTCAGCTCTCCTTTAAACAAAAATCATTCAGAAATATGACTATACGTTATGAGATTCAGTGGAATATTCCAAACCATATAGTTTAAGACTAAAGAAAAATCTGGCAAGTCTAGATTTTGTTTCTACCCAGACTGCAAGTTACTGGAACAGAAATGAAGTGCGTGTAAAATTGCAGAAATACATTTCTTTTCTTGCCTTCATGCTTCTGAATAGCTGAGACAGACCCCAAAGCTCCTAAATTGTCAAAATTAAGGCAGGAAGGGAAATGCAGTCCTCTCGGGAGCTTTTGTGGTGAGAAGGCTGCTATGGCAAAAGCTGTCAGAGACGCAAGGTGAGCACACACCTGCTGGCAACAATTCCCCATGGAGATGCTAATTGCAAAGCAGAGATGGGAGGTAAGTGAAAGGAGTGTATGTTTCAAGACAAAGAAATTATTAAAGAATGATATGATTAGTGGAGCTTTCCTTCCTGAAAAACTACCGAAAGACTCCAGGTGTGAAAAGGCTTAAGGTAAGCAGAGCTCTGCTCTCCCAGAGCAGTACAGCAGGGCTGGGAGTCAGAGATGAAAGCGATTGATCTTGATGCAATGGTGGCTCTAAAGGACAAGATTGTGCTCCTGTATTGGTAAGGAGGAGAACTGGGTTCATAACTTTTCAGATACCAATATATTATGCCCTTTGTCTGCAGCAATTTCTGTGCACTTCATTAAAAGCAAAATAGAGCAACACTTGACAGTCTATTTTCCTTCTCCTCCTTCTCATGCTACTTCATGCATCATTTGTACAGTTTTCTGCTGGAGGCAAAAATGGAAAGTCTATTGCTTACAGCTTCTTCCCAGCCTTCTGTTTAAAACAAAACACTGAGTTTGGTTATTTCTCACATAACCTCATCTGCAATTTCTTCACTTTTAACGTTCAAATTCTATTCTTGCCTTGACCAGAAAACATCTTATGAAAAATCTTCATTATGTTAAGTTCTTTGATATTTATTCCATAAGATACTTATCAGATATATTGGAGCACATGCTGGAAAACTGTGATACCTGCTTATAGATTCACTAAGCCTTAAGAGGAAGAATGTCTTAGTGTTATCCAGTTATCTCGAATCGTGATCCAGTTCCAATTAATGAAATGTATAGATAGGTATATTTATAACATAAAAAGTAGATCACTCGGTAACAAATTACATGGGTGAATAAATAAAAGAAAAACTTCTTGATCTATCCTGAGGCCACATCAGAAAATCATCTCCTACATTTAACTTGCTAGTAAACAACTCTGTTTCAGAGAAGTGTAAATCTCCTCCTCCTCCTTCTGGTGACTATGTTTTGTTTTTCTGTGAATTCTACCTAATACCAAAATAAAAATGATACCAAAATTCAGCTACTACTGATTTTTGAAAGCATTGCAGGTTTGATAGGTTTGGGGCAATGGATATTTCATCTTTTACAGTGCGCACTGGAGCACATCCAAATAGCCTTTTAAAATTATAATTGAAGTTTTATACATGTAATAACCTGACTACTGAAATTACTGAAATGCAAATTAAAAATAATTACTATTGCTGTCATATATCTATCTTCTATAGGCAAGAGTTGTCCTACAGCACAACTGGCATCTAATGGGGACTTCAGGGACCAGGGACCATTTCAGCTTCTATGCCTTGTTTCTGCAGAAAAGGGGAGCAGAGGGAAAGCAGATCAGAGGAACATTTAGCCCCCTATTTCCATGTAGCCATTCAAGCTTAAAATCCTACTCCTGGCCTTGCTGGAGTTAGCTCATGTAGCCCTTAAACACATAACTTCAGGTTATCCCAGGACTAGAAGCAGTAGTGTTCTTGTTTCCTCCAAAAATTCCATGCAATCAACTGTATTTTAGCTTTTATGTTCCCCCATCCATTTTAGCGTTGCTTCAGATACAATGTGCTCAAGGAGGGATTTCCAAATTGTGTTACATCCCTCACCACTGGTGATACAAAATTACTTCAAAGCATTATGAAAAGCTAATTGAATAGCTAAATTTCTCTTCAGATGTCTGTTCCCCATGTATGGAGTCTGGCACTGCAGCAAGAGAGGAGCAAATTAAATCTGGTAATCCACAAGTGCCAGTGATGCAGGCTGAAGGTGACAATTTTGTGTGTTGTTGTGGCAGATTATTTGAAAGAAGAGGCAAAGCTCAGACTGGAGCAGCAGGTGAGAAGCGTGTTTAGCTAACTTGTTGGCACCCATTTATCCAGGAGATTTCACAGTACTTTGAGGAACAGTGTTTTGGTTGGTAATTTAAAGCACTTCCCCTTTCTGAACAACAATGCTTCCATCCTCCCTGAATTCAGCCTTTACCTGCTGCTGCTCCTTGTCCATGAGCTCATTTCTGCCAGGCTCCATAACCTTGACAAGAGAGTGTGAGAAGTTTGCAGAGTTGATGCGTAAACTTTATCTTTCCAAGAAAATGCTATCTATATTAAATGCTAAAATTAACCAAGGCTAATTGGTTGCCACACACAGAGCACGATATGCTCTACTGGATAAAGGAACAAATGTATTAGTAGATTTAAACTGTGCCATTATTCTCTATTACAGAAAGTGTGCTCACCCTATTAAACTTGTGGCATCAGAGCCACGCTACTGACTGCTCTTACATGCCGAATACGGTCACCTAGGATGGCCCCAAGAGCCATGGCTCAGAATTAACGAAAAGGAAACAAACCTATTTAAAATACAAATACATGTTCTTACCTTTCACATATCCTGGAAATTATTTGCAATTAGAGCTTCATTCCTCTAAGTTTCAGAGAAAGCCATGAATATTGAATAGTACAACTTTTGTATTGATTTGTGCTTCCTAGGACAACACTTATTTTATTTCAGATCCTTTATATGGAATGACCCTGGTCACTATCAGAGATTCACAGCTGGAGAATCAGGACACTCTCATCAGTTATCTCCCTTTTTCTGGATAAGACAAGTAGTGAACCAGAGACAATGGAAGGAGCAGTTGAAAGCAGTGAGCATTTAGCGTGATTACCCCTTCTGCACCAGTACAGAAAGCTGCTAACATGGCAAACGGAACCTCTACATGGCAAATTTAACTTTAAAATTGCTCCCCAGAGTCCTTGGAAACAATTAACAAAGGTCACGGGTGATTTCCCTGGTAGCTGTTGTCCCATAACTGGCTTTGCGCCTCAAGACCTTACTCTCTCATTAGGGCTCTAGGCTTACCAAGCTGTGTAAATGTATTACGGTTATAGCTGCCTGGTGTAGCTAACACATGAAAGGAAAGGATCACATGAAAACATTCTACGATATAAAGGAAAGACTGCCATGAATTATAAAGACTAGATTTCCAGCTGGGTAGAAGTCATGAGTTGTTTAAGATCTCTGGTAAAAGATAACTCATTAAAAAAGTATTTGAGTCATAACTCATGCCTATGCCTGGATTCATCTTTCCTGAGATATTTACTTATCTTGGGACCAAAATCATGCTGAAGTCCCTAGCAGTTAACAAAAGGAGCAGGGTGGCACCTCCACAGGTGGAATCCAGGAGAACTGCCCTCAGAACACAAACATCTCAGTTTCTTCCCTTATTTATGACACAACTTTGAAGCTGAAGAAAACTGCAGGGAATACTCAAAAATTTCTAATTTCTATAAATGTCTTTTCTAGAAAAGAATTAGATGGAATAATCATTTGATCCCACACAGGAAACATAGTTCCTTATTTCCTTCAATGTACATGGAGGTACTTCTGAGCTAAGACTACTGATTCTCCTAAATAACTGAAGCCCATACTTGGGTAGCTAAAATTCAAGCCTGAGGAAGGCCAACACAGTATCTTCTTACTCCCTTTCTTCAGTTCCTCTGATTATTTGACAGCACCGTGTTATCCAAATGTTTGTTTAACTCAGAATGTTTGCTTAATTAAAAGCAAGCTTTGCAATGAAAATATACTGCCTGGTGTCTGCATATTTTATTGCAGATTGAGCTGAGGGGACACTAGGAAGACGAGCTATAGTATTACCAAAATACTATACACCAAGCAAACAAAAAGATACAGAGTTTTCTTCTTTTTTTTTTTTGTTCAATCATTGTAAATGGATGCAAACTTTTTTCTTTGTCATTTAATTTTAAATTAGTCTATTCAGACATCTGCTAGGATCTGCCTGAATTTAAAAAAAAATGAACACAGATCTGATACGAGCACTCAAGTTCTGCTTTCCTCAAATCTCATTAACTTGCACGGACACACTGTGGAACTAATTGAACATGCCTAGCACAATATTCTAGACTTTGATTTAACTTTATTATAGTCAGAAGGAATAACATTGTAGAAAGAAAAACGTTGCTGAAGACTCAATAGCATACAGTCTTGAAGTGGATCAATAAAAGCAGACTGCTTATCCTAATGCATTATTTTAATTATTGCTCCTTTAAGATGGAAAGAGAATTTCCCCAAAAGTCAGAAAAGCAGTATTCAACACAAAGGTCTTTGCTTTCTTTCAAGAGCCAAGTGTATAGTTTACTTCCCAAAATTTCTTGAGAATCTTTATTCTTACCACTACAGGGAGAATTTCTGATATTGTTGCAATCTCCTCCTCTTCCTGTGACACATTATGGTTGCATTTTTCAACATTTGCTAAAGGTTCTGAAATTGCTCTACAACACCAAGGAATATTCTGCTGACTGTGAACATATTCTGAACTAAACATCTGTTGCAGAACTCCAGAAATTATAGAGGAATTGCATTTGGTAACACAGATGGTCTTTTCAGGTCTACGTTCCTACCATATCCAGTAGTTAGGACTTTCAAAAACAGATTAACAAAATTGAAGGGCTTTTATTTGTTTTATGTTTGTGGGATTTATATCCGTACCAACATAACAATCATCTGGAAATCCCAGTAATTTCAGCAGTCAGACTGCCGGTTTAAATCTACTTGAAGAGATACTTTAGTATTGATTTTTTTTTTATTATTTTTTGAGAAATCTGAATAAGAATAAATTTTCTTACTAACTGGCAGAATCTGAAAAGTATCTGATTTCAAGTTGCAAATCCTACAAGCAGAATAACCTCAAAATTCTTTGATATATGGTAACAGAAGGATTCATAATATGAAGTGTAAATCCTTGTCTACTACTGCATGTTCATGAAGTTTAGAGGATAGCTACTATAAGAAAAACTTTCATTCTTGGGGCATCCCCATTCAAGGTTGCTGTCAAAGTTGTATAAGAAATAGCCATGTAGTTTTCATGGACTTTCCAGATACCCATCCCATCTCTATAATTTCTTAAAATAAATAAATAAAACAAATGTCCCTTTTTCTATGAATAATGGGAAATGAGGAAGAATCAATCATTGGCAAAGTAAAAGATGCTTAATATTGACTGTTTTTCTGAAGGATGAGGAAGCTTTTCTAATGGTCTTTTGGGAACAGGTGGAAGGGGTAGCTTATAGATTTGTTTTCCTTTCTGTATTCTCAAAGGAGTAAGGAAAAGATGAGGCTATGATAGATTATAATTCTGCAAGGAATGACTAATGAGTTACTGAACTACCATTGTAGCAGTAGTGGAGGAAGTAATAACCAGAGTAATCGGGTTTATTGGGTTTCTGCTTAGCACGCATCCAGTCCTCCCCTAACATCCTGTCCCTTCAAATCACTTTTATGGTCTATGTCTTTCCTTTTATTTTTATTATACCTGACTTGAGTTATTTCATAAGATTTGACCTTGTGTTCTTAATCTCATGTACTTTTTCTGAATAGTTTATCTTCTTTACTCACCTTCAATAACTTCTGTCAAATAGTCTGTATAAATATAACATCTTAGTCTGTAATGCCAGGCTATATGTGACTCAGAGAGAGGATATACATTAATATAGCCCCAAGAGCTAAATCTCTCATTCTCAGACAAACAGGTTTAAAAAAAATAATACTTTAGGATACATTTCACTGAAGTGCATGGCTCTCTTGCACAAGTTACACTGGTACATGTGTTTAAATTAGTTACAGCTTCAATTTATTTATTTATTTTAACAGGTAGGAAACAGCAAGAATTACATGAAAGTTCAAAAAATAGCTATTGTTTTCTATGATGTTGTGGTTGTATTTTTTTTTTTTTCCTTCCTGAGAGGCTTTTACACTCCTGCTGTGAAAATGTCTCTGTTGAAATGTATTCTTGCAGGGAAAAAAACAATCCCACATTTCATATTTCCTGACGGTGACATTCCACTTCCAATTCCCCAAGAGCAAACTAGACATTTCATTCAAGCCTAATGACACAGTAGCTGGTTGTTCCCTTAAGCTGAGTGGTTTGCATAGTGATTTTATTCCTCTTGCAATATTATGTCATGCTGTTTCAACAGGATCTCCCTTTGGGGAAGTGTTTTCAGCCCCCACTCATGCTTTCAGCATATCTGGAACTTGTATTCACAGATTTCCCAATGGCTGTTCATTTCACAGTCAGTGCAAAGGCGTGGCTCATGGTTTCTCATTTCCACTACATATGCTCTAATCCCAGTTGGTTTCATTCGCTCTCAAGAGAAAATAGACCAAACAAGTTCTGGATTATCAAACTGTTATTGTGCCCCTATCTAACAATAATTTTCATGGCTTGTATATCAGATAAATTCTTTTAGGGAAAAAGAGACATTTTTGTAGCCAGTCTGCATCTTCCACCTATAAAAGAGAAACTGCAATACTTACCTCCTTTTTGAAAGACTGAGATGAATTGATGAAAAATAATGCTGTAAGAGCTAAGTGCCCTTTTGATTCCTGAGTTTATTCTCCCTGTATCTTTGTACAAAGGAAAATAAATTATTATGAAACTACCTAGGAGATGACAATTGCTGCTTGACCTTCTAGTTACAGACTGTGCAATGTAACTTAAATAAGGCAACGTGCGAGTCACTGCAGGAAGAGAAAAGTGCAAAGGTTTCAGAGAGTTTGAAGTGGTCAATTTTGCTTTTCAGCCTTTAAAGTGCAGTCTCTTGGGATGAGCTCAGTTTCCATGCAACAAAATCAACAAGGAAAACGGTTCTACAGTCCTTCCATGCAATGGTTGTGGGAATCTTTTTTGACAAGTTAGGCATCTTCTCCATTTCATTTATAAAGCCTCCAGTCAGGCACAAGACCATGCATTCATGTTTTCTACGTAAAAGTATGAGATATTTCATCCTCACTGAAAATATACAACATATCACTGAGACAGTTAACTCTGACAGTTCAGAGGTTTTTGAGGATTAGCATGCTCTGGTTGTGCCTTCAACTGTGATCATGATCATAGTAAGATCATGTGCCAGGTCTGATACATGACAATTTGGATATGTGTAATTTCCTACAGCTTAGAAACAATAATAATAATAAACGGACAATATATTAAAAAGCTTCAGACATACAGGTATTATTAGGAGGCCCAATTGACTCTGAAACATCATTCTGAAGTCAGTAGGTGCAAGGCAAGGCCACAAATACAGGCTGGGGCAAAGTCCTGCTTCCCTGGGGAGTCCCATCAGGGTCTCAGCATCATTAATTTCCCCTTTACAGAATCTACGGATGGGGCATGAATTAACACCAGTTCTGGAGGCTTTCAGACATTTTGTGGTATCCTTCTGTGGTTACCTGCACTTCATTAGACAGAGAGAAGAAAAAAGTATTTCTAATGGAGAAAAATTATATGCAATAAGGGATTAGTTGAGTCTCATATAATGCAGAGATTATTAGAGTCCTTATATTTCTTAGATTCATTGAGTTCAATGAGTATGGTTTTAGTGGCCTTCTTTATCCATTAAACCTTGAATTGAATTCCCCTTGTTTTATACACTAGCATCCTCCAGCTCTGCTAATAGAAAGATGTCGGCACTTTTCAAATCCACAGAATGTGGCTGCAGCAGAAATAACACATACAAGCATGGGTACCTTCATTTAGGGAGAAGGCAGGGGAAAGGACTGATGATAAGTATAATAGTAAATGCATTAGGCCAACAGGGTCAACAGCTAATCTTGCTGCAGTCTGAAAAAGGTTATTTTAATTCTAATAATTGTCCCCAACCACCAGCAGCAACTGATGTGCTGCCACTTTTATCAGCTTGCTGCTTGCCATGTTCATATGCAGCTGCACTGCCAGATGAACACAAATTACCTGCTCAAGTCAATGAAAGTGATTGCTTCTGCTTACATTATTGATCAGCTGCGCTGCCTATACAAAGCTCGGTCATTGTACCACCAGTAGCTTAGCGAGGATGAGTTGTCTGTAGTTACCACAGTATTTAGACAAGCAAGGAACAGACTAATTTTTATTATACTGATGATCATTATTATTTTTCTTAATGACTAGCATTTATATGATGCTGATCATGCAGTTACCCTACAGCAGTCAGCAAGCTTCACAAAAGGTTTTACAAGCTATATTTCCAAGCCTGAAAGCATTATTATTACTATTGCAACTACTTGTGATGTGGCCTAGGGCCAAAAGAAAGATCATGGTTATCTTTTATAGGTGTTGTGCAACTTCTTAATCACAGAAACCATCGTGTATTCCCACCTTTAAACAGACCATACAACAGAGCCTACAACTATGACACGTATGTGGAGGGCCACAGGTGGTGAGGGACATGCCATAGGTGTCCAGTTCACCAGCTCTGTAAGTGAAAAATCACAGAAGCCACCAAGAAGGGTTGCCACTGCTCACAGACATTCATCAACATTGTCACAGCCAACCAAGGAGCCAACATGGTCACCATCTCAGGAGGCTCTTTTTCACTTTCAGCTTTTCAGGGGAAAGCTCCTACGGAACACAGTGTTTTATTTGCTAATTTTTCAAATAAGGTTTGAAGTATTTTGTCAAGTATTCAGTAAATACCCTAAAAAATATACAAGTATATACATACTGCATATATACAATATTGTACATTTATGTTTTGTTGTTATAGTAAATAACAGAACAACAGCCTGGAACCAGGGTGTCTTGAAATCTGTGAAGCTCTATTGGGCAGGTTTGTCTGCCTTCACAGAGATGTCCACATGCCGTTACGTGCTGTCATTTAATAATTTGAGTTCTGTCTGACTGTCCTATGCACCACAAATAAGGGCACAGGGAGTTTGCAGCAGCCTACTTGAGAATCCTGCCTTTTTCACAAAATCAGCGCCTCTAGGTGCCTTTTCTTCCCAGTGCTTTAACTCCACATTTGTGTGTTAAGGGGGAAGCAATTAATTACAGAGGTTTCAGCAGAGCTGAGAGCTCTTCACTGGAAGACACCTTAATATTGGGTAGAAATAAAGCAATCCAAGAACTCTGGACTGACTCCAAGACCAATGCTCATCTCCTTTCTTTATGAATACTAAGAGTTGCCTCCACTCCCCCAAACATATTTGAGGAAATTATTTTTTCCACCTGATTATTTAGCCAATTCCCCATAGCAGAGATAAGAACCACAGCATATGCATTTTGCAGATTACTGATCTTTGTTATTCTTGTATTTAACTATTTCAGCCTAAACAGCTGGAGTACTTTTTTTTTTTGACCCCATAAAAGATAAATTAAATTAGAAAGTTCTGCTCAGCATGGAGAAGTTTAGCCGCCTATCTTCAAGCCTCACATGAGATGAAACAACTTTTTAGTTGTACTTGTTAGATGCATCTTTGGTGGATTAGTTGGGGAAAAATATATTTTAAACTAAAAAAGGTAGCAACTGTCTAGGAACTCTGTTATGAACCATTACAACTTCATGGGCTTTGTAAGTAATATAAGAAGATTGAAAAACGTGTTTTGTGTTGCTTCTTTGTTACCATTTACTAAGCTATTTTGTCTAAAATGTTGGAGTAAAAGATGGGATTTCCACCAACATTAAATCATTGATTTCTATACTTAAAAGGTGAGAGAGAAAACCTGACTAATTCATTCATTGATTCTGAATAAGACCCAAGACATGGGAACTACTCCAGCATATCAAAGAGAACAGAAGTTACTTCCAAGTTCTGGTAGTTATCCAGTCCCTGGTGTTTCAGGGATTGATGTCTAATTATTGAGTTTGAAGCTGGTACCACCCAGAATCCACTGCCTGGCAGAGGGCACACTTATCTCACTCTACAGCTATCAGAAAACGTGCAAGGAGCGCACCAGGCATGTGTTGTACCAAGTCCTGCAGCAGAGACATCCCCAAGCAGCTCCTGTTGGGGTAACACGACTGATCTGCACTAACTGAGCCCACGTTACCTTAACTTCTGTGCTGCTACCTGCCAAGTGCAGCTGATTTTGACTGGCTTCAGTGGTCCTGAAGGGGAGGCGAGGGGGGTGTCCCTGGGCACAGAGGGGACCCACACCAGGCAGCATTGTGGACGTGGCTGGGTGTACTGCACACCTTCTCCCACACATCCTGGCAGCATTTGCTAGTATTTTTCTTTTATCTGGAGAAGAACTTACAGCAGCTATGCATACTTCACAATAACTTTCAGAACAATTTGGCTACATCTGGAATGAACAAATATAGAAATGCACATCTTTTTAGGTATTAATATCTACAGAAAAAAAAGAAAGAAAAATCATGTTTACTGTAGCTCCTCACTTGTTATCAATATAAAATTCTAAACAGGTGACTGACAGCTGGCAAAACGTGAACGAGTTGTGTTAAGGACTAGACTTGCTGTGGAGACTTGCAAGTCTCTTTATGGAATTGGAGCCTCATGAAAAAAAACATAAAACAGTCTTTGTCATTCAAAAGGGTAAGCTGTCTATAGATCATGAAGATGACAGGCAGTTATCTTGTTGGAAAAATCTGATGTCTGACAAAGTGATAGACATTGTGATTAATGACACATGGGGATTATGGCAGGTTAATGAGGTAAGCCTATCTCACTATATGAACAAAACATCACTGGGACTTTTTAGGCAGACAAGTTGCAATTCTTCTCACACACTACGTTTACAGTATTTATTTTTGCAAGTGAAAACACCCCTAAAAGTGATCGAAAGTTTTCTTTGCTATTCGAGTTACACTTACAAATCATCCAATCTTTCCCCTCGGTCTTCAATTGACTTTTTAAAGCCAGATGCAGTTTCCACGTTCAGTCATGTAACGTCACTGTTTAGATGCTGTCCTCAAAACAGTCCCCCCAGCCCAATGAATGCCCTGTCCGTGTCCACCTGGTTGGCGCTACACAAAAGCAGAGCTCGAGCAGCGGTCTGCAAGCTGTGTGAAGGCAGCCACACGCTGACCCCACCAGCTGCTGCTCTCCTACAGCAAATCACGACAGGATGACTTTGTTTAATCGTTTCCTGAGAGCCTTTTACCAGTTTTTGGAATCTCCCTCTGGCTGGACTATGATTAAATGAGGATTTAGTCACCAGTCATGACTCCTACAAGCCGCAAAGCCAGACCACAGTGCACGAGGCAGGAGAGGAACAGGGACGTTTCCATACCATGCCTCTGGGTGCAGGCTTGGCACGGGCTCAGCGTAGCCCCGCTGCAGTCACACGTCTTTTCCTCTGCTCACGCAATAAACTAAAAAGCACGCACAATCTGTAAAACTCAGAACAAACATACCATCAAATATGTGGGGGAAACAACTCAAGCGGATGAGAGAGGACAGACAAACCTTCAGCTAGGGGAGCAAGGGGGGCCCTCCCTGTTTATGTCAGCAGGTATAAAAAGTAAGTCACATTTAAAGCAAAGCACATTTAACTTCACTGAAAGTGGTCAATCTAGATATCTGCATTTGTTGTTCAGGATGCTTGTTTAACACCAGCTCAAAAAAATAAATTCTGTATAAGATGAATATCTTTTTCTGCAGAAGCAGTATTAAGATAACGCAGGTTGTCCATGTGCATAAAAGCAATATAAGCTGAAGTTTGTACTGCGGTAAATATCTCAGCTTCATAAATTCTGGGAGTTATGTTCTGCTAAATAAGGATGAAGCATATTACAACACTTCAAAACAAGAATCTCAGAAAGCACTTAAATGAGGTAGTTATTAGTAATATAAAACAGTTAGCGATTGAAGATTTAACATGTCTTGGACTCACAATACAGCCATTCTGAAAATCAGTAACAGGCTTGTAGGATTTATAATTCCTTTTGGAAAACAATGTAATTTACTTTGAAGAAATTAAGCCCATTTGATCTTGATATCATTTCAAAGAATTTATAGAAGCTTATTAAAAGCAGAAGATATATTTTTTTTGCCATGAAAGCAACAGTCTTATGAAAAACAATAAGTGTTTTTTTGTAAAAACATACAACCTAACAACTATGAATTTAAGGGGAATTTAATAAAAATCCTTAGAATGTCACATTAATGTGCATTTAAAACAGCCATGTTTCTAAGAGAAACAATAAATAACCTTTTAATTTACAGTACAGAAACTTGTATGTAAATACTAATGTCTTCCCATTTAATGCTCAGTAGATCTACTATTTTCATCTGAATAGAATTTAGAAATTTGGAAAAGAAGCTGAACTATAATTTTAACATAAAGCACATATACAAATATGCATTTGAATGTACGAGAAATTGAAGTTAAATTTCTTCTACATATTACAAGCTTGATTCTATCACCTTTGTGCAAAGTAAGTAATCACGTAAACCTAATCTTCCAAGATATTGTGGTATTAAAAAACAGGAAAGTACTCAGCAGGACTTTCAAAAGTAGCTCCCTGATTAACCCATTATAGAATCTGTGCTTTTATTTGAGTAATAAAAACTAAGTAATTAAAGATAAAAGCAACCACATACGCAGATAAACATGTCATTGCAGTGGTTTACAGAGGTGTTATGCAGCTAAGCTCCTTTGAAATTTCCATTTGACAGATCTGTATATTTAGGAATATGACTACCATGAAAATTCAGCTCTTAGGTTTCTGTGTTTTATTGGACCCACCTACAAAGGTCCTTTGTCCTCCAAATACAAATAAAATTATTTTCAATGGTTGTGTTCTTCATCCACTACATTGCTGATAAAGCCATGGCTAATGTATCAGCTTTGTCTTATGTGTCTTTGGAAAAAGGACAAGCCAGTGCATTACCTTGAATCCCCACAGAACTGCTGTAGGCCTTGTTTTGAGAGAAAATGAGAGATTAGGGATAACAGGAATTATGGTTATGAAGGATTAATCCCTCTGGACGTTTCCCTTCCTCAAGCTTAAATCTCCCTCTCCATCCTCAAATCACCAAGGACTTGTTCAGCATCAGTTTCTCTACATATACGTTGTAGGGTGGAACGAGCAAATCCTTCATTACCTCATTACTTTTTATGAGCAGGTCATTTGGCAACCTTGAGGCAGCTACACAACCTTGTTTCACAATCACACTGAGCCAGAAACATGGGTGAAATGAGGACCACGCTCAAAGCCAGCTGCTCCAATTCATCTTGTCTTTCTGTGGTAGACTGATTGCAATGCATGTTGTAAATAGATTAGTTTGCCTGAGAGCAATCTATTTTTGGTTACCAACTTGTATTCTGAAATTACAAAAATATTATTGTTTAAAGGAAATGTGAAATGACCAGTGTAGGCTGTTGAAGTGTAATATTAATTCCGTTTTGGTCCAAGTCAATATTATAAAATGAAATATCTCTCAGGCTTTTGAGAAATGATCCGTAAGAAGCTGTGAAGGTCAAATTCAAGTGCTTTGGAAGCTGACTCCATGTTAGCTAGAGTAGGAGTTGTTGACAAACTTTACCCAAACTCTCTAGAGCTTGTGTGTCTGGCACAGGTTTGAAACTCATGAGAATGACCTTGCTTGGGATTACTCACCCCTCCTGCCTCTAGCTCAGCTGTAATTGCTGCCAGGATCAGTTGAAAGTACTCTGAAACTTGAGCTTCTCATTGTAACCAGAGAGCAGTGTGAGATCATGATCACTGCCAAAAATAAAGAATATTTTGCATAAAGGAGATTCAATCCAATCACATGTAGTGACTATCACCCGAAATTTCATTCACTCTAATGTTCTCAAGTGATAACAATAGGCAGATCTGAACGCTCATATCCAGCTTTCTGCCATTAATTTTTTTTAATTTAATTTTATTTTTTTTTTGCAAATGGACAGATGCAGCCAAAGCATCAGCTACAGGAAGAAAAACTTGTGATGTCAATACTTTGAAACACTTTAAGTATCTTGCTCGTCCTGTTGGTTCTAAATTCTTCACATCAAGTAGTCTCATGGAAGGCCTTCAAGCTAATAATTTCCCAAAGTACCATGCTTAATCCAATCCTTAGTGAAATTACCCTGCTGCACAAACTAAATTATCAAGGTCTTCTATGAAGACTTGATAATTTTGCAAAGCATACTTGAATGCTCATAAGTCAATGGTATCCCTGACTTGCCAAGGCTGGTTATTCATTGACCACGCTACGTGTTTTAACTTAAGGAGAGTCATAAGGATGCAAAGAGGTCCCATTCCAGTCTCATCATCAGTAAGACAGATGAATTTCTCTGCCACTATGCTGGTAATACTTAAGACTCAAAAAGAATGAGCTGACAAGCAGTTGAAGCTTTTGTTTCTGATTCTCTTGACCTTCTGGTAGTTAGCCAAACATTAAGAGAAAACTACTGTATCAGGCAAAAGGTTACAACCGATGAGAGATGCCTCCTGAAGCAGCGGTACTCCTGCTTTTCCACATTAAGTGAGTTTTTCCCTATCAATATGCCTCACTCTACTTTTGCATGCATTCAATACAGCCACTTCTCTGAAATCACAAAATTTTAAATACTGTGTTTTCACTTAAAAACCCAGAATAAATCTCAATTTATTTGTGAATACAGAGCTTTTTGTCTCCAATCTTTGCCGTAATTGAGTAACTTGATTTGTTTAACTTGTAGTGTCTTCCTCTTGCTGTTCAAAACTGCAAGAATAGTTAAACATCCCTTGCAGAAGAGGATTCACCTCATTGGGTAGTTTATAGACTTTGGTGCCAACTAGATCACTACTTTACTGTCAAATCAAATTAATCTTGTCTCAAAATTCACTCCATTATGTTAAATGGATCAGAGATTAACTGCAAGTAATTCAATGGAACCCATGTTCAGATTGAACAATGTATTACAGAAAAACAGTTGAAGAATTAATAGAATTAGTTCAGCTACAGGGAAAGATTTCCATTCAGAATTCCTTTCTAGAGAAGGGCCTGGATTTTTTTCTGCTTGAGGTCACAAGTGCCCCATATATACAAATCTTCAGTCATATAGTTTATTTTTAATTATAAAATTGAACCGATGTCAGCATATACATGTCCAGAAGGAGCCCTGTCTTAATTGTACAGAAATCAATATACTCTTCTGAAATTTCAGAGTTAAATAAGCCAAATCCAAATCCCTTCTACAAATCTTCTTCTATAAACACGTATATGCCACTGTGGATGCAACACAGCTATTTCTATTCCAAACAACTTACTGTTCTCAGATATGTTTTACTAATCTAAAGAGAAAACAAACAAAATAAGTAGGGAAGGTGAAGGAGACCAGCTGAGATGGATGCTGAATTGTCCATGCACACAAACAAGTGCTTTGCATTATTTTTAACACAGTCCTTACCACCAAGCTTAACACTCTTAAAAATTCAAGCAAGAACTAAAAGGAGACACTGTTTCCTAAGCTCAGGCTTATCAAACAGCTGGTCTAATTCAAAAGTATTTATTCAATTTTGATGGATGAGACATGATAAAAATATGCACAATTAAAACCTTAGCTACTATAGTAAACCTATGCTAATATTATAACAGGGCTTGCAGGACACAGATAAATGTTAAAGCCATGTTGGGCAGCACAGCCATCAAGTTCCTTTTTTATTAGTAACATTTAATGGCCTTTTCACTTTTGCAATGAATTAGTTGCACTCATGTCTGACACTTAAAAAATTAACAAGACAAATCATCTGTAAAAAGACTTTTACTACAGTGACAACTGATTTCAGCTGCTTTCACTTGAAAAGAAGAAAATTAGCCTTCTGTGAGCAGCCCTGAAAGCACTGAGCAAGAACCATCCTTTTACATGAGAGCTGGGAATTTAGCAGGAGTGCTCAACCCTTTGCAGAATCAGACCTTTAATTTTTATTCTGCAGGAAGAACTTGGAAGAATTTGCTTTAGCAGAATTTATAGAGATGTACTTTATATGCACAGTCCATAATACAGATGAATAGTGCTAGATGTTTACGGTATATTTAAGTACACTCATGGGAACCATCCTAACTCAATTCTGTAATATCAATTTTGTTATATATTTGCTGTGGGGAAGATGTTAATAGGCTGTTAAAACGGTCGCTAGAAAAAAATGGTATCAACTTCATAAATCCTAAAGCATCTGATTTCAGTTTTATGTTTATTCCTTTCACTAAGATATCCAAAAGAAGAGTTAGACTCCCAGTAAGTGTTTTATAGGTTACACTGTTTTATAGTCTTAAAATGATGGCAGTTGGTAGTTAATTTTGTTTCAAAAAAAAAAAAAAAGGCAGCATTATGCCTACATCACATCCTCAGCTTAACAGCACATTCTGTAGCCATTGCTCTTTAAGGAATCATAACTTAAAGCTAGGATTTTTATATGCCTCCCTCTTTGGAGGTTCCTTGAGCAAAGCACTTCGTTACGAACCAAACACCTGTACAACAGAGACTGGATCACAGGATGGATTATCCCACTCAGGTCACTCACTGCCCTTCACCACTGTAGCAGGGACTTGAGACAACCCAGATACAGAAAACAAGAACCTGTTCGATAATTTCACCCTTAAAGAATCTGTGAGCACATTTCTGCCTACGGAGGGGGAATGCAACGTAACCAGAGCTTTAGGCACGCAGCAGGGAGGCCCAAGCAGCACCCCCCTGTGACAGGCCAGGGGGTGACAGGAGAACAGGTCTGCCTAATCCATGACTTCAGCAGTCGCCTCAGGAAAACCAAGTTTATCTCCTTGTCCATTTACACCAGCTGAGGACATGGCTTTTAGTTTACAGGCTTGGCTCAGGATGAGCAAGCAGCGAGTGAGATACATATAAACCTACATTGCAGGCGTACATCACGCTTACAGTACCACAGGTCAGGTTACACAGCAGGCTTTGGGCCAAACTGGTATGTTGGTTTTCAGAATTTTTAGGCCTTTTTTCCCCCTTCTTTCTTTTGCAGAAGTGCCCACAGATAACAGAGCATGACTTCACACACATTGCCCATGGTAAGACACCTAAGTCATGGGTTTAGTCAGTGTAACGAAGGGATCCCTTGAGACCAAATCATCCACCCGACTCACGTAGCAGTCCCCTGAGTCTAATTCTTGTCTCTGCGGTGTTCTTCCCCTTTCTCTGCAGTCTCATTTAGGATGTCTGATGAGCTTAATTTCTCTGTTGTGAAGATTTAGAGTACATCATGCAATACAAACCCAGGTGAGCTTGGCAGTCTCTGGTTTTGAAGACTTTGCAAAAAACCCCAGCACCCCTTTCCTCCCTACGGGAGACATACATACTACAATAAAGAAAGTGATTCCACAGCCAAGTGCCAATAAAACTCACTGAATCAGAGCTCACTACATCTGGAAACAGTAATGAATAAGAAGAGATGAGTACTGCTAAAGGAGAAGGAAGCTTGCAGTAAAGCACGCTCCTTATAGCTATGTGGTCCAGTCTTTCCCAGCTATCAGCTCTGTTTGTGGAGAGGAGCTGCTATTTCCAGATGAAACACCTTCTAAGCCTAAAGCTCTTCAAGACTTTCCTTTGCTGTTTCAAAAACTTCTCAAAACATACTCAATTAGACTGTTTGCTTTGAGTTAATAGAAGGAATTCCTCTACAAGAAGGGAAATCTGGCTGAAGAGGGTAACTGTCGTGCCTTTTCCTCCTGCTAAACTGCTCTGCCAAGCTTCACACTCTCCATCTCCACTGCACAGGCTCTTCCCCTTCTGCCTCATCACAGAAGAAGCAGCAGCTCTTTGGCCAAAATGATGCTAGGGGCACTACCGCATATTTTAGTTCAATACACTTTGCATTGAGCATTGGCCGTAGTTGACAAGGGGTAGCAAACCTAAATTATGATTCAGGCTCACTCCCATTTTGAGATGCAATTTAGTTTTTTTGTTTGTTTGTTTTGTTCACTTTTTTGTGTTTTTTTGTTTGGTAGTTTGGTAGGTTTGTTTTCTTTGGTGCCCTTTCAGTAGCCTCGTTTCGTTTTCCAGTTGCACAGAAAGTGCTACCCTTGGTGCCACAGGCAGTCCCTATACATAAGACTAACCTTTCCCGAACACCAAAATGCTTCACTACCACTCTGGAGAGATTTAAATAGCTAAATATTTTGGACAAGTTAATTCCTTAAACAGATATATTCTATTCCTACTTCTCTCAGTTTAGGGGTAATTCTGAGTTACTTCCAACACAAACATGGAAAGCCTCTCTGAACTGTGGCTGTGCCCTGTCTGCCTATCATAGGAAAACATGGTTGAAATCCGCGTTTATAACTAAGGAAAACAACTCCACAACCATCAAGGATTTCATGAGGTATTCGTTATTCAGAAGTATTCTGGTCAGCAGTGATAGAGGAACATACAACCTTCTCTGAAGCTACAAACTTCAGGCCCCCAAGCCAATATAAAATCTCATTTAGCGGTGTTTGGCTGTGTGACGAATTGGGGAAACTTGTCTAAATATGATTTATGAATTCCATTGTGCTTTTATGAACTACCTGTACTCTTATATCTTGTGATTCTGTACCGTCTTATGATTATCTTTTATTGTATTCTGCCTTACAGTTCTTATGCTAAGGACACAAGAGAATAGTTTTGGTACGTCTGCTCTTAAATAATTGATTGTTAAAGACTACAAGCTGCTGAATAGACCTAATCTAGGGAGAACAAATGACTTATGGCACTCTAGATAAGCCAGTTTTCTCCAATTTCCTTGCAGAGACCTGGGATTTGAAAGGTTGTGCTTTACCCAGAAGCAAAACAAACAGATGAGATATTAGCAAGAGTCTTGAAAACCACTGTCTGACTCACTCAATGAAGGGGCTTGGAAAGCAAGCCCACTCAGCAGAGATCATTTCTCACTTCTAGCCTGAGGTTGCTATCTTTTTGCAACGTTGGACTTCGCACATAGAGGGGCTAACTGTGGCTGGACATTCTAGCACAACCCCCTGTGCCCGTGTGTGCCAGCAGCTTCCCCAGGACAGCAGATCCCCTAACCCTTGCACAATGCTGCCCTGTCCCAGCATATAGCCAAGAAGAGACCATCAGTCATACCACACCGCTTCTCTGGTGCTCCACATCTGCTGGCAAGTTCTGATGTTCATCTGACCACTCCCTCACTGCAGCTGTTCCTCATTTTTTTTGGCAACTTAGCCCAGGACGGAGATGGGAGCAGAAGGAATTCAACCAAGTCCACTTCATGCCAAATGCTTATTGTTGTTTTTTTTTCCCTACAAAAATTCGGGATTCATATCTGCAACTTTCATTAGCAAAATCATGTGGTTTTTTTCTTTATGTTGTTGCCTTTTTTTTAAATAAAAAAATCAAAGCAACAAAAACCTAATAATCAGAAACTAATTTCAAACATCTGCAACCAAGGACATGAGTTTGCTTATTTTTCATTTCTTACCTTGTCAAAGACAGTCAAAGAAAGGCAAGAAATATCCAGCAATTGTAACTGATAGAGGGTAATGCTCTTTAAAAATTGCTCAAGTGTGTTACTGTCGGGCTAGCTATATTGTAAGGCTTTTATGGTTAAATAAACAAATATTTTATTGCTGACAATTTATACAAGATTTTATGTTCCTATCAAGATCTTTGAGCCTTGTAGTCAGCTCATGAAAGAGGATGAGCTGACAGTACAAAAGAAGATCAGCAGCAGAAAACAGAGCATAAGTGATGAAATAGAGTTTGAAGGCAAACAGTGGTGGATGGTTTTGGCACAACCGTCTCTTTAACGATGGAAAGTCCCGCTTTGTAAACTTAGCCAGAAGCCTTTTAATTTCAGCAAAATGGAGCCAACTCTAACATCTTTATTCCTTTCCCTGTAATATGACCGTTTTGTCTTTCTCAAAAAAGTTGCCTCTCTTTACATTCAGCAAAAATAATTTTGATTTGAAAACAGGTGTAATTCTATTTTACAAAACAACAAGAATTCCTGGGTTTTAGAAGATGTCGACATCAGTTTCTTTATGCAGACACTAGAAAGCCCCAAAGATTTAATCCAAAGACCAATATGATCAGTGGAAGAACTCCCACTTACTTCAACCCCATAAGGAGAAGGTATGTCAGAACAGTCTCTCACACCCACGCACCTCTGACATTTTTCTTCTAATTTGCTTGATCTGAGAAGCAAACACAGCTCTTTGAATGGATGCACCTGTCCACCAGGGAAGATGGTTTTATCATTGCCATGTTGGAGGATGCTGTAATATTTCAGGGTGTTTCCCCTAGCTCCCCCTCCATGATATGAGGCTCAGAAGTTACCTTGAGCTAATACACAACATATAAAGCAAATTCATTTAAAACTATTTTGCAGGCAGAAGCTTCAGTTCCTGCAGTTTCCATGTCATCCTTTCATGACTCCAGTAGCACTTTAGACCTAACTTGTTGAAGCACTGAAATTTTTGAAAAAAGTTAAATGAATAAGACATACATGCATAAAAGGGTGGCAAATAACGCTCATTTCAGCCAGTTTTACTCCGAATAGGTTTTTATGAATCAATATAGGAAAAATACAAGAGCTTTTATAATGTCATGAAACAAAAATTAAAGGGCTTTTTTTTTCAGCTAGTGGAAACAGTAGCAACCATTAGAAAGCAGATCTTTTTACCCAATAAATGTGTCTGCCTTAGCAGAAAGGAACGAGCAAACATTGCCTAGTAAACAGGGGACGAACACAAGCATTTTTCATGTTCAAATTGTTGAAGTGGGAACACAATTTTTTCTTCCACTACAAGCGATATTTTTATATACTTTAATAGACTTCCTGCCCTGTTTTGCCCAAACAGAGGAAATATTCCAAGAAAAAGCTGGTACAGGGTAGGTAAACAGGGTGGGGATGCCATAAGCCAAGCTGATAACCTGAGCTAAATAAAACACTTTAAATACATAATTCTGCTAAGTTTTCTTTAATGTGTTGCAATACCGCATCCCCATGGGATGGCTGTACTATAGGATAGTTATATTTGTACTTGTAAATGAATTTTGTATAAGTAAATATTTTAGTTGGTTTTGGACCTTTCTTATTAACACTTTTTTTCTTATAACAGTAAGTTAATAACTAAACCAGCTAACAACTCAAGGAGTCTACGCTTCAGTGAGAAAGCTAGCTAATAGCACTTGGAGGTTTTACCATTAGAATCATAGAATCATTAAGGTTGGAAAAGACCTTCAGGATCATCTGGTCCAACCATTATAACTGCATACTTGAAGTTATTAAAATAACGCTGCAAAGTTTCTACTTTTGAAATTTAAAATATTAGCAGTTTTAATAAGTTCTATCAAGACGAGAACCTGAAGATTACTGTAAACATTTATGAGAATTTTAAAAGTTCCACAGAAAGAATTAATTTAGGATGCTTATTTTTAAAAATTTTTTTGCATAGCAAAATTCAGAAAATGAGGTGGTAGAAAACCAAATACAAATAGTAAAGAGCAAAGATTAGAAAAGAACAGAAAGACCGCTTTAATAGTCAGGGAATGCTAAAATAACAAGACAGACATCATCTGTGCAAAGAACAGCTCTGCAGGGTGACATCAGCTCCCACTACAAAGGGTGAGATTCTGAAGCTATTTATATTCTGTAAAATGATTGCAATTTTGAGATAATTTTAGGAGATAGATCTGACAATGTTATTTTACAATGACTTTGTTTTGGTTGTGTCAAATAATTACTGCAGATATAATAACATGTCTGCTGTATGCTGGAACATTTCAGTTTCCATGTCATTACTGAATACCTGAGTTTTGATTTAGAGAGCAAATGGGATTTGTCAGAACCAAAACAAATAGAAAGTTTTCCCATTAGAAACTGGAATATATAAAAGCAATTTAAATGAATGAACTACTTAACAATTTGATAATTCTGTTTTAATAAGTCAGCATCCTTGGGATATGATTGACTAACATCATTTACATGGACATGTAATTATTATTCCTTCAGTATTTAAGATAGAGCACTCACCATAAATACTAATTTGAGTTGTAGGTGAATGTGGCATGTTATCTATCATTAAGGGATGATTCTATTACTTAATTCCAACACTATTTAGCCTAGAATGAGTTTTTCCTTTAAAAAAATTAGTAAGTGACCCATCCTTTCACAGGAAAATGTGAACAGAGAGACCATGGTCATTGGCAAATATCTCCCCCGTTCTTTCAAATCTGAGAAATAATTAGAGTAAGCATAGGAAGAAGAATTTGGGCCTCCGTAAAGTCAGTGGAGTTTTGATACTGACTTCAGTAGCACGATGGATGATTTTTGCGCCTTGAGCTTTGGGGTACACTGAGCCTTCTGCCTCTCAGCACCAAGAGGAAGCAAACAGTGACCCTCTTGTATGTTCTGCACTGCATGAATAGAAACCCAGGCTCCCAGCTGGGCTTTTCTTTAAGCCTCAGAATTCACACTATCCTTTAGACTACCCTGATGAAAGCAGGTGTGTCCAGGCTTTGCAAATGCATAAAGCATCTCCTGTTTGTCATGTCCCATCCAGGCTCCTGCTGTGATTTTTGTGGTTGTAATTCATGGCCAGCAATTTGATTCCATTCCGAAACCACCGAGCTGGTAATCAATTTCCCACTGTTATTTGGGTTGAAAGCTAAATCTAAAAATGAAGCTATTAATATACTACAAGTACTAAATGTGTTAACTAGGGGCTGACACAGATGACATTAAAACATGCACCCTTAAGCTCTAGGTGGCATAGCAACTGACTTGTGATACATGATACCATTATTGACCTTTGAATTGTACAATTTACAAGAAAGCAAAAAACAGGTTTGTTTGCCTTGCACATAAACTAAATCATGAGTAGAAGAGCTTCATGATAACATCATAAGAAAAGTTGCCTGTAATGCGTGCTAATATTGTGCATTAGTTCCCTAACACTAACTTAAAAGCAAATCCTATCATTCCTTTGGCGTTTTAAATTTTCATCTCTATGTATTCCACACAGATGAGTCAATCTGCGGACAACAAGATTCTGGTGCTGTAAGGCATTTCACATGAAAACATACTTCAGGTCTCCGCAGAGGCTCCAAGATCTGCAGAACACCCCAATGCCTGAAAACTCTGCTGCAGGACTGTTCTCATGGAATGGTTAATACCAGCTTGAAGGGAATCACCCAAACAAATCCTATCAGTGACATCAGTTTAGTTTATAATAAAGAATATTTACTGCTAATGTGAAAGAAAAGAGTCAAGAAGGAACTCTTGGAAAGTTATGCTGCAGATAAAGTCAAGTCCCTTACAACTAGTTTTGGCACAGGGAAACTTGCACAGAAAAAGCAAATACAGTATTTAACACAATAAGCAATTTTTATAGATCTTCTCATTCTTCCCATTTATAACGCACTAAGGACTGTGCTTTAATTCACATTTCTCCACTAGCTGAGGCAAACCATCTGCTTTCCACAACAGACGAGCCATTCAGAGAATGTTCTTGGCACTGTTAGGATAGTATACATCTGTATGCCATGGTGGGGAACCCAGTGTCCTAACCACCTTCTCCATAGGCTCAATTGACCATCACCAGGCCTGCTCATTATTTGCTTCTTCCTGGAGGAAGAGCATCAAAGAGAGAAGCCAAGCCACACAGGCTATGCAGATGGCAAATACATTGTGGCCCAGATCCAGAAGTCAAATGCACAGTAGTACCAATAGCAGGGGACGCGACATGGAGCAGTGTCATCAACGTTACCAGTGGCATCAGTAGGACCAGCAGCATTAGTTAACAACTGTCTTTGGATTAATCATTTTGCAGAATATAATTGGGATTTTGTAATGGCTCCAAGCAAACAGACAGGCATTTACTGAAAAATGCATTATAACAAAGAGTTCAGTTTTGGCCTATTTTTACATCAGAACATCAGAGAGTGGGCATTATCCCTGATCATATTTCAGATCTATGCCCAACAACAGAATCCAAATGATCACAATTTTCATGATGCTGGACTTGATCCTGTTTCAGCTCACATCAATGTAAACTGGGAACAGCACCATTGAGTTTCACCAGTGAAAGGCAAATTAAAGCATTATCAGAATTAAGTGTATGATTTGGAGTCTTTTCTGAAGGCCGTACACGTCTATCCTGCAGGGTCACATTTTCAGCACCAGTAAGCTGGTACATATTCACTGAAATCAGGCAAGCCATGATAATTTTGACCAGCTGAGCCAACAGCCTGTATTCTCAGAAAACATGGACACGAGATCAGAATCTGAGAAGTTAATCACACTTCATTCTAGGGGAAAGCTCTGCTTCTGTCAGATTCCCTGTCTGCAGTGGTTTTACAGACCACGTTCAATTTTCTTGCTAGGTTTCCTGTTTTTCAAAATGTAGTTGTGAGCCATTTGCAGAATCTTTCTCACTATGAAGCCAGCAGAAGAAAAGAATTGCAGAGGGAATTGTCTCAGATCAGTCTTCACTGGATTTAAAAGCCTTCAGGAAACATTTGAGGTAATCCAGAAAGATTGAAGAGTACAGATGCACCTCCCAGGATGCGAGGACTAATGCATGTAATAACTGTATTTCTTTAAAATGACTTTCTCAGGCAGAGTTAAAGGCATAGATGTAACTAAGGGATTGGACTCAGGCCAAGCTGTAATAGCTCTGCTGTTTATCTTTTTTTTTCCTCCTCCAGCAGAAAGAGCAGAACAAGCATTTTACTAAGAGATTTAAGGTTTGCTTTCATTCCCTTTCTTACTTAGACCTCCTGCCCCAAACATTCTTGGATCACACAAATCAAAAACTAAATTGACTAAACCACAGCAAAAACAAAGCCCACTGCTCAAGCTATTTTTACTTTCTTTGTCTGCTAGGAAGAAAAGGAAGATAGATTAGACGAAGTATTCAATATTTTAGTATTAATATATCAAAGGGGGAAGAGTGAAAAATTGTAGGTTACATGGAGTGCAATTTAGCAGTGGCCACTGTCACCAAGGTGACTGAGATTTTTCTTGTACAGAAGTCATTTTCTTAACATTCTTATCAAAAGATCATGGAATGGATCCTGTAAAGACTTTTTTCTTGCATCTTTTCATGAAAACACAGATCTTCCAGTTTATACCTGAATCTTTGCTGAGGAGACAATCAAGGATACTGACTGCTAGATCCTGCCCATGAAGGATAGTTCTCTGTAGGGCCTACCTACGCTTGCAGTGAGGTGGTTAAAGGCTTAACCGTGCTGTCCTACAACCTCTCTTCAGTTCATACCAATATTCAGTTATTAAACACATAATGAACAACTTCTCTCCTTAGATGGTTAATATGAACAATTAACTTCTTACATGGAACTTAGAATAAAGCTTTGGGGCCCTATTCTGGATATTTTAATTGATCTAGTGGTAATAGACTCCCTCTGCCTTTCTCCCAGTAAGTGCTGTCTGGAAACTACCTGTGCAAAGGGCATCTCATCCCCTAAAAGGGTAAATGGGCCTCAGACAGTACACAGGACATGGCGGAATGAGAAGTATGTGGCTTTCATGTCTCAGTATTTATATATTTCTAGCTGCTAGGTCTTCTCTGGCCAACAACTTCTTATATCAGCCTTTAAGACACTAATTTACAGATACGTTCCTAAAGTCTCAACATACCTAATGCAGAAGTAGCTCAAGACTTGCTGCTGTTCTTAGTCTGCCTATACTGAGACAGTAGAGCAATAGGCTTTGAACTCTAGATAAGAGGACAGAACATTTTTTCCTTCTGTTCTTTTTAGCCATGCCATTTCAGCTTATTTTCCAGTGCCTCTCCTTGGGCTAAGTTCTGCCTTTTGAAACCCACCCTGCAGAAAGCAAAATTTGGCCTGTTTCCATCCACTTACAAAGTCATTTTCAAGGTTAACCACAGGAAAGGCAGACAAATTTATGTGGAAACAAACTTCTTCAGGTGCTCTTCCCTACCTTTTCCACTTGCACTGTGGAAATGTATGGGCACAATGTTATTAAACAGAAAATCCAAAGAATTTAATTTTATGTAGCACAATAATAACTAGCTTCACAACAATGCTTACATGCAGAAAATAGAGAAGAAAACTCAACTACATCTCTGCCAAAAACTCTTAAAAAACCAAAAACAACCATGTAATGCAATCCTGCTTGTAAAAGTGCTTCAGGGTGCCTACGTTCCAGAGCTGGGAGCATAATAAATTAACTTAAGTAGTGGATGCCTAGGACAAAACCCTGTGGGATACCTGAGCCAACCCAACAGGTGGAGAAATTGAAAACAAATGGATAGCCTTGGGACAGAAAATATTAAAACCAAGCAATTATAATGCCAGACTGTCTAGTATGAAAGGAAAGGAAAGCCAGCAATGATTTGCATTGATATAGCACCATGAGTAGTGGATGTCAGATGATGTCCCAGAGCTTTTCACAGCAATGGAACATCATGAACATCAGAGCACGCAACAGCTGAAGGTAGAGGGGAAAAAAGGCACCCCCACCAAAACAACAGAAACAGGAGAATTTCCGAAACCACAAGGTGGATTGTCACGTGGGAGGAAAGCATCAGGTATGATTTGTATATCTACCATTGTGGTATCTGTGTTCTGACGAGGTCAGGTAAAGCAAATTTCACTTCACATGGTTCCCACATGACCCCTGGAAATTGGAGCTTCTGTAGTGGTTTTGTTCCCCAGTACCAGCAGATAAAGGGAAGGTAGGAGATCCCTTGTTACACTTGCTGCTACTTTTCCACATTTTCATTTTTCCTACTTCTACACTCTTCCAATTCATATGTTAAGTGCTACCGTTTTCACTCAGTGCAGCAGAAGGTGATGGCAGACCTTTCATTTTAATTTTAGCTCTGTATTATCCAGTACAAACAGGCACTTGGGTCACTCTGCCTCTCATACATATATCCTGCAGAAACAACTCATGACAGCTTAAAATTGAGACCTTTGGGTGAACGTATCTTGCCTAGGAACTGCTGCAAATCTATAGTTAACTGCAGCTCTAACATCACCACCAGCTCTGTGCTGTTCTCTCTCTGCTTATACGCACACTTAGCATTAAGTTACAGAAGACTGGCACACTTCATAACACGGCTGTATTATAGGAAAACTCGCCACGTGCCCACTCTATTTTGCTATGTAGACTAGAGCAATCACAGGGCCTGTGCTTGAAATAACATGGGTACCACCTTACCTCCAAGCATCCTGCCCCAAAGGGAAGAGTTAGCCCAACACTAGCT
This sequence comes from Cygnus atratus, assembly GCF_013377495.2. Lineage (NCBI taxonomy): Eukaryota > Metazoa > Chordata > Aves > Anseriformes > Anatidae > Cygnus > Cygnus atratus. The sequence goes on along the minus strand of NC_066371.1, from coordinate 3,129,408 downwards.
GTGCAAGGAAACGGGATTAGGATGCACCGTGACAAGAAACGATACATGCTGCTCTCTCACACGGGCAGCCAGGAGCTTGGCACAGGAATTGTGCAACCAAAGTTTTCCCTTGAAAACCTTCACAGAGGTATTGGGAAGGCTTAATGTTTTAAAAGCAGCTATCCAATGGAAATTGCCAAAGAAGCGCACTCTATAATTACAATTTCACCACTTGAAGAGCTTGGCTGTATCCTAGCAGTAGCTCAATTAGGTTGAAATGCTGGCCTGTTCCTGATGGTGCGACAGTTGTGAATAATATCATAAAACATTTGCTAGTCTCCTGGAAACATGCTGATTATGGGCACAAAGTACACTATTTTCTTTCTGAGCACTGAGACTCAACACATTTACTCACATTTGGAAGCAGGACAGCTACTGTCTTTTTTAATACAGCTTTATGTCATTTATGCTTCACATCAAAATAGCTCTGCTACAGGCAGCACAGGAGTGGGTGCTTTGGGGAGCCTGTTTACTTCCCAGAACAAAGTCCCAGGTAAAACTGGCATAGCTCTCTAACTGCTGCAAAATTAAAGGCACTTGTCTTTGTGGGACAATGGAGAAATGAATCAAAGAGAGCCAGGAAGCTCTCCGAGTACTGCTGATTAGACTGCTCTAATTAAATAGGCCTGGGATTCAAATGATCCTATAGCAAAAAATTTGACTACAGACAACAACCGATTTAATGCATTAGTCTTGCAAGCCTTTTGAGACATTCTACTAGGAAATTTAAAAGCATTCCCCATGATACACAGCTACCCTTCAACAGTAGGCTTCACGAACGAGAATTTCCTTACGCAATCCTTCTTCCCCAGTTTGAAAGTACAGGAGAAACTATTGAAAGATTAGATTCACTCTTCCCTAATCTCAAAGCACGCACCAAAGACAATAAGGAACGAAGTATTCAGGTAGTTGCTTGTCCATGTAGGCAGCTGGCTATTTCCCTTTCTTCTGAGGATCAGAAAAAAATATCAGTTGTCAACACTTAAAATTTACCATTGACTTCTCCCCACCCCCTGGATTTTTAGTCCTACTGGACCTTGTTCCAGAACTGAGTGGCTACAGACCCAGGAAGAAGCTAGCAGGTTTCTCTGATCAGAGGTGTTTCTGTCATGAATAAGGACTAACCTCTCCTCACAGGAAGCGTAAAAATAAGCAAATACTGTGGGCTTTCAGAGAAAGCCTTCAAGAAAACGTCAGCTCCAACTGGTTTCTTTCAGTACACTCATTTAAACTGCATTATTTGCCATGCTATGTAGCTGTGATGCTAATCTATTACCTCGGTAGGGCTGTCTGTACTTGTACTCAAGAATATAGTAAAATTATATTTACCATAAAATAAGAACGGTTATGTGAACTGTACATTCAACACCTATATTGTTCTTCAGATCAAATGCTCAGAGGTCATTCCTGGAGCTCCAAATGTGCATTTCACACAAGGATACCTGAAGGTCACACACACCATGCTAAGCATGTCCTAACTTGAAGAATAAAAATTGCTAATAGAGAGTGTGCTGTTCAATGTTCCATCTAAACCAAAGTTTTAGACAAATTCATTTTGTATCCAAATGGTAGCATGGTGTCACACAGTCTTCTACACAGTGAAATCACCAGCTCTGTCGGCTCAGGACAGTTTCCAAAAACAGTTTCTTGCAGGCAGGGTCCTGCACGAGAACTGCTGTTATGGCTTAGCTTGACATTAGCATTATCCTTGACAAGATATATCAGATAAACACATGCAAGTAGCCAATGGGTCTACAGTTTGCTCTAAGAGAGCACTGAACATGTTCATTTTGGCCATTCAGCTGGACAATGGACCCTGGGGGATCATAAGTACACATTAAGCTGCTGTAAGGAGATATAAATCCCCTTTGACTGGATAGCCACTAGCCATTAAGTGGCTACATAATAAATGCTAATCATTTTGGAACTGATTCAGGATTAAGAGAGTCATGCTGACTTTTCTATTGCAAGTTGCAAAGGGCTAAGGATGCCCTGAGATTGATCAGTGCTGTGCAGGAGCCAAATGGATGCTTTAGCTTAAAGTAGGACGTGCAAAGCCCAGAGCAGCGCTTACATCACTGCAGAAACTGAATTTCAGTGTAGATCTTTCCTAAAACATATGCCTCAGTTTTCTACATTTCTGTGTCACAGGTGATATTAGCTGCCTTTACAGTTTTTGTTTTGGAGTGAACTTAACACTAAAGCTTTAAGGCAAGTTACGAACTTTTCAAGGGCAATAGTCAAGGAGAGACAAAAGATGGTGACAAAATGAACATAGTGGGGCAAGCTCCTTCTCCCTCCACCTCTCCATTCCCATTCAGGGTTGCTTCTTCAGCTGTTTCTCTCAGCTACAGCTCCCTTGTCCTTTAAAGAAGGGAGGGACCTATTGAAACAGGGACCTGGGGAGAGCAGCAGGATGTCCATCCAACCACTTCCTAACTCATTTCCTGGAACAGGGCCCAGTGCCACAGACAATGCCCACATTTCACACCCTGTGCTTGGCCAAGGTTAGCTGTTGCTGGTACAGAATAGATGCCCTGCACCGCCTGTAGAAGCCAGGCTTTTCCCCCACCTGATTTACATTTTTGATCCCTCTAATGGATCTTTTAGGACATGGGCTATATGTTCTAAAGTCCTTCAGTGATGTCAACCTCAAAGATGTCAGTCTTGCTTTCTCCCCAAACAAAAAGGCAAAGGCCATACTGGCTAAACCTCCAAGTTGATTGCTGAGTGGGAAACAAGACTGAGTACAAACAAGTCACCACCAGCAAGTCCCACAGAAGTGGGAGTTACCGACTTTGCCAGCATTGTCACTGTACTAGTCCTTCTCTCCAAGTGATAAATTCCATTCACATGGCTTCCTCTTTTTGATTTTTGCCATAATTATTCCAAATTTTTATGAAGCACTAAGTGGCTAAGTACAAGAAAAATTTCTCCTCCTGAGCTCTTACGCTTATGAAAATACAGAATTAAGATGACATTTTCATAAGCAACGTGAATGATGAAATGATGAATGATGACCGATTAGATCACTCTTTGGGTAGGACCTCTCATCTCTCTACAGTGACAGTCAGCTAAACGTGGTTAGTACACAACCACTACCTTTCTGTCTATGACCAGTAACTCTGCTCTTCTTGGTAACTTTGTTCCCTCATTACAATTATTTTAAGTCCTCCGTGCACCGTCTATCGAAAAGAAAGTGTGATGTTAATGCGAACAATGTATTTATAACCACTTTGCTTTAGCCTGGAAGTGACAAATACTCATGGTTTCTAACATTCCCTCAAGCCTTCTGTTGCATGTGATTTCCTATTTTAGGTTTTAAAGCCTTAATCTCTGTTCTCTTACAGCTAACAATGAATCTCTATACATTACACAAAGACACGCACAAATAAAATTGCCAGCCCAAGGCTGGAGGCAAAAATTTTTTAATTTTTATTGATAAATGATGCTAACTAGATTTGACATCTCAAGCTTGTTAAAACAATCAGAACATTTGACACCATTAAACCTAATAAAGATGAAACACCCAGTATTACAAATTATACTGTGCAGCCCCAAACTTATCTCCTGCGTAATGATACTAAAACAGACTGCCTTTATGAACTTTTAGCATGGGCTTGTGTCTAGACTAACTTGCAAGCACATTTAAGGGCTAAACATTAATTCAAGGTGCATAAACACATTTTATACTAACTGGAATCTTGCAGCATTGAAAAAAATCATAAGATGGAATCATTCAAGAATCAGTCTTATTTGATACCAAACACTATCAAAAAATAAAAACTGAAAGATAGGAATGTGCAAACAGACATTTCTGTTACACAGATCATAGATAATGAAGAGGTCAAAGGACTTTGCTAAACTAGGAATTTTCTGCAAAGGGTACCAAGAATATTAAGCATTGTGGAGTTCCAGACAATGAATGCTTGTTTAAAAAAAACGAAGTGCACACTGCAGTTTAATCTAGGAGGAATAAAGTGGAGTCAAGAGACTGGTGCCTACAGGCATAGAGTTGGTCAACAAATCAGATGTTTACTTATACAGAGAGAAAAAAAAAACAGTGAAGATGTAGGATTACTTTAAAATGAATCCTGGATAAAACGCTAAACTTTATTACCTCCTCCTCCAAAGAGAGACAGTGACCAGGACAAGATGAAGTAACAGAATGAACAGCTTCAGTATGCTTGGCATAGCTTTAGTTTCCAAAATAAAATTCCCAACTGCAAACACAAGTGAAGACAAGATAATGAAATTTCTTGAAGAAGTCCACCCTGGCATTTCTTTTCCATTTCTTCTTTGCTGCAGTGTGTTCTGAGGATGTCAGGATGTTAGCATCTATGCCAAGTTTCCATTTCCAGAGGTTGTGCATGTGTATCACAAGCAACAAAACATTCTTCCCAGCTGAACTGGGTATATCTAGAGATAATAACTAGAACCAGAAGAGCAGAGGAGGAATCCCCTTGATTTTGGCACATTACTCGAGTTAACCAGGGAGACAGCTGGAGGAGTAGTAAAAGGTGTTGCTTGTAAACCCCTGGAGATAGACAGCAGGCAAAATCTCTCCTGAAGTCTTAATTTGCAGACTAACTTCCCTGTGTCACTAGTAGAAAATATTGTACACCAATTCCTCTGAACTGGAGATGCTGGGCAGAAAAAATTAACACCTAATAGCAATGGGAATTTTAAAACCTGACCAGACATGGATCAGCACCGGAAGGGCTGAGGAAAAGAGCCTGACCAGATGTCCAAACAGCATGTTGCTGATATAGCTCCCACCTTTAAAGACAAACTTCCCAATGCAGGACAATGCTGGAACAAGGAAGGCTGCAGAAGCTCAGGGTGTGGTGAGATGGGGAGGGCACCCTTGGTGCAGTGAAGGACATACCAAGCAGCAAGGCAGGCTTTTTACAGGCAAAGCTTAACTCTTTTTGCTTCTGTATAAGTGTTTCCTTTGCCTCATTCCCTTTTTTAAATTTCATATTGCACAACAAATTTGCATGGAAGCAGGGTCCTTGTTCAATCAGAAGCCATCAGTTGCAGGTGCTTATCCCCTGCACAAGTCATAACCCTTTGTTTGTCATCATCACCATTTTGCCACAACCAATGCAATGTCACAAACAAGATTATGACTTCACATAGAAAAACATCTGGATCCAATGAATCCCTATGGAACAAAGATCTTATTTTCATGCAAATCAGTTCAGTAATAAAAATTAAGGAAAAACATAAATCCTCCAGAAATATCTTGTGGTATACAAGCAGAATTCCTTCTAGATAAGAGGAACTGCAGTCTGATGTTCCTATGACACATCAACCAGTAGACTTCAAAAAGAACAGATCTATTTTCATGGAAGTGCCCTGGTAGCTATGCACATTAAAAAGGTAGCCATTTAAAATAAATGCAAACCTTTTATTTAGTTACTGCTGCCAAAAGCTTTTTGCCTTATTACAGCCATTGCCACTGAATTTGAGTGATTCCTACATAAAACTAGTTGAAAGTAACGGCTTAAATCATTACCATGAAAAAGAAGCATTCCAATGAAAATTAGAAATGTGACTTAGGAATTCTCTTCCAGTTTTTACTGTACAGACATGTCTAAAATAAAACTCAATCTTTATTTTTAAAACGTTAAGAAATATTTCCTATTTTTAAGGGTGTTGTTATTATGAGAAGCAATGGAAAGAGTCCAACAGAAGTTTTCCTCGAACTAACTGTGTGTCTAGATGTTTTTCCTGAAAAACTCAAATACTAACCACTGCACCTGTGTACGCTCTTGACTGAAAAGCATTTTTTAAACCATTGATTATTATCGTGAAATTAGAGTAAAGTGAGGGATGCAAAACTCTCCTCACAAGATCACTCATCTCAAAGCATAAGGAATTTCAGCCATACTTACCAGCAGAAAAAGATTTCAGAAAGCAATCAGTGCACAATACCAACATTCATTGCCTTAATTCACACAATGGATAATACTAGCGCACAGCCACAATGGAAGTTAACGAAGGCACATCTACTTAGGTGCACCAGGTTTACAGTCTGGACACATTTTCAGCTTCCACCAGCTCTGAGACATACCAATAGTACAGGCAGTGAAAACCTGAGGCTGGTCTATTTTTTGTGGAACTGAAACACTCAGCGAATGAACTTTAATTTTCCATTTATTTTCAGCGTTACATTTACTGGAATATTTTTGACATTTGTTGTGCTGCAGCCCTCACCAAGGCGCATTCCTGTGAGCAGCAGTGATGTAGTCTCAAGCAGAGATTAGTCCAAGAGCTCTCAAGGTGCTCCTGACCTACCCCAAGTGTAAGAGGCTAACATCTTCTCCTCTGATTAAGGGTCTGTTATGTCTAAACACCTGCAAAGGCAAACAGGGTGGCTGAAGTGCCTATTTGTAATTTATCTACAGTAAAAAGGCTGACTGTAAAACAATGATCTGTGCAGCAGGTTTACAAGCCTGTATTCACCAGCTACCTGTCTGCAAGTACACATAGAGGAGCGGAGCACTTTATAATCACAGTGTGCCCCAGGAACTCGCTCACAACGTTTTCTCACCTTGACAATTCTCATTAGCAGCAGCCTTCCCTACACGCTGCTCTGCGGAGAGGCCGATGTGACCCGCATGCTTACACACACGATAGCTCATTTTAGTCTGCAAAATTTAAATTCAGTACGGATGTTTATGGAAAGAGGAGGGAGCGTGTCAAGAAGTGTTAAAAGAGCTAGGCAAACAGGTGTAATACACAAACCAGCCTCTGCAAGAGTATTAGGATGTATTAAGATGGTCTGCCCATGGGAATTGTCCTTCAGTTTCTACTTTTTTTTTTTTAACTCTTGAACCTTGCCTTTTCCAAGCAAAATTTTGAAAAAGGAAATGTTGAAGCGCTTTCTCTCATTATTTATTTTTACTAATGCTTAACATATGAATGTTGATTAACATTCTGTCAGCTACTCTCAAAATATTCCATGAAGTACAAAGGGTCCACGTCTGACCTCAGAGTCTAAGCCAGGAAAAATGGGCACACAACACCATGGCATCATTCAGCCGATACTGAAGACTGAGAACTTAAGCCTAAGCTAAAGGTTTTAAACACATCTGAGTTTTGGTAATTTATTTATCACTTCACTCACACAACAGAACACTGATGATCTGCACCATAAATTAGGGATAGCTGCTCTTAAAGATAAGGAGACAGTTCAAACAAACAGGGTTGGGACTTCGTTGATTTGACTGACTTCCTTTTCGTCTTAAATGAGAAAGTACTGAAGCACCTTTCTCTCTTTTTTCTTTTCCCCTCCAAATAGCTTCATACTAGGGTTATCATGAATTTATTTTCTTGTCATACCCTTCAATTCTGTGAATTACCATTTACTTAGAGGTAGTGCATGCTTGTAAAAACCTTCCTGCGACCCAACGTACCATGTGTACAGCTGGAAGCACTTGATGCTTCTCTGCTATGTTACTGCTGGCTCAGTGCCAGATTTCCCTCGAAAGAATTTATCTCAAAAAGTTGATCTCCGCAGTGTTTAATGACTTTTCACTAATACTTGCTTTTAGTCCAAAATGAAGCTCTGCTGCACAGCTAATGCTATTTCAATCATACTCAAAAGTATATTAATTACTCTTCAGCATGCCCACTCAGAGCGCATCTTCCCCAGACTCATTATGGCCAACTTTTTATTTTTCTTTTCCCCTTACTAACCATTACAGACACCTGCATTCATTTTACAGTAATGCTAAAGCTTGTATGCACAATTACTTTTGATTTTAAATATTGATAGTTCTTTGGATTAAAACCGATCATTAGTGCCCAAATGCAGAAATAAAAATTGCTGAATGAGCATGTTTGCAGATGTGGCTCTGGAAAGTCTGATCAGTAGAAACATGAAATTTAAAGTAGACACAAGAATGTAAGGACAGGTGCCTGCCAGACCTGATCTCGAGACCATTAAAACATTTTTAAGCCAGGAGACTTGTGCTATGGTGAGTAATCAGAGCCCTCTCAACACATACTGGACTCAATTTAGAAAATAACTTAAGCGGTCAACCAAAATAGCATGCTGCTACCAAATATATAATAAGCAGTAAAGCATGAATTTTCATCTGAAAAGAGTAGGCAATACATAATCAAAACATATGACAAATCCAGGGATTTTTCTTTGCTCCTAGAGTATGTACATTTCAGATAAGTCTGCTTAGACTCAAGGAAGATTACTGCAAAGGAATGGAAACTAAAGTGCTGTCTCTGAATGTACCCATTTACTAGCAATAAATAGTACTGTCCTAGAACAATCATCTTATATATATATATATATTTATTTATTTATTTATTTATTTTTATATATAAGTGCTTCTGCTGTATTTGTCACTAGTGACAACTAACTCCAACTCAGGCAGAACTTGCTAGCCAGGTATCTACACTCTCCATCCATTAAACACTTTTTTACTGAATGAGTGCTACTTTAATCTGCACCTCCCCTCTTTTTTTTTTTCCTAATGGCTAACATGTTTTATGAACTTTTCTTTTCCCCCTCCCTAAATGAACAGGAAACCTACGTTTTCCACTTTAATGGTATGGAAGCACATAGATCTGACAAGTCTTGATTTGACAGCCAAATACTGTGTTTCCCAAGACTAACATACCCACAAACATAGATTATGAGAAAACCCTAGTCAAAACTGTTATGAGTAACAACAAATCTGTTCTTATTTACAGACATAAGAAGATGCAAACAACAGCTCCCAGTCAAAAAGCAGTATCATTAAATTTGATTCAATTTAAAGGCCATCCCCCCCCCCCATATGCAAAGGCTCTCCCCCCACACATACTTTCTTCAGGAAACCTTTCATTGCATTTGTAGAGGTATTTAGAGGTACATGGTTTGTCACTTGCAAAAAATCCTGTTGCTAAAGTTTTCAGCTCAATGACTTTAGATATTGTTTACGCCTTTGAATTCAGCCTCCTTTACATTTTAAAGTGTTTTCATGTATGCTAGTAATTAAGAGGGGTTCAAAAGCAGAGGGTTAAAGGCTTCTCCAATTTTGTTACAGCTTTATACAGCTTGAAAGCATGCACAAAACTGTATTTATTTTAAGTGAGCAAAAGTTCAGAGTCACAGTTAAAAAAAAAAAGGATGTTTTCCAATTAGTCATCAGGCAAAACTGCACAAATTGAAAACAAACTAGTATTAGTTTTGTGATTGTTTTCTTTTGATTAAAAAAATAAAAACATACACGATACAGTGAAGCACATGATAGTGCTTAGTTCTCTGCTGTTACCTTTAACACCACAGGCTTGTGACGATGATGAGCTCAACTTCACAGCTAGCGAAGTCCTACGTGATGTGCAGCTGCTGTTATGATGGATAATACCAGCTCACAACAGTAGCTTCAAATGAGCAAACTCCATTGCATCTGCAGAGGCTTGTTCTCTAGCCTTGAATCTAAATGCCATGCTTTGGGAAACCATCTCTGGGTCCAGAAGCATGTGAACGCTTTGACTTTTGAATCTGCTGGGAGAATTTATTTAGTGCTTGCAAGAGAGCATACTCCTGGCTCAAAATTTGGTCAGGCCACTGGAAGCAGCACTTCTGAAAAAGCTCTCTAGGATTTTTAATGATCAACAGTGCTTCTTATTCAAAGTGCAACTCCTCCAGCCGCACCCAAATAACCCCGAGCAATCCACTCCTGCCCAGTCCCCAGCTCATTCAGTGACATGCAGAAGTGAGGCTAGGTTTGAAAACACTCGAGTTTCTTGTCTTCCCCACCACTGCAGCATGGTTAACCCAAGGACTCATCTCACTAAAAGTAAGGTAGCTAAAGATGTTATGGAGATGTGTACATCAAAGAATCAAAGCAAAGAGCACTTATCTACTCTATAACCATTAGTAAATTGCAACATGTATGCCAACATACTTATTAGAAATCTTTGGTGAATGGCATTCACCTCTGCTCCATCATTTGGGCATGGGTTCAGTTTTGAATTATCTGCAGAGCATTAGCTTTAGCCCACAAAATCCTGTATGGCTCTAACTCAAGTGGAAGCAAAGACCTTTGTGATCCCAGCAGAAAGAAAAGCTGTGAGTTTTCACAGCCTGGAGCCTGCAAAGAAGCCGAGCAGTTCTGTTTAGACTCGTTCGACAAACGCGGTCTCCCGAGAGACAGCCTAGCACAGTAATACATTAGGTCACAGCTCCACATGAGATTGACAAGTGAATCACTCAAATTCATTTCAAAGCATGTAAATATTTGTGAGATTGGCAGGTATAGGAAAATTGTTTACCGTAAGTAGGAGGGGGAATTTATCAGCAAGCATGAAATGGTACCCCGTCTTGCTGAGCTGGAGCAGACATGCTAAGCACTAGGTGTAGTAGGTAAAAATTCACAAGATACCTTATTTTGCTCATTTCTTTAAGATCTGAGGGTCTAACCATCATGCTAGTCCTTCGTTCTATGGGTGAACAGCCCAGCCCAAGGTCAGGGCATTTCCTGCAGACACCTTGCTCTGTTTCTCCAAGTGGGAAACTTATGGCTAGAAACACTTCAAGGCTCCCTGACAGCATACAGCTTTCTACCTCCTCTCGGAGGAGCGCCCCTTCAGAACAAGAAATGTAACATAGCTCGCAGTGTCACCAGGACTGTTGTAATATGCACTTGGGCATTGTGAAGAGTCATGTTTAACACCTTCATATAATTTGTGGTAATATGCTCAAATCTCCCCCGCATACTAATGATGCATCATGCAGAAGAGCAGCATGTAGTAAAGTACAACGTTTTTTGATGACAAATAGGAAGAATAAGGAGCAGCAGCAATGTGAATAAAGATTCTTTTGTCAGCCTGTGAGCACAAAAACATTAGGTTTTGATGCTCATTTCTGCTCCAAAGTGGGCTCTATATTCCTTTGCAGGGACAGTCCTTGCCATTTCAAAGGTTAGTTAATTCTTAGTGATGGGCAGTCAGCGTACTCTAGCAGACAGGACAGGGAACTAGGACTCAAAGGCCAAGTTTACCCGATTTCTATGACCTCACCTATTTTGCCACCATTTTTACCTAGATTTCTTGGTTTAAAAAGACAAACCTCACTACATTAGAAGAAGGTTACCATATTTTGTACTTTTCTTCCAATAACAATCTCTGAGTACTGCTGCTGACCTTTAAGAAAAGGCTAGAAGATGGTAACCACCACTCACTCCACTGACAGAGGCATGCTTAATTATCTGTCTCTGCCTGTCCTCTGGAATCAAGAGCGACGTAACTCATCTGGCATATGCTTATGAAGATGAGCATCCAAAGATTTTGTCTTGCTAGGTAGCTGAAATGCTGTAGGGCTGTAAGCTTTTAGAAAGAAATTGTAAGAAAACAGCTCTTACAATAATAATAATAATAAATATCATTTGCAATCAGACAGCACTAAATAGCATCCACCAGCATATGAAAACAGAGTACTGGCTGAGAGAGCTTTTAATGTAAGAGACAAGTTTTATTTATTTTTTCAAAACCTTTTGGTTCTTTTAAACAGCAAAATATGATCTCATAATTATTACCTTATGCTATCTTGACATTTACATTACCATGCAGTACTCAAAGCCAGAAAATACCAACTGTTCTGCAGAGAATTTTGTTCTCTGCAGGGTAAGAATCTATTAAGTTACTTTCTGACCCATTAAAAAAAATACAAGACACACTCCTGGATTGCAAGGTTGGAAGAGTTTTGAGCCCTAGACTTTATATGGAATAGCGTGTTATGCATCAATAAATGATGACAATTAAGAATGATTAAATCGGTTTTATGAAGTCTCTTATTCCAAGGATAGATTGCATGTACTTACAAACTAGATGGAAAAGAGGATGTAAAAAAAAAAAACAATTTAAGATATAGATACAGAAGAACAGGGATGTGTCAAGATCTGAGCACCTCCTGGAAACATATTTATGCCTATGTATAGTGACCAAAACCACCGCATTGTCCTATATTTGCTTCATTACTGAAATGTATGGAATGTGGCTATGAAACTGGAAGGTAAGGTGAGAGCCACAGACTGGGGCTTAATCCAAACCCCTTTATATCCCATGGAAGGCCTCAACTTTGAGGGTCACCAGAACACAATTTCTACAGCAATTCAACCCCTCCTCTCCCTCCCCGCCTCCACACCTTTACAACATCCATTGCTCACAACAGTGACATTCAGTAGGGATGCGAAGGGCTCAGAGCAGAACCATATCATCTGACAACACAGCCAGGTAATGTGCAACAGTTATCTGTAAATTGGAAAATAACTTAAAACTGCAATCTCCACATTCAGCCATGCTATGGGGAGTACAGCACAGCCTAATTATAGATAAATGTGAATTAAGCTGTCTCCTCTCCTTTGACTGAAGAGGAAGCAAGAAGTTTCTGTTCTAAATAATCGTAGAAGGAAACTAATTTGTGTGCTCTGAATTACTTCTGAAGGAGTCCTGTCCCCCTCGCCACTGCTCTCTGCTTTGGCAATAGGAAGGAATTACCCGTGCAGCTCACAGCCTCTACTTGCGTGTCCATATCGCCCATACCATGCATCAGTATGGTATCAGACTTGCTTGGCCTTCTTGCCTAGTGAGGAATTATTAGCTGGACCATCAGAGCAATGACTTCTGATGTTCCACTGTTTCCACAGGATCTCACTCTAGGTTAAAACCCTAAGAGAAATGTATTTTGTAGTCTGAAAGCAATGTAGAACTTTGTGAAAACAGGATAAATGAAGTTTTCCTGAAAATTAAATCCCTAAGTTAACAGTGAGAATACCAGTTAACAGGTAAAGATGATTTATGTAATTAAAATACTCATGTACTATTAATAACCCTAATTTGCATTACTATTAGGTCATTTTTATGTAATTAGCTGAAGCTGAAGCAGTTTGTCAATTAAACTAATTGTTTTTTGCACTAGGTGTAGACTGAATATTGATCTTTTTATTCAGCTCACTTACATAAGCAAATTAGATCTAATTGCATCCTTACCACATAATTACTCGGTTATTGTAAATTACAGAAAATATATTCTCTTGTAGAATAATGTTTTGTGGAATTGATGTTGAAAAGAAGCTACTTAATTGAAGAACTTTAAACTATTTTACCATCTGTCAACACAGCAGATATTTGCATCATGCAGAACATCTGTACTAGTATTAGTTAACTAATAACGAGACCTACAAGGTGCAGGGAATGCCCAGAAGGGTGGCAGCTTCTTCTGAAAGAGTTAAGAGCTCATGTGATGACAGCTCACGCATACAGATGACTAATGACTTTTTAAATTTAATAACGTCACTTCCCAATTTTCCAGAATGAATTTGTTCTTTTGGTTTACAAAGTTTCAAAAAAGACACGGAATTTCAGAGTATTTTTCCCCACATTTGTGTCCACCCCCCCCTTTTTTTTTTTAATGCAGAGGATGGAACACAAGTTGAGGCAGAGGAGAGAAAGTTATTTGTCATGTTTTACTTCAAGTAAATTCTAATTTCTCCGTCATTCTACTGGATGTTTCACCTCAAGCTTTCTTGCTATGTTTATTAAAGTGCCACAGGATAATTTCTAGATTTTACCTATACATTACTCTTCTGTGTGATCTATACCATCTATGTTTACAAAAGAACTCTTCCCTAATAACCAGGCGCTCAGGAAATGAAGGCCTCTCTACATTACCTCCAAAATTTGCTATCCAAGTACTTTCTTAGAGAGGATAGATGCATCTATTGCCTACATAGACATGCCTTATTTTTCCTCAGACTATCTGTAGTTTGACTCATCTGTGAAGTGTTCAGCTATAAACAGCTTAAGAATAGTGGGTTTTGACCTGAAAGAGCTTTCAAAGGCCAATGCCATAACTGGAAAATAATAAAAAACACTACAGGAAAAGGAAGACAAACTGAGAAAGCTCTCTTTTTTTGCACCACTTCTTCAACCAGGGCCTGGGGAAAAGGGGTCCATTAGATCTTCCGTGGCTGATTACTCCACTCTTGGGATGCCGAGGAAGTATTTGTTGAGCTCAAGCAGGGAAGACTTTCCTTTACCTGACTGGGAAACCCCCACTGAAACAGATGATGAGGTTACAACACATCACCCCACCACCCTTGCCCCCAGTTCCAATTTCCACACCCAGAATAATACGTATAAAACCACCAGGTTGCTCACGCATTCTTCATACTTGGTAATAAACACTTTTTTGTATGCTAGCACTGATTCAGTGCAGTTGAAATCTGCAGAGGAGTGCAGCAAGGTTCATTAATGACAGTATTTGTCACTGTAAGCATTTCCAATAAGAAAGAACATCCACACTAAGGATGACTACCCTGCAATATCTTGTGTCTGGTTCAGAGAGGTATGAAAAAAACTAGCTTGGGCAGCACTAGCAGCAAGCTTCTCAGCATGATGCTTGGCCTCTGCTATTATCTCAGTTGCTGTGTTGAAGCTATAGGAGCCCTGGTCAGCCTCCAGTGCTCATTCAACTGCAGCGTTAATTTGTGTACTCTATTGTAAAAACAGAGAAGCCTTCAAGGTATATTCAAACATGTTATTCCAGCAAAACTTGAAGTGTTTTTCAAGGAAATCATACCTGCATTTCTCCTCTATTTCAGGCTAGAATAAATGCTCCTGAAGAGAAGTAACTGCAAACAACGTGTCTTAATATAGTACAAATTGCTTTCCTTAAAAATAAGTGAACAGTACTCAGGCTTGATGGATTGTTTGTCCTTTTCACTTGTTAAAATTCTCTGGTGTTAAAACTGAGCCATATGGAACATAGTTGTTGGGTGTCTGAGCCCAGATGCCAGCTGCCTACATTCTTAGAGCTGCTGCATCTGGATTTCTCATCACTCCAATTTGAGTTAAAAAGAAAATGCTAACTTCCAAAGACAAAACGCCTCCTCCCCAAACTCAAGCAACTACAGTATATCAAAGGTGGGGCAAAGGTACAAGATTCAACACAATTCTCCTCTGCCTGCTGAGCTTCCTTCACTAATCATACAGCCATTAATCATGTTGCCTGTTGTAACTGTGAGGTAAAACGCATTCACTTCAGCATTGCCATAGATGGCTTAGGTGCACGCATTGTATTGCTCAGTGAGATAGAGTTAACAGCACTTACAGAATCACTGATAGCAGCTCAGCTGACAAGTGGTAACTTGTTAAGCCGCTATAGATCAGATCAGTTGTGTTCAATCTCGCACCAAGAGCCTACACAACAAGGGGTTGGGTAGGAGGAAAAAGCCCTTTAAGAACAAAACAGTCTACCCGCAGCTGAATATAGCCACCTCAGCAACCTCGTTAGCTGGAAAACAGACTTCATATGAGAGCAGTATACCCGGTCAAGTTATTGAAAGATACTTTTTTTTTTTTTTTAAAATGTTCCCTAAGAAATGCAACTATCTGAATTAAGGCTCTTGATATAGATCTGCAGATTCTTATTAGATGTGCAAAGAAAATATTCTGCATCTCCAACTAAAGTATCGAGTATTGGTTTAAATATCTGAATGATATTCAGATATTTAAACCAATCAAGTTAATTGTGTAGAAATACAACTCTTCTCTTGAACAGCACAAGAACCATCCTCAAAGCCAGCTTGGGTATGTCTGATGAAGCATGCTGTCAATGAGCTGCAAATATTTACATTTTTATAAAACATCTTAAACTCTATTTATGACACAAGTTGTACAATCCTTTTTTCCTTCTGTTTAATCAGACTTAGAAATTAAGGCACCTCAAGGCTTGCAGTGATAATTTAGACCCTTATACATAGGCTGTTTTTCAAAGTTGGGAAATGCCTTCTTAAGGCATATGTACAGAGGTAGTGTACAGCATGGAAGAGAAAGCCGCTCATTATTTTAAAGAAAGCCTACCTATCTAACAGCCTCAGGTTCACAGCAAATTTATTCAATTTTGTTCACTAACACAGGCTGGGTTAGGTACAAATCATCTGCAACATAATACCTTTTATATTCAACATCAGAATGAAAGCAAGTCCCTTGTTAGCCACGTACAAAAGTATCTTGAGTCACGACGCCCCACCGGCCAAGTTTAGGAAACTCTTCCTAAATACACCAACAAGATATACTTCTAGCCTTAGTGTCTTAAGATGTCTTTTTGAGAGCCCTATGGATACTAAAGTAATAGAATTAATTAGAATCTCGTAGACCATAAGCAAGAATTACTTCTTGACCTACCCTTAGCACTTTCAACTTTTAACACGTGGTTAATTTTCACTCTGGACTAGATCCTGCTGGCTGTTTTCCTGTTCTTCCAAAGCTCAAAATTGGATGTCCTACAAGTATAGGAAACGGAAACAATAGCAACCATTTCACTGTAGCCAGCTTAGACAGCTGAAGTGGTTTTATAGTACGTCCAGTAAATGGATTTCTGCTTCCTCATCATTATTTTGCTTCTTAATGTAGTTATTTTGCATATTATAGAGCCAACAATGAAAACATGTCTTCAATCCACATTCTGACACTCAGGAAAGATTGCACGTAGAGCAAAACCACACTACTCATTGTCTTGAACTACAGCTTCAAACACCTTTCTACAAGTCTTCCAACTTGCATTGTGTCTGAGAAGAAAGATTTGTGAAATACACGGCCCTTTGACTTTTTATTACAGAAAAAGCACACTTTCAGTATCATTTGCTGCCAGTAAGCTTTGTTTCAGATATTGGAACACCGAGCAAGAGGAACTCTGGATATGGAGGGCAATACTCCCAGAACATGTATGTGAACATTTGAGACCACCCATAAACATGTAATATTAGTTACGGAGAATCAATGCTCAAGAGTACTTTGAGAAAATTCTATGGGATCTCTCTGTATCACTATAAATAAAATGTAACATCCATGACATGCTATGTAGTTTTTATTCAAATATTGGTGTAAACTGGAATTTAAATACTGTCTTTTTATTTCTTATGATTTTTAAAGCTGAACATCTTCTGAAAGCTCATACAGAAAGGGGAAGCCCCAATCTATACCCTCTCAAGTGTCTTTGTATTTACCTCCGCTAAAGTTAACATGCTAAAACAGTGCCAACAGGTATTCATTTAAAAATATTTCTTGCTGAAGTATTTCTACCAACTATTGACACAGGAAAGTATACCAACACAGCATATAGTCAAATAGTCAAAGAATAACTTTCTTCCCTCCTGAATCATTTCCTTTGTACACACAAAGCCTTCCCTGGTACTAAGGGGAGTCCCACCGCAGTCAATTAAAACAAGGCTGCTTGTGGACAGGAAAGCCAGCCCGTGATGAATCAACTTGCAATTTTCTTTTTGTTCACAGAAAGAAAACAGAAATGTGAAGGAATGGAGATTGTTAGAAGCTGGAAAAACAGCATGACCATTCTTGTTGATGGAACAGGTTGAAGATTTCAACAGAATCATCTTTCCTGAAATGTCATATTTTGATGAAGGTAAAGACATTAAAGGAATTCTCACTTCGTCCTTGCTCTTAAGATATAAACAGTAGCCTGTTTCTCAGAAAGTTTTAACATCTGAGGATTCCTGCAGTTTTTTATTAGATGAATATTCAGGTTTGTGATGCTTCAATGCAGAAACAATGTGATAGAATCACAGTCTTTTTTTTTGACAAAAACATCTGAAAACTTATTTGAGCTGACCTGAAGCCCTGATAAATTTTAGAAGGCTTTGGCTAGTTGAATTCTCCTCTACAAAACTTGTCCATTTTACAAATGACCATTTAGAAAATAATTAACTCCTATCTGACTCTGAAGATAGTCACTGAACATAATTTCATTGCAAAACCTACATCATGCACTTCTAATAGTCTGAGTGTATATTTATATATATATATATATATAAAAACAGAAGAACCATAATCACGAACAATCTATTTGTCACACAGAGAAAGCAACAAGCATTAACTTTGGGCTTGACTACAGTTTTCAAACACGCACATACCACCAAGCATCACGTGTCAAAATGTGCTCTGCTCTATATACGACCTATTCAAAGTAAAGACTCTTGGCATCTTACCTAATGCTGTCAGTCTAATCCAAACTCTATTAAAAGCACACTGCCCACCTTGAATGGTGCTTAGTATTTTTGGAAAGCCTCACCAAGTACCTTCAGCTCCCAAGGGAACACCTGGGCTCTAAGAATCAGACTGCCCCCCACCCCTACTACTTTAGGTAGTTTCTTAACTTAGGTTTGTTCTTTGATTCTCAAAGAAAAGCTCTTTCGTTCTTTTTACGTTCTATGCTCTTGCTCTAATGTACATGTCTTTACAACACCTTCTCAGTATCAGTATTTTTCCTGGCAAGAATTATGGTATCAGCACCTTCAGTCTGTGGACAGATTATCATTCTAGATCAGGAAAGGAAGAAAGTAAGAGTAGCATTTTGTCAGAAAATGCATCTTTTATTACCTTCCCATTTTTCCCCTTTGCTATTACAGTTAGGATTGAATATACATTAAGAATTAAAAATGAAATGAACCCAGTAAAACATTCAGCAATGAACAGAGAGCAAGCTCAGACAAAAAGAAAGCTCCACTAGTTCTTTCTGTCTTGCTTCCTTTTTCAATTTTTTAATAAGTGAAATCTCCTGGAATAGTTTTTATGACTCTTGTAAGGCTTCTTTAATAGTCCTTTTGCATGATAAAAATGTACAGTTAAAAACTCTAGCTAAGTTAATGCATATTTTCTTCTCTGGCACAATCAGCTTTATAATCCAGATGATACCTCTTCTGTGGACCATAATTAGCTGCTTAAAATTTTCCTAAGCTGTTAATTTCATTTCTTTTATCAAAGATTATTTGCAGAAGACATGCCTTGTCTCTTCCAGGTAGGAATACTGAAAGAGACTGCCCACTGTTTCAGTTATTAAATTCACAGAAAGAGTGCTTATATTTGAACACTCGGTTATGAAACAACTCGTACAGCCATTCTCCTCATCTGGAGGTAGCTGCCTCCCCAGCATCACATCTCACATGGGTTTTGCCACACACCATTTCACAGTTGTTTTTTGTAGTCGTCCAAATAGTAATGGTCCCACAGGTTACAAAGCTGTTTTAAGCCTCTATTTTAAGGAGAGAGGGGAAAATAAATCCCTACAGCACAGCAGCGTAGGTCTACATTGGAAACTGAAAGGGAAGGTATTTAGACAAAGGCTGGCTGCTCCCCTACTGTTGGGAGGCTCTCTCTGTTACAGGGAGTTGCACACAAGACAAGAAGATGCAGAACTACACAAGTTTAAGTTAGGGAATAACAAGGTCAAGGGAACTCCAAGATTACTTAAGTCACTGACCACGCTTCCATAACAAAGCTCTGACCAGGCCAAGGCAATGGTCACATTTAGATAGAGCTGTACCTGGCCTCCTATCAGATCAGGGAAGTCACTGTTTGCACTTTATGTTTTTGTTCAAACCTCAAAAAATCGTTTGCTTAGTTGGAAGTTGAGGGGTTTTGTTTTGTTTTAAAAACAGAATTGAAATGCTTTGGGTAGGCCTTGGAGAGCTCCACAGATTGCTACTAGATGCAGAATGAGTTTCTTAGAATAACAAATAGTGTTATTTCAGCATGTTACATGGACTTTTATCTTTTTCTTGCATTGCACTCACTGTACATTCACCGTCTTTCTCATTAGAGCCCATTTCTTCTTTTCATTCTTGTCTTTCCTTACACTGTTTGCACTTCTTTATTCTTGTTCCCTATCCATGTATCAAAACTATTCTGTTGAAGAGCAAATGCCAGAGTGAAGTTTTTTGGGCATCGAATGTGCTTTTTGATGCTCAAAGTGCAGCACAAAGAATTAAGATTAAAAGCACTGAGTGATACAGTATAGATTAGAGAGACCAGAGAATGCTAAAGACACACAAAGAGTGCAGGAAAGCTAAAATCACTTCAAACATTAATAGACTTTTGTGCCATATTCTACAAAAAAGTGTTCTGTATCTTAAGCTTGAATCTTTTATTCTTTTTTATTCTATTTCAAGCAGTTCTCTGATAAGATGAACATCCAAACTTGTTAAAAATTAATGTTGTTATAGAGATATGGATAATACATATACATATATATATATATTTTTTTCAGGAATATAATACCCTGTGAAGACTTCTGTTAAACCAATAGTTAGTGCCTGAAAAACACAATCATGAAAGTCTTAGTGCGCACGACTGTTGCAGGGGGGCAGGAAGGCAGAGATCGTCTTGGAAACGTGATGGGACTACAAAGATACTTTTCCCTCATATTTCTTTTTCAAATAGAAGTTAAGTTTTACACACTATAACCACTAGTAGATGACATAACAGAGGGATACACAGTAAGATGTCTCCATAAGGAAGGTAAGGCTGAAGAAGTTTTGTTTTTCCCACCCCTTTGGGTGGGGATTTCTTCATAAGCTTTTTTTTTTAGAAAAAACTGGAGGAGGTCTGATTGTGAGCTATCTCCATCAAGTATACTGTAACTAGGAAGAACCTTATGGGCAGTGCTTAGAACTCTAAATCTAAGCAAAGGAAAAGGAAAGAAAACTTATCTTAGATTATACTTTTTTCTTTTTTGTAAATAGCTTGAAGTTCTTAGTTTTCTAGATAAGCCAATGCTCTACTCTCACAGCTCAATTATCACTCACTGGAATTTTAAAACAATTTATCTTTTTGTTGCAGATGCCATAGGATCTAAAAAATAACCAGGACAGTACCATAATACTCATTGGTATGGCTTATAAATCATAGCATTATTTAAGAAAAAAAAAGGAAAGATATACTTTACAGGTGAACACTGATCTATGCTCTCCATGAGTTTAAAAAGAATAACTAGAAATAATGATACAGAGGTTGCTTGGATCACCAGGCTACCTAGCAAAATGTACCCCTCCACCCCAACCCACGGCAGCAGGCTAACTCCCTTTGAGCAAGAACCATCATTAATCCCACACAGTTCTCATAATATATGCAACCTTGCCATCACTAAGAGTTGCTCCCAGATTTCCTTTGCTTAGATACAAAGAGAGACAGCTGTTCTCACCAGGCGAATATCAAGGTGGCAGTTTCCCTAGCAACAATAGCTTAAGAACCCCCCCCCTCCCCAATCATGCAAATTCTCAGCAATTCAGAAGTGCAGGAGAATAGATTCAGTCTGAGCTGCATCACTAGAAGAACATAGCTCATGTAGTTGCACGAATTCAGTACCCTTACTGTGGGGAGGGGATAGGTGTTAACCGAGAGCCCAGTCCTCTAGCTTGATTGATGCCTTTTGTTTTCTTTTTAAATAGCCTACAAGAAACCCCACTTAGTAATGATCAGCATTCAGGAGAATAATTCATTAGACTATCTGTCAAATGTTTGACCTTTGGTCAATGAAAAAAAAAATTAATACACTGAAGAATTTGCAAGATTCAGATAAAAACAAGTTTTCATAAAGCACTAAGCATGTATGAATTGAAACTGATTCATGAGGTTAAATACACCTACTGAGACTGTTTCACATGTGGCTGTACTCTGTTGATTTATTTGCAAGAGTTATTTGATAGTTCTTTCAAAAATGAATGATGTAGCAATGAGAATGTTGATGTTATGATGAAATCAAATATAGAACACGCTAAAGTTCAACCACCATCAGGTTTCTTTGTCAACTGAAACTTGATTTAGTGGCATAGGAAGGACAGTTTCCACAGACTTGTTAGCAAATCTGGACTGAGTTTGGAGAAAACACAGCAGCTTGCCCCATGTCAGGGCAACTTTTGATGACCTAAGAGATAACAGAACTTAGCTGAATGCTCTGGAGGAACTGCTACAGGCTCAGTTCTTCTGGCAGCCTTTTGGCTCACCAGAGGCTTCATACTGAGACCACCAATTCAGGGCAAGAGTGACCTTCCTCTTATCAATTCATAGCCATTTTGTGATAAGATCGTAAAAACCTTTGATCTTTCATGGAAGCAAGGGTAAAATCCCTTCTAATCACTTCTGCTTCACAATGCCACTAAAACCCAGACACCATGGGGAAAAAAATATATATATATATATGAAATCAGAAAACAAGGTGAAAGTTCTCATGGCAAAAATAATAAAGTACCACAGTTCTATTTCTTAAACCAAGTACAGCAAGACAGAAAGCAAATGGTTGCCAAATACAAACAAGTCCTCATAGAACCAAAATTTGCAGCACCCCTCCTAATCAACAGAAATTTACATCCAAGAGAATCACACACACAAAGGTGTTTTCAGGCCTCGGTAAGTCAAAGCAAACACCTTAGCAAGGATCTCATTTTTGAGTAGAGGCTTCCTGTGGTCTTCTATACTTGTGTCAGCTGGGTTGGGCAGTATCTGGTAGTCACAGAAGCCAGAGATAACAAGCAACTTCCTCCAGTTTGCTTAAACATGCAGAGAGTACGAGGCAGTGAAGAATTTACTTAATTGTGTCATTTTGTGTTTGTGAATATGTTACAAACAAAATTTGGATTACCTAACAAAAACATTAGGGATGACATCTAAGAAAGTAATGACAGAGAAGGCATGTAAATGTAACCCAAGGTTTCATTGTTTATGCCATTCTAACTGCCACCTGCCTTGTTTTTCCAGTTATTTTCATCAGGACCATTAATCCAAACAGAAAATAACACAGGATGCTGCTTCCTGTGGCTACATTTTCTCTCATTACCTTAAGAAGGAGAATTGTATAGTTTTTAACCTCAGGGGAATCAGAATTGTTATACAATCATTTTGAGAACAGAACATGAAAAATGGGCTGAAATAGAAAACATCATACAGTCTCCCATTTAACAACAAGCAGGCCTACTAGTCCAAAGCCAAAAGTTTTAATGCAGTTCCCTAGCAGTTTTAAAACGAACAAAAAAGAGACAGCCTACTCACCCACCAGAACACCTCTCCTCAGCATGAGGGCCAAAGCCACTTCTCTCTCTTTTTTTTTTTTCCTCTCTACATCCCTTTTTTGTCTTTTTTTTTTTTTCTTCTCCTCTCCTCACAGTCAACAGAAACTGCAAATGAGATCAAACACTTAAGAAATCAATCTCTGCCTCTCTTCCAACTTTTAAATGAGTTGAACTTCCTCTTTGCCATTAGCGCCAGCTGCACTAATGCCATGGGATGAAGCAGGGTTTTCTTCCCAGGGAGTTGGTTAATCCTCCTTGTCCCCACAGAGATCTCAACCTGCTGTTGTAAACGGCTATAAAACACACCTTTGAGCAATTACACCGTTAGGTGCCTTTCTACTACCATCATTGTTTTCTAAGGCTGGAGGAAAGTTCAAGAACCCTGCCTGTTTCAACTTTTCACATCCCTTAAGGAAGTCTTATATTCAAGAGAGCGAGCTGTGGAAGATACATTTTTTCCTCCTTCTTGAAACTAAAATAAAAATAGATCAGTTTTATTTTATTTTTTTTAATGAAGTCTAGGGCCACTGCTCAGGCGTATTCCTTGAGCTGCAGGTGAGAGCTGGGAAGGCAGAAGATAATACAGAGGGTTGAGCCACAGGGTACTGAAAGAAATTATGAGGACAGCTACTTCATATGCAACACTCCTCAGGCAGAGCTGGGTTAGTGAGATGGCTGGCTACAGTAGAAACGTTGTGCTTTTTTTGTTTTTCTTCTGAAGCACGCACAACCCCTCCAGTCTGTGAGTTCACCCACACACCTGGGAGCTTACTGGGGAGCTTTGCTCTGAAGAGGAAGGCAAGTGAGGGCTGCCTGGGCTCCAGCTCTCATACTGTAGATGAGGCTTTGTACCCCTCCAACCCCAGCAGCATCTACATGATGAACATCTCCTCCAGCAATCAGTGATCTCCCTCCAAAACCCCATGGAGTAACCTAAAATGTGTATGTGTGCAAACGCAAGTCAGCAGCAAGTTGTCCTCTGAGCCTCCACAAACAGCATGGTGTCTCCAGCCATGAACCTTCCCATCATGCACACAAACAAATGGCAAATTGCATGGCTTTGGATGAAGAAAAATAGCAAGGGCTCCCTTGGCAGCAAATATATATATAATATATATATATATATATAATTAAATGTTTTGTGTTTCTATTCTAACGCCTGGGTTATTAATTAGTATTTCACTGCAGCCAGAGACATGAGGTGTCTGGTGAGGGGGTGTTGCTGGTGTGATGCTGTGGGCTGCAGACTGGCAGCAGCTCTCCTGGGGGAGCCTGAAATTGGGACATAGAGGGGGGGGGGGGTCCTGCCACAGGGCTGCCCTGCCACAGCAACTGCTGTCCAAAACCACACTGGCTGGCATGGCCTGCTCGGTAGAAAACGCCTGTAGGCCTCAGCAACTGCTCCACAGCATGCAGGCCCTGCTCACAAGGGCTTGCCCAGGTGACTGGGCGGGGCCTGGTGGCTGCCACTATCCCCTCAGCCACAGCACACACCCCAAATGGCCTCAGTTTTCTGATTTTTGCCCTGTGACCCAGTTCAGTGGCAGACTTAGCTGAGGGAGCACACATTTTGTGAGAACCTCCTTTATGAACATAGGAGCAGGAAGGTTTTATTGCATGTGTGCTGAGAGTGGGAGCCCTGGCCCACCCCTGGGCTCACTGCAGTCTCAGGGTTCCTGTCATGAACCAGGGATTTTGGAGCATGCCAATATGAAAGAAGGTGGCTGCTTTCATTTAAATAGGAGACAATGTTTATGTCTTCCATTTACAGAACTTCTAAGTATTTACAAAACTTTATTTGCCTTGTAAAGATTCAAATACTTCCTTTCCAGATCACATCCTAATGAAGAATTTAACAGGTGTACAAAGGTGCTGTTAATAGTAAACTTACTCCTCCACTGCTTTTCTGTGTAAAAGAACAGAAATTCTGGAAGGCTGGGCAGGAAAATGCCCATCGCCTCCAGTCAGGACACTTAACCTCTCTGCGGATTATTTCTAAACTTGTGTCTAGTGGTCTGCTCTGGAAATGAGCATTACTTAATGCAGTTTTGCAGGTAATTGGAGGAGACAAACCTTTCCTGTTCTCTGCTTTTCCTTCTCCAAGAGCTGAGCATGTGTCTGCTTTTATCAGCCACCTCACCCCAACGAGCAGCCCGCAGAGACGTGGCTGGGCCGAAGGTGAGGCCTCTGGGGAAACTCATACCTGCTCTTTCCCTTCCTCTAACAACTCGTATTTCTTTTCCTATTGAGCTCTTTACTTTCAGCGTCCCCTTCTTCATCAGATCTACCTTCTTAGGCTTTTATAACCTATCAGGATGGAAGAAAAAAAAAATACAACAAAATCAGCTTTTCAGGCTCATCTAAGCCTATGTTCAAGTGCGTGCCTGTCTGCTAAGTGCTACATGCCGTATTATTGAATATCTGACTGGATTTTGTCCTGCAGCTGGGTTAAGCTTCTAGGGAGAGAGTGCAAATGAGCAAGAACACTTTTCTGGAAAGTAAAAATGAAGAAAAATCCCAATAGGAAGACAGGTTGGCAGGCTGCTAAGGCGGGGCTGTCCCTGGCATGGACATTTGCAGCAGGGCCCTCCCAAGGACAGATCCAGAAATCACCCTTGGTCACTAATGTATAATGTGTCAGGACAGACATGACATGACTAGTCATGTCTGTGTCTAGACGCCACTAGCAGGAGAAAAAATATATATTCACTATTTTTTTTCCTAAATCTTTGCAAAATATATCAAGAAACCATAAAAATACTATCTGCACATAACCAGAGGAGTTATGTTGGAGCTAGAGGTTCTACCTAATTTTAATTAGTAAATTTCCTAAATAGTTAAAAGCAGAGCACAGAAATGAGATTACCTGAAACATGGCTGGCATTCTGTAGAATATCTGTTATTTTTTTTCAAGAGCTCAGGCTATTTGCCTGGTGGGTAGTTAGTTATCTAATTCTTATCTCAAAACACTTAACAGGCCAATGTATAACACATCTCTAATCACTGAATGTTTCAAGGGTGAAATCCAGGCAGAGATAATAGTTGCCAGCTACCACATCATACCATAATTCAAGGTGAAAATAGCTTCCCCATAGAAATTGCCTGGCAGATTAGAAAGATAGCAAACAAGGACCGAAAGAGAGAATGGGGCAGGTGACTAGCGTCAGTAAGTCACAACTACAATGTCTTGGACCATTCAGAAATACAACTAAATATTTAATTTCTACAAATGTTTAGAAGTCAGTCTTCATTCTTGACTCTCATTAAAAGATTTCTTGGCTATACAGCACTGAGGGAACATGTTGTCTGAGGTTTCCTAGCATACTTTGACCCAAAGTGTTTGCTGGAGACACACTCCAGGGCAACACAGGAAATGCCAGCAATGACTGATCAATACCAAACGCAAGCATCACGTAAAATCTCCTTAGGAGGCTGCTACTGTGAGATTTTTCAAAATAAAAAATATCAGAGAAACTTTTTTTCTCAAAGTTTCTCAAACTATATGTCTCTATGTTTCAAAGTATGCAACTATTGTGGAACTGAATGTGGTTATAAATAGTTGGCAGCTTCAAAATGCACCTTGATAACCAGAGGAATGAGAATTTCTTCTGCAAATGTTCTTTAAATTTGGGTTAGGCAGAAAAAGAGTAGAAGCCTACATCAGCAAAGCCTGTCGTTTTTTCTCTCTTTCTTTCTCTCTCAGCCTAGATGCCCAAAGGATCTGTTTTATTTGTGTAAAACATATAAATTCTGAAAACCTGATTTTTTCTTAAGTGATATGTGGAATACTCAAGGTCCAATCTCTTCTACTGTAACAGAGCCTGTATTTGAATCTGGTTCTTCAGCAACCTTTTGTTCCTGAATATTTTGGGAGGATTCACCCTTTCTGACCAGAGGTTGCACTCCATACTGATGAATGCCCAGAAAAATAGCTGCAGGAAAGGAGTGTTCTTCCTTCAGAAAGGGTATTCACACCAAGAGAATCGCTGTCTTTCTCTTTACTTTTCACTGCCTCTAACAAGGTGAATAAGGGATAACAAAAGTTTAAATATCTGGAGATCAGCCTCTGATGTTCTCATTTTATTTTCACAATATTCTTGGATTAAAAAAAAATAAATAAATTAGAAAGGTGAAAAAAAGAGTGGAAAAAACTTCACCTATCTCAGCTCTTCAAATTTCATGCATCAATAGAAGCTTCACAGAAGACCTTTCATTTTCAGAAAAATACAAATTAATGTTCAAATCTTTCATTTCCTTTGTTGGGACAGATGAAATGACATTTTGTCAGCTACATATGCAAATAGGTGCAATGAATTGTTTGAATTCGTGATCATCTTGAGAGTAAGTGCTACTGACATTGAACTTGCAATACAGTATTAAAAAAAAAAAAAAACTTTGGTGTAGCAAAAAAAATTTTTTTTCCTTCACGTACAAGCTGTGCCTTTGATCCCAGCAGACAACGTAATAGTGTATGGAAAAAGGAAAAAAAAAAGGTTTAAATTTTTTTTACTCAGACCAATGGTGTTAAGACAGAAAGAAAAGGGCTCACTTAGAAACTTGTTGTGTATTAAATTCACAGGTCTAAAGGCAAACATGCCTTTAGTTTTGTACTGAGCAGAACGTGCTCTTGGTTCTTTGGCATTTATCACACATTTGACAGTGAAGGAACTACTGAATCACAATTAGGGAGAAGATTTCCCAAGGTCCAGACATTTTAAGCATTTTTTTTTTTCTCAACTCAATGCTTATTCAAACTTTATTAAGAATTTTAGATAGGGCTTTTCCTCTAAAGTGGGTCACAGAATGTCTGAGGGTCTGAAAACCTCTTGGTACCAGAATACCAAAGGTTAGAGCCAACTCTTCTATTTCCCTGAACATTTCCGTTGTCCCCTAATCATAAACCTGTCATTCAACACACGGATATTAGAGTGTGGAAAAACTGAAGCTAAAGGTCAGATCTAGCAGATGAAATGTCTGCTAGCAAGGTGCATTTGTGGAACTGGATTCCTCCTCGTGTGTCATGATGTAGATTAGGAGTAAACCCCTTGAAATCAAGGGAGAAAGAGCAGCCTCCAGTTGATGTTGGTAGGATTTGGTTCCGCTGCCTCTGTACATGGAGGCAGGACCATGGTAAGCAATTCAAAGGTTGAAACAACAGATTATTTTATTATTCAACAAGATGTAAACATTAATTCCTCCCTAAATACTTTAATCTTTCTCTCTAAGAGCCTCTTTGTTAAGGCTTTCATGACTCAGTTACTTGCTTATAGTGTTAACTAGGCAATGTATTTTCACCAGTGGCATAGCTGAAGCAATATATTTAACACCTTCCATGTAGACTTGTGATACCGTGATTGGTAACATTTCTAGAATGTGATATTGCATAGTCTTTAGATTTCATCCCTCACTGCATATGCTACTTCTCAAACTGAGTAAAGGAAAAATGCTCAGATCAAGCTCGTGAGATCTGTG
Source organism: Cygnus atratus (assembly GCF_013377495.2). Taxonomy (NCBI): domain Eukaryota; kingdom Metazoa; phylum Chordata; class Aves; order Anseriformes; family Anatidae; genus Cygnus; species Cygnus atratus. Next base: position 3,101,023 of record NC_066371.1, on the reverse strand, counting down.
ATTCACATGAATTTGCTTTTATGGGCATTCTGCCAAAGATGTATCTGCAGTCGGGTGATGCAAATAGCTGACTCAATAAAAACTGAAACTTTGCAAAGTTTTTCTCGGAATTAAAATATTATGGGAACAAAGAAGTAGCAGATACTGGACTGAAGACTGGGTTTAGCTTCATTTAACCTAACTTCATCCATTTACAAGTTTTGAGCTTAAATTACGCGTACTTGCTTCCTCCATAGTCAATCTGAAAGTCTTCTCCCATGGATAAAATAGAAATAAACCATCCAGAGTCATTCGAAGATAGAAAGGTGATCTGTCTGTTTAAGTGCTTGACTACCTTCCTCCTGAGTAGGGTAAGGCTTGGACACTGAGTCCCCATCTGTCAAATTCAGTGTATTATGTTCTTTTACAGTGATTTATATTGGGAGCTGTTTTTTCTTTCACCTTTCCTGGCATAAATCTGGATTAAGTGCATTTAAATCATTGACATAACAGCAATTGCTACAATTTAGTACTTTTTGATAGTTAATAAATAATGTTCAAAATGAAAATACGTTAAGTGGCGCCACATCTAACACAAGAGAGCTAACAACTTTAGATTTTGAATACTTAACTGTTTTACCTGGGGGAAAACAACAACAAAAACAACAAACAAACCTGTTTCAGATAAATGTAAGTATGTTTAGTATATGCAAATATTGATTAGAGCTGAAAATCAGAATTTCTATTCAGCAGGGAATTATGAAAAGCTAGTATTTTTTCACATTCCAGTCAAAACTGCTGAAGCAGCAGCATACTTTCACAGATGCCACATCTTTATTAAGAATTTAATTTAATTAACAGTTTTAATTAAAAATTCCACTGTTTGGCTAACTGAATGTGAGATAGCTGGAATGATGAAAAATGATACCAATAAATAATTTTAGAACTCAATAAGGCTTACACGGAATATGCACTGAGAAATTTCTAGACAATCTCTGTAATTGGGGCACTCTTTCCCAATGCATTGTAGTGACTACTATTATACATTCTCCTAGCTACTCTCTTCTCCACAGGAACTGGATCTACAAAATTCCCAGGAAAAAAAAAAAAAAAAAAAAAAAGACCAAAAAAAGTTAATTACAACTTTGATCAGTTATTTTTAATGCATTTAGACAATTATAATTGGGGGGTAATTACCAGACTGATTTTTTATAAGTGAGTATATGTCTAACCTTGTCAAACTTGTAACATACGCAGCATGCCAATGACCAGCTTAACCTTCCAAATTTATTCATAGCATTACATCATACATCAAAATACTTTTTCCTAGAAGTATTTTTCCCACTCATATTTTTCTTGCACAAAATTCTCCGTGGATAAAATTCCTTTTACAGCAATTTGTGTAGTGTGGTTTCAACAAATGAAAAGCAAACAAAAAACTGTTTTTTTTTCTGTTATTGGCATCACACTTCTATCTCACTTCCTATGCTCTTGAACTCATGGCCTGACCTGACTACTAATTTCTTTATTTTTTTTACATTATACACAGTCTATACTTTTCTCAATGAAATGTGACTTACTTCCACTTGAGTGTCCCATCTTATCCATCTAACAGTGAGATAGGCTTGTTGTGACAGATAGTGCACTTTGGAGCTGCCAGTCATGTGTGTTGTGGGAGAGAGAATTTTGGAGGAAAGTCTTCACCTGCATTTACCAGTGGTAAAACTCAAACTGCTTATGGAAGCATAAGTAGAGTTTGATCACAGCACGTCCTTCGGGTCCAATTCCACTACCAATATTCACAGAGAAGATTATTCCTCTGCAAGAAGCTCCTATGAGATCAAATTAGACCTCTTAATATTGATATTACAAGTTTGAATATAGCTATTTCTTTGAGGTAATGCAAGAGTGTAAAAGACAGAAAATTTCCTCTTCCATAGGCACGTACCTTCTAGGATGGGAAGAAAAGATTTGTTTTGACTAATCCAGATGGATGGAGACCAGTAGGAGGAGCTGTGAAGAAAGGTTATGGTATCTCCAGTATTGCCAACTCTTTGATTGTAGGATTCAAGCCTCTGAAATCAGGAGATATGTTTCAAAATTGCATATGCTGATTTCAGTCTTTGTTTTTTGTATTTCAGGTTCACTTGCTTTACACATGGAAAATTTTGTTCATAGGATAAGATTAAAAACCTACAGCTTTTAAATGGTCCCAAATTGTCCTATCTGGTATCTTCAGCATATGCCACAGGAGCTTTCTTATCATATGGGAAGAGTGAGGAAAATAAACTGGCACTGTGAAACAGTGAGAGAGAATTAGTATATCCTGCAGGGTCATTTTCTTCAGTTAATATCTTTTATTATGCCAGCAGAGTGATTCTTTTGCATACTTTACTTTCATTAGGGCTGGGCAATCTACAGTGCACTGCTGTAACACTGGTTTTCTTCCAATTAAGAACAAAACCACTGTCTCTCTACATAAGGGGTTGGAGCTGTCCCAGAGGCTCCCTGACTGTTCCCTTGTAGGGTCTGACTGTGCTGTCCATGATAGCACAGGAGCCTGGAGTCTCAGCTGTAAAGAAGTCACAAACTTGTAAGTCTTCAACAGAGTTTACAGAAACTTCAGTAAAAATGTACCTGTGTAAAACAGTAGAACTTTGACCAATTAATAAATACCTCCATTAAATATATATATATATATATTTTTTTTTTTCAAAATAAAATAACATAAAATAAAATTAGCTCACTGTAATTTGTACTGGCAAAGACCTCTGCACTGATCTCTACTCTCTGGTAGAGAATATGTGCTGTTTGTCTACATGGTGATGTAGGTGGACAAACAAAAGTAGAGTGTGATTAACTGTGTTTTGAATAGATCTTGAAGACCCTTAATGTTAAAATGAAAGTCCTGGGTTGGAAACTTCTGAAATTTGAAGATCTTCACAATTTACCCAGAGACTGAATCTAAATTTAGCAGCATTGCTTTGAGAAAAATTATGTCATTACCTGTATTTCTCTTTCAAACGTATGCTTGTCTTGCTAATGTAAATGAATCCCTCATGCCCTGTTTCTTGGAAAACATATTCTCCTGAGTTACAGAACTCTGCCTGCCTCCCAAAATAGTTATTTTCTTTCTTTTCTACAGTGAATAGATAATATACATCATCAAAGCAAATTGCCTTTTCATTGAATAAGAATACTGAATCATCAAAATGAGGCACCGTAGTGATGAGTGTCATTAAAACAAAGACTGTTGACAGACAAGGTCAAAGAAAAGCTTCCATATTAAAAGTCAGCTGCCTTTACGATAAGCTACTTTTCATATTTGGTCATATATACACATTATATCTCCTGGTAGAACTTTTGGACAGCCAGGAAAAATGTAGGGTAGTTTCTCAGTAAGAGGATAAGAAATACGTAGAGGTAACTCATATTCCCATGACGTGTATTTCGCCCCTTCCAGAAGTGCAACCTACACTCATGTAGTATAGATGTTAGATGTTGGCTATGCTCGTTATATTCTCACTGACATCCTATTTCTAATGAGATCACAGATTTTTTTTGTAGAAGTTAATTCAGCTTAGCTTCCAAATACATTTTATCAATATTATTGTTCAAAGTATATTGCCATCATTACTTAACGTATTACAAGCTCTTGAAAGGAAAGCTGTTATTCTTCATGAAGAAAAGTTTCCAATGGGGAAATTGTATCCCAACTCTAAACAGGGGAGATGGACAGTCATGTGATATGGGAAATACATCCTCCCATAATTGTCCCATAATTGCAGTGATGATTCTGTGTTCCCTTTTCTTTCCAATGTTTTTCTTTACCTGCATTTATTTTTGATTTCAGTCTATGTTTCTATGTTCATGTGTATGTGCTTGTAAAAGGCAACTGTTGATTCAATAAATATTCACAGAGATGAACGAACTTATGTCAAACAATAAACTGTCATTTGTAATTAAAAATTGTACTGAAATTAAGAATAGATGCATCAGTAGCGCGTTCAATTTTGATGTAACATTTTAAAGAAATGTTAAAATCTTATCACAGTTAAAAAAAATAATATGGGGGTTTAGGACAGATTTGTTTCTTATTAACTGGACTATAATTATTTTATTTTATTTTATTTTATTTTATTTTGACCACTGTTCAATTTGAATGGAATTTATCAAGGCAGGGATAATACACTCTGGCTTCTGCACAAGACCTAAATTTGTCTACATACAGCCACGGTGCAACTGGGGTAACAAAAGACAATCAACTTTTGAAGCTGGAAAAGTCTGAAAATTGTGCTTCAAATACATCTCAAGAATCTCTCTGAAGCAAGCAGCATACACCTATGTTATGAGAAGCAATGTTGAAAATGTATCCTCGTTGATTAGTAGTGTTACAGAACATGAGAATTCATTATAAAAGAATCTCTGTACCTTGCATACACAGATCTTTGTCAGTACTGAAAATTTGTCAAGATGTACAGAAAAATCTAAAGATGATTAAAGCCAGACTAGAAGCAATATAAGTAGCCCTTCTTGAAAATGATTTTCTTTTACTACAAATCATTCATATCAGAATGGAGAAGATGGCTTATGAGAAATCTTAACATAAAAAGTCATGCTACTCTGCACATTTCTCCATAAAGAAAATAAAGATCAAGCAATGCAATTAACTCTCTTGTGAATGCAGTTAAATCATTTGATTTAAAGGTGGAATCTTCTCCTGGTTCCTGATGGATCAATAGTTAACAACATGACACCAGTATGACTTAGAAAGTTTATGCTTCCAAAAGATTATGTCCTGCGTACTAGTGAATGGTTAAAAAAAGGATCAAGATATAGTGGTGTGCTTGATGTTTATAAGTATTTCAAATGAGAACAAAACAGATTGTGGTCCTGAATCTTCAAAATAAAGATATTTATTAACCTCTAAGTAACTGGCAATGTTTTTATTTTGTTTTGTTTTGTTTTTTCAAAGCTTTGTTACTAAAGCTGATTTTTTTTTCTTATTTTTTTTACTTTACCAATTTCATATCAAAGCTTTTAAAAACTATCAGAGTGGAAAGCAGCAAGCACAAGTGAGAAAAAGGTATGTGCATTACCCCTTCAGGAACTGAACTCTACTACCACCATGCAGCTATTTACTGTCATTCAAAATCTCAGGTGCTACAATCTACAAAAGCTTCATAACGAAGGTTGAATCCCATTTTTGTAACAGTCATGATTAGAAAATTGAAGGATGATTTACACAGGCGGCCCAGCATGCCACTCTCGTCAGGTCTGATCTGAAAGATTTGGGCTGTATGAGCACCCTCCTGTCCTTGGGCTGATGAGGAATCCTTCACTCCATTGACATTAGGACATGATTTTGAGACGGGAACTGTGTGATGTCTAATCAGCTTGGAATGAAGTGCTGAGGTTTGACTGTACCCATCTGGGTATATATGCAGCCTTGAAACTGCTGTTGAATCTGGCACAGGAAAGAATGTCTGGTTTGTAAATGTAAATGGCATGGTAATGTTAATCAGTCAAGAAAAAGCTTGGGTGTTTCTGGTGTTCTGTGTTTTAATAGGGTAAGATATTTCATTCACTGCAGAAAGAAAGAAACAGGCACCAAGAACATATGGAATTAATCTGAATTTTTGCAGCATCATTCACTGTATAGATGTTAGTATTTCTAATTTTATTTATGTTGGATCTTTTTTCTATAAATTTACATGCTACTATACATAAATATTTTCTTTTATAGGGTGAAAATAACATTGAGAAGTGGATTGTAATGTCTTTACCTGATAAGATAGCTTTCGGCAGTAAACATCCAAAGCTTGCAAAATATGCTATGATCTGTGGTATTTATTTTTTTCCCATTTGTATTCTGTTAATCTTCGATCATAGATATGAAGAAATACTGACCAGTTGGATGAAACCAAGACCCCTGGTCTTGAAAGTCCATTTCAAACAAGCCTTGACAGGACATAAATCCAAAGTCAAAATGCTGTACATTTTTAGATCACTCCAAATTTTCAGTCAGAACATCTAAGTATCTGTCGTGAGTGCCATGCTTTTAACTCTTTCTGCTCTTACCTCAGCTATTAACACCATTCATTTCACTTTTTACTAATTAAATCAGATCAGATGAAAGCTTGATCTGACATACACGAGGATTGTCAAGAAAATAGGACTCCCGCTATGACAAGATGTTGCAACACAATTTTAAAACTCCATGTAAGCCCACTTGAGTCAGTCATGCTACTCATATACTTAACATTTTGTCCAGATCCTGGGCTCTGCAGAATTGTGACTTTAGTTTAATCATTGTTCCTGTCACAATACCCAGTAAAATAGAAGCCCAACATGTCTATATGAATAAGACATATATCTATATATTATGAATATGTATTATTTTACCTCTTGTAAGGGAAAATGATGCTTTAATATTTTACAATGATTAGTGATTTCTTTTCTTAATTGAAATACTGTATCAATTTATAGCCACTAATATTTTCTGTCTTTTTAACTGAGAAGTTTGCATAGCCACGATGAGAAATAAATACTGTGTTAAATACTGTGTTATTCCATGCAGCAACAGATGTCTGATAGAGACTAGCTCTGTAAATCAGAACATGAACAAAAGCAACTTTGTGCACTGTCAACAATGGAATGAGGCATATATTTCATTTTTCTTTTCAAAACTGAAGAGACGGGTCAAATCCCAAACTTGCTCAAATCTCCAGTCTGCAGGAAATTCCTGGCGATCCTGCATCTAAGGCAACAATGTGTCTGCGCATTCTTTGTAAAATTCCCTTTCATCATTTCCCAGTTCTTGCGAATTACCAGTGAATAATGATGCAGACCTCAGTCACGTTCTCACTTGTCTTTCTCATGAAACATTGATGGTCAGTTTTTGATATCCAAGGATGTTTTCTCTTTAAAGCCTTCACAAGTTCCAAGTTAAAGTATTCATTTACCGAATCTTTCATCATATAGGGCTGGTCAATATATCCCTGTTGTAGTTTTTCATTGAGCGTGACAAGTTCCTCTATGCTTTTTTCATGGGTGCCTCAGATGAGCCACAGCAGATTTTTTTTTTTTCTCCTTGCCAATACCCCTGAATTTCTTGCAAATACGAAATGGTCCCATGCAGTCACCTGCAGATTGCAGCACCTCTGGCACAGTGAAGTGTAGCAGGATTCACTTGCCAACGGACTTCTCCCACCGACTCCATCAATTCTGCACACTCAGGAACTGCCCTGTAGCTAAGAAGCTCTTTGTCACATGTCGAGTCACTCTCATCAGTGCACGTGCACTCAGAAAAGCCTCCTGGCAGCTCCCTGGGGCACTCAGTTATAGGGGAAACCACTACCCTTCACCACTGTTTATTTCCTAATAAAGTAAAACTGTAGTTTTTATCATCTCCTCTTCCTCCCCTGGTCAATTTTAATTCCAGATTGTATTCACCGTCTGTTTGTTTTCATGTATTATTCATATCTTCTTTCATTTGCCATCAGAAAGATAGACAAGTATATATGGTACATTAATCAAAACAAATAAACAGAAAGAAGTACCCAAGCTCATCTTTGTTTACTCATTAAAAATACAGAACGAGAACTGACTGCGAATGAGATTTGCCTGTTGGTATAAGAGTAGTGACAAAAAAATAAATAAATAAAAAGAGAAACGAGAAAAGGATTTGCTGCATGTGCAGAAAGTAACACTCCTGTGAATCACAGAGGCTGTGTAGGACTGCACCTGAGGAGATTTTATATCACAATCTTTGATCATTTGATTTCTGAGCTTTCGTTTTCTTCAAGGATTTCCACAGAAAGCAAAACAAAACTCTAAAATTTGCCAAAGGCCATTTTCTTTTATTATTCATAAGTGGTAGATATTACTAACGATGGCTTCATAAAGTGAAAAAGTTTTCTCAGTCCCATCTGTGTAGTAACATTTTATGAGAGATATATTACACACATTTACCTGGTATCGAAAAAATTGCAACATAACCTTAAAATTCACTTATCAGTGGGGGGAAAAAAAAAGGAAAAAAAAACAAAAAACAAAAAACATAATAAGCAGCATTTGGGAGGAAGGGAAAAAGGGAGGTTGGGAGGAAATGTATAGACATCCCTGTCCAGGGGATACTCATTATACACATGCTCCATCTTAATTCAAGTCATCTAGCACAACTCCATCACATATATCCACAAGGGCCAGGAAATACGTATTCTGCTTGCCTTGGTTTATATCCAGAACAAATCTATTTCACAGAGCTAAGTGTTGCTGGCTGGTCTGGGAATATTTGTTAAATGGCTATAATGTGATACAGTTAAGTTATTTACTACTTGTGACTGGTGAGAAAATTGAGGCTTTTCATAATGTTACGTTTCTACAGAAAAAAAAATACATTTATGAAAATAAATTCTTTAGGTCTTCTTTGACGTTCTGTATTTTTCATAGGGTAAAAAAGATGCATTAGTATGCCTTTAATGTCATCCGGAAGGGTATGAAGACTAAGGTATTCACGTGGGAGTGGCTATACCTATACCAATAGCTGCCAATGACCAGATAACAACACCGGTAAACCAACCACGACTACTGCACACCAAATTTTTCCAGAAGGGTCAGAAAACCCGCTTGTTCATGTAGTTTATAGCAAAATGTTTTGCTTTCCCTTCAGCTAATCTGCTTTGTCTCCTTAGAATCTGGTCCAATCTTTATTAATGCAGAATCTTCCCTCAGCCTCACTATTTGTTGGCCTCTACAGTTCACCAGAAAAATAAGGTAAACAAATAACAATAAAAAGAATTTAAATCCCCATAGACATGAGAGTACTAAACCGCATGATATTATTTCACAAGCTACTGTCAGACCCTAAGCATCCACTGCATACCGTCATGAACATTTAACGCTGTTTTAGTACCTCACCTTTCAAGTCAGTAATATTTTTAGGCCTGATATGTACACTTAGTGCTTTACTGGTATTGCTAGGTGAATAAAGGCGTGCATCAATACTGCTTATGCCTTACCACCCCTGTTTTACCCTCGCTCAATGCCTGCTGACATAGTTTTGTTTCAATTCACCAAACCAGAAGAGGTGGTAGCAGGTTAAACGCTTCTCTAAGAAAATGTTTTCCTCTGCTGCAGAATATTGTGTCTTTAACAATACCGCTGTAGTTATGTAGCTTAGCCCAGCCAACTGTTAGTATGGTTTTATGCAAATGTCAAAAAATAAAAATCTCACTTAATCCCACAGTCATCATGCCACATTGGGAAACAGCAGCCTTTTTTTTTTTTTCCTTGTTTTTAATGGAAGCTTTAAAAGTACTGAATATTTTATCTTATTTATCTGATAATTCACATTTCATCCAGAGAATTTAAGCAGCCGAGTTGAAACCAGGGATGTGTCATAAAACGGAATGACATTTTCCCCACTTGCTTCATTTAGGACAGTATCTCTTGTGCCTCCAACTGCTGCAGCGATTACAGAAGTACTGCAAGCTAGTTTTTACCATCTGTAGTTTGCTGTCCCCTTTCCCTTCAGGACACGGGACTGAGCCCAGACCACAGCAGAGCTGCTGCCAGAGGTGGAGGGGAGCGGTGGTGCCCGGCTCACCCCGACCTGCAAAACCATTGGGGAAGAGATGTGCGAGATCGCTGTGAGGTTTGAAAGGCCACTTTAAAACATTTGAGGCATGCCAAGTACCTGGGTACAAAAAGTAGAATTACTCGTTGTGTTTGGTTACTCAAGCAAAAGCTTTGCTGCAACCTAACACTGTCAGAGACAGGAACCATGGTCGGCAAAGGCAGATGGGCAGGAAGAAGTCACAGGTTTCACCTTTTGAGAAAAATTGATTTAGAACAGCAGCAGGCTGGAACTATGATGTTAGTTGTTATGGAGAACTACAGCCAAGCAACCTTTTAATAGAAGATACTGGTATTTTTGACAGAGATCTCCTAGGCTGGTTTGCTCTTACAAAACTACGTGTGATGGCTTCACACAAGTTGAGCAAAGCAGGAGAGTAAAGTCAAAAACTGAGAGAATAAAACAGGTCAAGTGTTCGTGCCTTGACTGAGAAACAGTGCTTTAATGAGAGAGAACTTTACCAAAGCTCCCGTTTTCTCAATCTGACACTGAAAACAACAGCAGCCTGGCAGCCTGGAAAAGCTTTGAGAGCCAAGTGGAGAAAGCTTAAGGGTCATTTCAAGTCTTCTCTGCGGGGAGTGCCAAGGGAATGATTGAATTGCATAACTGGCTGAGCCGAAATGAAAGACGGTTCTTTTGATGAAGAATGCTTTCTGTTGGTTCCCCTATGGGTGACTTGCCCTGCAGAAGTAAGTTGTGCATTCTCCATTCTCTGCTGCAAGTCATTGACGTGAAAATTCAGCTTTATGCCAGTGATATTCAGAACGGTTTTTTTTTTTTTTTTTTTCCACAATTTGGTGAAAAAATTAAGGAGATGTTACAGCATAAAGCTCCAAAATGCCAGAAAACACATAGACCACAAGTAAGCTTTATGAATGATCCATTTCTTCTATTTTGGAGCATCATACAAGTGAGCTAATCTTGAAGACTTCTTATGCCAGGAATCTGTTTGCAAAATGGATAAGAGAAAATCCTTGTCTTCAGCTTGAGCAGTTTACCACGTCCCAGTTTAATATCTTCAATCTATTGGTTAAAAACAGTTCTATCCATCTAGCCCTCTCAACCATTTATGCACTAAAGATTCCTTCTAAAATTAATGTTTCTACTTCAATTTACCTTTGGCTGTGTGAAGGAACTGAAATGCTCCCAGTGGTGGAGTCCAGGCATGAGAGAGTGAAGAGAAACGAATAGATGAGACATGGGAACATAGAGCAAATACTTGGATTCACGTGATATCTTGCATTTTCACCAAAAAAAATAAAAAAATAAAAAGAGTTATGCACACAGAGGCTAGCCATAGTATGATTAAAACTATAGTACGCAGAAAGCAACATCCACCATCCATCCTCAGGAAACAGAAACACCAGGATTCAGGCAGTCAGCGCACCCTTGCTTTGGTAGCCATGCTGGACATGCAGCGGTACCATCTGTAATGATATTCTCGCCTTTCTTTTCTTCCGAGTCTTCAAGCACATGCATAAAGGAGCCACAAAACTCACTTCAGGCTGTGTAGTGAAGGCCTAGAGCGCTTCGCTGACTTTTCAGTGAAGTTTGCACAAATGGAGAAGATACATCAGGAGGATTTTAGGAGGGAGGTTGTTTCTGTGAGGAAGGCAGCTGAAGGAGCACAAAATAACTGTGCCATGATGAGTAAATCACTGAAACTAAGTTTTGAAAGATGGCCTCCGATTACATATTCTATATTGCATGTGTTCCCAGCTCGATCTCTCTGGTCATATTTCAGAAGAATGGAGCAAGTGAAGCAGATTAAAATTATTCCCAGAGCCCTGGGAAACGCTAAGCACTCTCAAAAATCTTGCCATAGACCTTCTAAGCTGGCAATTTGAATTAGAGCATATTTTTGCCATTGATGTCCAAATATTGTGCCTGAGACTCTAACTGCAACAGTGAATAATGCAACATGCCCCCACCCTCTGCACCTTTCCTGAATGATATGAGGGATGGTGCTATCCCAAATTGCTGTAAAACTGTCAGAAAGGTGATGAAAAAAATAACAATTCTGCATTTGGAGTTAGATTACAAATTGCACAAGGTCTGCAGCCACAGATTAGAGTGAGTAGCTGTTAATTTTATGAGCCCTGTCCCTTGTGTTCACTGACTGAAGCAGAAGCCCGCATGAAATACAGTGTGTGCACAAGGCACCGGGTATTTACTGCTGACAGTAATGCTGACAGGAAAGACTTCAGAAACTTTGCAGGCTCTGAGTGCTTCCCTGAAACATTAAACTACTTCTGTAGGAAGTAATACATAATTTCCCCCAAGGAATTTCTCTTGGTGTGAACACTGATAACTTCACATTTTTGTTTCTGTAAGGCTGTTGGTTAAGTCAAACATAACTAGTTGTATTTGCTTTGGATTTTTTACGTAAGAGGATGCTGCTAAACCTTGGTTAATACTAACTGATTGAACAGTGTTAACAGCTGGCGGCTGGGATGCAGGTCTGTTATGATTTGGGGTTTAACAACACTGAACAAGGTTGGAAATGAACTAGATGATTAATGCTGTTTCTCTGGACTGAACGCTATAGAAAAAAAAAAGGAAAGGGGAAAATAGAAAGGAAAAATGGAAAAAGAAAGGAAAAGGGGAAAAAAGGAAAAGAGAAGAATGGAAAGGAGAAAGGGGAAGGGGAACAGGGAAAAGAGAAAAGGGGAAAGAAGAAAAGGGAAAAGGGGGAAAGAAGAAAATGGGGAAAAAGGAAAAAGGGGGAAGAAGAAAAAAGGGAAAAAGGGAAAGAAGAAAAAAGGGGAAAAGGGAAAGAAGAGGGAAAAGAGGAAGAAGAAAAAGGGAAGAAAAGGGGGGAAAGGATAAAGGGAAAAGGGGAAAAGGGCAAAAGGAATAGGGAAAAATGAGAAGAAAAAAAAAAAAAAAGAGAAGGGGAAAAAGGAACATAGGAAAAGGGGAAAAGGAAAGGGAGGAAAAAAGAAAAGGGGAAAAGGAGAAAAAATGACAGTGAAAAGGAAAAGGGAAAAAGGAAAAGGGAAGAAGGACACAAAACGCCCCCCGTTAATTCACAGGAAGGCCCCCGTTGTCACCCGCTTCGTCACCCCGGGGCGCCCCCCGCAGCCCGCCCGGCCCCGGCCCCTCCCGGCGGCCGCCAGGGGGCGGCGCAGCCCCGGCAAGCGGCGGCTGGGGGCGGGCGGCGGGGGCGGCTCCGGCTCCGGCTCCTACTCCGGGCCCGGCCCCGCGGGCACCGTTCGGGCCTTTTCTGGGCCTCTCCCTTCCGCCCAGGCCCAGCGCTCTGAGAGCTGCGGTGGCTAATGCTATTAGCAGCCTCCGCCTTTATTACCTGTAATTGACTGCTGCCGTTTACGGCGTGAAGTTCGTGAGACAATAAGAGCTGGAAACTGGTTAAATCCTGCCTTAAATCTACTGCTTTTGGCAAGGGGCACAAACAAAGCATTTGTGCTTTGTTTGTGTGTGCTTTTACCCGTTTTCATACATTTCAGACTCATTTCAGACTCTTAAATGTATTTAACAAAGCGTTACATAAACACGCTGAGAACCCGCTGAGCCCCTGGCCAGACAGCTAATGAGGACGGTTTTGTTTCTTACTTCCTTTGACTTCACAAGGGACTTGGAGATGAATCCAAACAGCACTGGCAGACACCACATCTATCAGAAATTTCTCAATATTCATGAGCGTTTGCTTACATGGTTCCAGCCTTCAGATTGCTTATTAGCTTTGCTGACATAAATACAGTTATGGTGGGGTTTGTTTTTGTTGGTGGTTTTCTGAGTTTTATTTTTTTTTAAGTGAATAGCCTGGGTGGAAAAACAACAGTATAATTAAAACAAAACAGGACATGTAAGTGTTGTAAACAAAAGGACTGGTGCTCTTCTTCATACAAATCTTCACTGAGCTGCCATCTGTTCATTATAACAAGCTTATATTTCTTGAGTATCCACCGTCATTTTAATTTCTGTGTAACACTGAATAAAACAAAGGGAAATTAATTTCTGCATCTCCATGAAGTTCTTTCCTCACAGAAGAAATAGCCTTCTACCCTCATTCTGCCTGTCTCAGCCCCCATGGGGCTGATGCTCAGACTTCCAGTGCGACAGCCGCCTCCAAGCCCGAGCTGTCCCCATCCCCTAAACTCACCACAGCTCTAACCAGCATCAGCACTAAGCAAAATCCCAACTCAGAGCAGCTTCATCCCCTTCCATGCCAAATACTGCCTTGCTCCTCCTGTCCGTAACCTCGGTCTAGACTCAGAGAAGCTTTCACTGATCTGCAGTCTCAGACCATCCTCTGTCTTCAGCCTCGGTTGAGTAGCCAAACTCTCTCCCCTCCTCTTTCTGTTCTACGTCTGGGATTTTGGTTTCACACCTAGGTGTCGTCCTAATCCTGCTTTGCAGTCCCTGTCACTCACTGCAGCTCTGCCTGGCTCTGCAGCTGCCGTGCGACTACAGCCCAAGATCACCTCAACCACATCTCTGATCCAGGACTGCTGCCTGCTTCCAAAGGAATACAGCCTCGGTTAGGTTTCAGACTGTACCTCGACTCTTAACGCTGTCCCAGTTTAGTCACCCAGAAACATCACAGCCTCACCTCGTTTCCACCTGGATCCCCAACTTTACACACTAACTACAGCCAAAACAACCATTCTTGCAACTGCAGCCTTTTTTATCATCCACTTTGCTTTCACATTACCAAAGCCTTTGGGTCATAGCCAAATGCTTTAACGTTATGCTTTAATTTAAGGCTTTAATTCCAGCATTACTGTGGAACAATATTCTGTAATCTCTATATTTCTCTGACCTCAGTTACTTACAGGAGTTAAAGCTTATAAAATGTGATACAATTTCTTTTTAGCTGATGATCTCTGACTGGAGCAGGTGGGAGGTCATGGTCTGAATCTTTTTTCACATGGTTTACTGTTGATAAAATTGGATGCTTTTTAAATCAGAAGCAACAGTTAATAGACACAGGCAGTGTATTATGTCCGTAGTACTGTGCCTATATACCTATATTATCTGTAGGTAAGATAAAAGGCTAGTATTCGAGTTTTTCAACAGGCATGAGATCTCTTTTATCCCCTAGAAAAATAGGATGCAGACTGAATTAGAATAATCATGGTTAAAGGACTCTTCTACTTTTTAAGATAAGGTCAAGATACAACTTGTCAATGCAAGGAGTGCACAATAGGCTTGACTGCAAATTGGAAATTTACTAATAAACAGATAATTACAATGAAAATTCCTTGAAGATCAGGTTAAAGCTCCCCATGACAGCAACTGTTCCTAATTATATTGAACAAGTTGAATGCATTTTACAATGACAGTAAGAAAAATAAGAATCTTATTTTATATCCAGGAACTGTCCTGGGCTGTGCAAGATGTCAGAGAAAGGAAAGCACAAGGAAAATGCTGCACAGCAAACAAGAGGGTTCTTGGTCCTTTGGTTTTGGTGTGGGTCATTCTGCTCCTGTTGAAGTAAGAAATATTACATAGAAAGATTCCCCTGGGCAGTGGGTCAACACTGCAGGCCTGTCTTTGCTCTCAACAACCCAGAAGAAAGGATTTATTTGATGCCTGGAAGCCAAGGATTGAGAAAACCTGCTGCCCGAGGTCTTCTTTCTTCCATAGGCACTGAATAACCTTTTAGATATCTTCAGCTGAATGAATCTTGCTTGAAGTAACAATTAAATTATGCAGCTGCTGTCCCGTTGGAGGCTGGCTTTATATCTTGTGTCCCTTGTGCAGATTTGCGGTGAATGTCTTACCGCAGGTGTTTTGCCAGGCTGAGAAGACATTAGAGGCAGCCAACCTCCCGTGACCCAGCCTCAGAGGCCCCATGTTTTCACACTGTTTTCAAAGGGCTTTGTAGTAGGGAACCGCATGGAAATGTTTAGCTTCCCAGTCTACTTCCAGTTCCTCCCTAAGGAGCTCAGTGGAAGGATAGAAATTCTCCTCAGCAAGCCAGGAGAAAATAACTGAAAAGCAAAAGACTCTGAGGAATAAGAGGTTGCTTTCTGTAAACTAAAACTTCTTTGGAAATTTTGGAAAGTGAAGGTAGACTTGGATCAGACTGCTTTTTTCTTTGGAGAACAAGAAATTCAGCCATTTCCACACCTGGGAAATTGGGCTGTTGGCGTCTGGCTGAAGAGGCCAGAGGGGAATTTGCTCAGTGGCGAAACCTGGTGACTACTGACTGTTACGTTCCTCTAAAATGAGCCCACAGTATAGTTCCTAAGGCTCACACATTAAATAACAGAGTTTATACCACTTTATACTGCAGAATTTGGAGGAAGTAGACTTTTTTTTTTTTTTAATGAGATAGACTCCTTCACAAGCAAATGACCATCAGATATATAAAAGAGCTGGCAAGGGGTACAGAAACACAGGTGGCAATGTGCAGGAGGTGACTGACTGGCTCTTCGGGAACAAGGTGCACTGCCTGTGATAACGTATCCCATCAGAGAGACAGGCTCCAGGTTGAACACGTCGCCAGTTTGATACAGATCTGGTATGGGGCACACTACCAAGTGCCTGGTAAAAGGAGAGCACGTGCTTAGAAGAGCCAGGCTCTCTAACAGCAGGTCCAAAGACAAATCCTTCGCACAAGAAGCTTCTGTAAAGTTGAGCACAGACGCATTTGCCACGCAATGTAAACTTCCCTGGACAGTAAATAAAATTCTAAAAGTTTCACACATCACTGTGAGAGTGGGGAAGCAATGATAAGCATTTGGGCCTCTGATAAGGGCATGCCCTGCTTTCCCTGAAAGCCCCGATTCCCAGCCATCTGTGAATCTCTGTCCACTGAATATCTTGGAGGAAAATGGAGAATATTCTACGTGCGCTCCTGGTGCAAAGTCCTGTTTGAAACTAGGCAAAAGAGAAGAACAAGAGCGGCACCCATGAAGAAAAGATGTGTAAATTATCAAGTAAATGCATTGACACTAAAAACCGTTCTGCCAATGCCGTTTGTCACTTTACACTGAATTTAATTACAGTTAAGAATTTAATTATAATTTTTCTGTTATCCCACTGTCTGGTTTTCCCACTTCCTATTTTTTTACTTGACTGATCGTTTTGTTGTTGCACTGATGTTCTCTTTATACTCTGGACTTCAAACAGCTTCATGCCCTAGGGATGATAAATACTTTTAGGCTTGATTACATGTAATGATGGATGCCTCCATTGCAGGTAGAGGAGGTGGGGAGGGCGATCTCTTACTGTGCCCGTTGCCTTCCTCTGCCAAGCAGGTTTCCTAACGGCAGCTGCCTGACCAGCACTCACACCTACCTGATCCTTGAACAGTGAAATGTTATTAATTAATGACTTGTTTTCCGATAGTGACTTCTACCATACATTTTGCACACCACAGAGATCTGGCGCGAGTGGATTAACTATCATTTCAGAAGAGACCTAAGTGCCATCTGTTTTTTCTGGCACCAGTGTTACTTGGGAGGTTAGAAAGGTTGAGTACCAAATATTTTCTGGTCCACTTTTCTCTAAGTCATTGTCAAAGAAAAAATGATAAGTTTTGAAACACACTGCTGCCTTATTTCTCTCTTAGAGCACACAGGCAGAGGTTACGTGTACTTTTCCACACCATGATCTTACGCATTTTTTTCTGTTGTCTGACAAAATCCATATGTTCCAGGCTCAGACCATCTGTCATTCTTGATTCTTTCGTACAAAAGTTTTTGATGCATTTCTCTCCTGATTGATTTATTCTATAATTTCACAGGGGGGCATTTGACAGAAGGAATTTTCACACCCCACCACCCCAAGGTAATGTGCATTCACAAGGCTCCTCTGCAACAAAAGACTGGATGAATAAATAGCCCTCAGGTCTTAAGCAGAGCTCTTTTCTTTTCACTTTTTTTTTTCCTCTTTTCCCCCTCAAGAACTCCAAGAAAAGTATTTGTTTGCACCCCTGGAAAGCAGTACAGCAGCAAAGGAGTTGTTTGCTGCCACTCAGAATTAGTAGTCCCTTGCCAAATCCAAGTTAAAGTTAAATTAGAATTGTAATTAAAACTTAAGCAACTGTGTTTAAAACTACAACCCTCATCTTCACAGGGCTTTGAAAGGACTAGACTCAAGTGGACTAGCTCACAAATATTGTAGATGCTGGAGACCTTTACGACAAGAGCTGTGGGATGCACATTGGCATAAGCCTTAAGTACCAAGTCTCGTGTTTGTTCTCACTCCTAGAACACAGACTTATAAATGACTTTCTCTTTGCTGTCTGACGAGCAGTAGCAATGGAAGTTTAGGTCGTGTTTCAAATGGGAAGAAGATTGTAGAAGTTTGCTTTATTTTCTAGTAAGTGTTATGGCTGGTTTAAAATAACTATTTCTTATTCTGTATGTTGGTAAAATAATAAAAGAGTTCCAGCACTCCAAGTCAATTGATTGTATTAAAAATTAATGATTTACCCTGTTGCTGCTAACTTTACCAGCCACCTATGACATACAGTCCTTCATCAAAGTTGTCTTCTGCAACAGAAGGTTGCAGAAGGCCCTATGGTTAGAACAAAGGTTGAAGGATTTGCATTTTTGTAGAACATGACAATGACAAAATGAAATCCAAAATGACATTTCCAGGGGAAAAGAATGATTAGCAGGGAAAAAAAAAAGAAATATATATGTATACACACACACATATTAACAAAATGTTCCATAAAGAAAGACACCACAGTTGCTGGGGATCTTGAATTCCAAGTGCTTCTCTATGGAAGCTTCTTGGTTAGGCTTTCTGCCATGTTCCAGCATACAGAGAAAAGAGTTTGCAATAAAAGTCTAATGGGTGAAATGAAGCATGGCAGGTGCAGGGCAGCCAGCCCTAATCTACTTTGGAAGTGGAGACTTGGGAACACATAATCAGGATTTCCAAAATCTGCAATTTCATACCTAAACTAAAACTCTCTGCTGGAATAGTCATTCATGGAGGGAGAACAGGACTTTTTTTTTTTTTCTTGTTGTTTTCCAAATAGTACTTTTTCCCCACCACAATTTTTCTGTGATTTTTGTTTAGTCAAAATCTAAGATATAAATCTAATTTGGAGGGAAAACATTTAACAAGCCCTTCGGTCAGGGTTTTATCATAAGAAACACACATAAAAACACCTGAGGGTATGCATTCCTTTCCTGCTGACTACCAGTAAAAGCAGAACCCTGCCCCAAATGCTATAAAAACTAACACAGAGCCTAAATCCTAAAACTAAAACCTTTTCAACAGAGGTGTTTTCAAAAAAGAAGTTGAAGTCATATCATGATCCAAATCCAAACTTTTCCAAAGTCAGAACTTAATGTCTACCTTCAGGTCCATTACACAGCAGTAGCGTGTGAAGCCAAGATGTGGAAATCCATCTGCAACTCGCTGAAACAGAAGCCATGAATATGGACAAAGTGGATCTGATGTTTCCATGCAAGCCTACCTCTAGTTTCCACGGGTAGCAATTTTGCAGACCCAAGTAATGGAGAGCCTGATTGTACCTCTCCAGAGCAATTGCTGCTAAGAGCAATTGACTGAACCCCACTGTCTCCACATTGTCGTATTTTGCTCTGATTTTCTGCAGCAGCTCTGTAAAAAGTGTGTTTCAGTGTCATCAGCCTCTGAAAAAGGCTGGGCTGTGCGCAGTGCTTGCCAATACTGTCTGACAGCTGCTGTTCACGGGTCTTCAAGTAAACAATGCTCCATATCTGTAATTCTTGACAGCTTGCTCTGCTGTCTTGTACAAAGAGTTGGTCTTTCTTCTCTTTATTGTAAAATACATATATATACACACACGCACACTATAAAACAAATCATTCCTTTGTGTATTCTGCTTCACATTATTCAACAGCATTAGTCACATTAACAGATAAGACATTTTGAGGGAATCCAATTCTGTATTTGTTTTCTTGAGCTGTAACTTCTCTAACTAAAAGGGATTCGTGGTGTCCCTGGGAAGCTTCAGTGTTCAGCATTGCTGGACGCATATTTTAGGTAAGAGCAACATTTTATTCAATGTTGTTTTTCCCTATTAGGACATTTAAACAGTGGGGGTTTTGTTTGTTTCTTCTTAATTTTCAGGCAAGTTTTTCGTAAATGTTTGTCCCATTACAGGAGTAATTGCATTATAAACACACGTTTGGGGAGAACTTGGTACCCGGCGTCAGGTCAAGCAGCAGGGAAGAAATTGATTTATTAGAAGTTTGAAAGTCATACTGATTTCATACTTTCATCTTACCAAGATTTCTTAGTGAGAGGAAAATCCATTCTGCTAATCCACTTTTAGTTGCTTGCAGCATTTAACATGGACAGCTTGCAGAGTCTGTTGAACACGTTAGGCACACCTGCTCATAACTGGCATCCTGGATGGGTGCAAATTCTGTTTCGTCATCATTCCAGCATTATTTATTTTTTAAACCGTTAACAACTGTATTCAGTTTTTCTTTCAAGAATTATGATCATGTTTGTCTTCAGCAGGGGCTTATCCTTCATTTCTGCTGTGTTGTCTTAGATGGCTCAGTGTGATCTGCACCCAAAACTATTATTTCTGGTGCAGTGGATAGGCACAACATGAACTATACCTCGCCCAGGCCTCCACTTTCTATTCCAAAAAGAAAGTCTATCAGAAAGAGATACGAGTTTTAGGAAAGAATGAGGGTAAGGCAAAAGTTTTTTTTTTTTTTCCCCTTTCTCTTTTGTTCTTTTTTTTTTTCCCTCAAATACAATACTATTAAATCAGGACTATTCTAACCGCTTGCAGAAATTGCTCTAAACTTGCCTTCAGAACCATTTGCAGAGGTTCTGAGAAGTCATGGTTTTACTGATCTCAATGAAAGCTGCATTTTTCAACTAAAAGCAAACCAAAACATACACACAGGCCTTAAATTACCATGATAGTGTATTAAAGGTCACAGGCAGTTAAAGAACTGTTCCAGGAAAGATATTATGGATGTTGCTTTGTAAGGAGACAGGGAGACTTTCCATAGATTTAGTTCTGATAATGCCAGAGATGATCTGCATTTACTTGGACAAACCACTTAGAACAAATTTCATGAGTTATTAGGCATGTTAAGATGCTGATAAGTGCCTAATGGGATTTTTGAAGGAACCCAAGTGAAACAAAAATATATCCTGCCGTGGTCTAATTTCCTAATTTTTCAAAGTAGTGGGAAAAAAAAAAAAAAAAGAGGTTAGGAGTACCATCAACTATGCACTGTTCAGCCTGTCCGTGCAAATTTACCTAATAACATTTATTTAAAAAAAATACAAAAAACTGCATTTCTAAGCTGTTTTAATGCTGATAACTGAGAAGTGCTGCTTCAGTGCATTGTTTGCATTGCTCCTAACCTAGTGTAACCTTATGTATCATCTGAGTCTTGGTATTTTCTTGCAGTGTGTATGCATGGGATTTTTCATGCAATAGCAATAATCAAATTACAGCCTTTTATAAAATAAATTATATTGTATTTGTTCATTACTCATGTTAGCTTCAGTCTCTGTAGAAGAGAAATTCTTGACTCTGAAAGATGATCTCCAAAAGAGAATTAATAGTCCTTAAATCTTTCATTTTGACCTTCTGTGATTTCTAGCAAGAAAGAACATGGAATATGAACACAGCATAAACTTTCCCAGACCAAAAAGAAATAACATGTGACTAATTAAGGAACACTAAAAATTATGTTAGTAACATTTCAAAATTACAGTCCATTAATTTCTGTTAGAACTACGTATTTCCATGTTAAATAAATGAAATCCTCATAATTAACATTATTTCAGTACAGGAGGACTTATAATATATCATGCATGATTATATGTCTGATTAGTTCTGTGTGACATTAACAGTTCAGAGGATAATTTATGATTTTCTCTATCAAAAAGGAAACCAAACTAGTATATGTAGGGAATTGTTGAAAGTAAACTCATGATCTGAATTTGAAACAATCTACATTATTTATTGGGAATAATGAAGGAAGGAATGAAGTTTTTGACTGTTTCTCTACTAGCAGTTGAATTTCCATTGGTTTGTCTCTATGTTCCCAAACTAAAGCTGGCTGGATCTCTCTCTGGACCTAATTTATTATTCCTAAATTCCTCCAGTTGTATGTCACTGATATTCTGCTCATTCTAATGCAGCAGAATGGCAAATCCTGTTATTTTTAGGTACAGTTCTGTAGTGCTACCACCACCAAGATATCCAAGTTCCTCAGTAGTCCCAGAGATGTTAACATTAAAACATAAAATAAATTCTAGACTTTATATAGCAGGAAGTTTGCACCATACATAGGATGAGTGTTATGACCTTTACTGGAGGTATGCTCTGCAGCTACAACACTGAAGTGGCTCAGCAGCACTCTGTTAGAGTGAGCTCAGGACCAGCCAGATGTAACTCTTCAGTGAAGTGCACAAGACTTAAATAATTATCAGATAGGAGGTACCTCGACTGTACAACTTTGGGGTTTTCTTCTAAATCAAAGAGAATTTTTGAACATGGTTCATCACTTACAAATCATTAATACAACACACACACACAGAAAGTGCCAGTGAAAGAACCTGGCGGACCATTTGCTGATGGAAGTACTTCCCCAGGGCAAGATGCATGCCATCTCTCTCCCCTCAATTGCTCTCTATACATGGGTCCCATCTCACAGTAACCAATTTTCTGATGTGGACAGACCTGCCCTGTAAGTTGCTAGCACTGATTCATTTTCTTTTTTGTTCATCTCCATTAAAATGAATAAAAAAACAAACGTTAACAATATTATCTCCACTTCAGACATGGGCTTTAGCCTTGCAGCTCTAACTAGAGCTAATGGGGTTTGTGCTGTTTTAGCCTCCCTGTACTGGAGGGTCAAATAGTGGCATTTACACAGGGAACAGACCTGAGTTCAAGTTCAATCATAAGTATTTACTTCTGGTTTAATTAACAGGGTCCAGTTCTGGGCTCCCAGAAATGCCTTCTGAACCATCAGCAAAATTATTTTCTCTGACATCAAATTCTGCTGTTGATCCCTTTGAACTGACTTTTTAGTATGTTCACCACATGCAGAGCCATACCCAAGCCAGAGCAGCAGGGTACAGCAGAGGAAAGGTTTGTAAATGCCCAAAGAAAATATCTGGTCTTCCTATTATTTTTACTCACTAACGTTTTGCTTATTACTTCTGTTTGTTGCAGACTGAATGGCTTTAAACAACTTTAAGGGGGTTTTGTAGTGTTTCATGAATGTACAGTGACATATTTAAGACCCTCTAATTCCCTTTTATATAACCTGCACCATGCAAACAATGGAACTGCACTTCGGTATAAAATCTTTGAATATGACTGAGATGCCATTTCTGTGCTAAGAGCTTCCTTTCCTACAGTTATGGGCATTTATACTCATTTTTTGTTTCTGTTTCTATTAAGCTTCAGACTAAGCTCTAACCAGCCTTTCTCAGAGATATTAAATCAAATAATTCAGCTTTGCAATTTATACCCAATTACATGGATACCCAAAGAACATCCACATCTGTATTCTCTCTCTCAAAGAGAACTCCAGAGAAGCTGGAGACCTAAAAGCTCCGGAGTTTTATTCAGGTAATATAAAATCTATCTGGAAAAACTATATAAGTTGTATTTTTGCTCTAAATTGTCTGAAGGTTTAAGGTCACTGCTTTTGAAGAAAATATATCAGAAAGCGTTGTTAAGGAAGTCTTGAAATTTTTACCTGGTGTCCTCCCAGAGGAAGAAGATACAAGCACATGCAGAATTTTAAGACAACATATTGGGAATGTGGAGAAAAATAGAATGTAATAAAATCCTTAATAAAATCTTAAAACTCAGTATACGGTCAAAGAGTCTTTACTTCGAGTAACATTCAAGTAATCATTGTTACCTAATGGTTCTACCGGAACAGCAAAGCATCCACAAGGTTTGAAATTGCAAAGTCATGAGAAAAAGATTTTAACCTAAAAGTGTACACATTTCTGCATCTTCAAGTCAGCAGGAAGAACAAAACTAATTTATGTTTACAATCACTCAGTTTGATTAAAAAGTCATACTTCAACAACTCTAAAGATGCATTTTCTGAACATCCTCCTTTCCATTCAATTAATTCCAAATGATATTTGTCCAGAAAATGTAGAGCATGTTTAACGGCAATAGAGATAATGCTAAAGCAAGCAATCCGTGGTTAAAACTTGGTCTCACTTCTGTCAGCATTCTTGCAAGAACATTACACCTTGGTTTCCTCGTTAATATTGTTCTGCATTAGCTTAATGTAAAACTAAGTAATGTGTCAGGCAGCAGAAATGAGCATGCAAACATAAAGCATGTTACATATGGTAGATTTGAAATGACCTTCTGCATTTCACTTACCATAAAATCAGTGATTTTCAGCACTGAGCTAAGACTTAGCCGTGTTCTTAAATGGTGAGCATCATCTGGAAAAATGACTGTTCTTAGAGTCAGAACACACAGGGACTGGGGCTGAGATTAAGGACACTGGTTCTATTTCCACTTGTGCCAGTGATTTATTTCGTGGGTAAATCACATCAACTCAGCCGCGACTGGCATCACTTACATGTTGCCACTAATGCTAGGAGAACAGGTATGGATCTCTTCTCTGTCTCAGTTTCCCAGGCTGCTAAAACAGAGTAAATGGTACTTAAGCTTTATTTGAAAAATAGAGGTTAAAACTATATGAAGTTCTGCGCAAAATTATTGAGACGTGGGTATTCCCAGCAAAACCATTGGGCAGCACATGAATGTGTCAGATTGCCTTCACACTAAAAATGTATGCTTCATGTCTGTGACTCTCCGACAAAAAACCAAGACCAATAAAACTTGAAGGATGAAAATGGGCGATTCCGATCCATTTTTCCGTATTTTCCTCAGGACATTCTGTTGGCCATGAGACAGTCAAAAGGCTGTCCTCAAATTTCAAGCACTGCTAGCACAGAGGTACTTCAATCTGGGGAGCATCCTCCATGAACACTTCCCAGGTCGACAGTCAGTCGGGCTGAGGACAGCCCCCGACAAGGGAGAAGCTGTGATAGCACTTCAGAAAGGAAAACACAGAGAGGAAGAGGGTGTCTGTAGCTGCTGAGAGCAGTTCTACCACTTCTCAACAATGCAGGAGATGAGCAGAGAGCTTAGCCTAAGGAGTGGCTCTTAACACCTATTTATTCCAGTGCTTCACCACCCCTTCCCCTGAGAAAGGATTTCTTGACATCCTGCAGAATATTGATCGCCTTTCCAATACTTCCAGAGTTTAGCTAAAAATAGAGTGCCATAAAAAAATACCCATTTTAATTTAAACTGTTTGCACCCTTGAGCCTTTTTTCCTGGGCAAGGGCTAGGCAGGACTTTTACTGCCCACATGAGCAGTTTCCAGTCTCCTACAAGGATGCTAAAAACCATGCAAATAATTAACCAGTGCAATTGAGCATTTAATATCGCACCTGCAAAGTTTGTTAGCCATGAAAATTTATAGTTTAATAATGTAATATGGGTTCAGTCTAATGTGTAAAATACAGCACTGCAATGGAAACAACTGTAAATTTTTGTGGGCAACAAACTTTGCAGGTGGGGTATTTCATGCTCAGTTGCACCAGTTAATTATTTCTATGATTGTTGTGATCCCAACAGAAGATCGTGAAACAGACCATCTCTGAAAATGAAATTATTATGTTTAAGATCATGAAACTGTAACCTTAAGTGGTCCCATTACAGCTAACAATGTACTTTAGGAATATGACAGAGAAATCCCAGTAGAATCAAAGTAAATTGCTTTCAGATTTTGGTGTCAACACAAAATATGAATTCATTTTCAGAAGGAAGATTGTGAAAGGAGGAAAAGGATACTCAAGGTTGATGTTCAGCTCAATTTACATGATTCCGGGTCATAAATCACTATATCTACCAGCTTTATCTTATTAAGCTTTCTTTCCCTCTTTAATTTTGGTGAAACCTCTTATTCTGGTGTAGACTTACTAGGGGGTTTAGCTCTAGCCTGTCCTCTGACTACCCCCAAATACACCCAGTATGCCATAAAATAGGCTGTTGGAGAAAGAAAATGATTGATTCAAAGGCCATTGAAATCAATAGAAGTTTTTCCATTGGCTTGAATCATTTTTGGATCAGGCCTCACTATTTTCAGGATCACAATCTGGCTTCTTCCACAGTGAAAACATTTATCAGAGTGCAATTTTTCATCTCTGTGTTCAAGCGGCGACTGGTCTGGAATCTGAACTTTGATATCTGCTCCGACAGAAGAGCAAGCCCTGCCAACACCTTCGGTTTACAAATCACTGTCAAGCTGTCAAACCAATCAGGAATTCAAAACACCTAAGACCTTTTAAATGCTGCCAGTGTTCTGTCATGAAATGTATTTAAATATTATGAAGCTTTCAGATTCAATGTCATTTCTCATAGTGAAGTGTTACAAGGAATTTCTAATTAGTGTATTCTATTATTCTTCATTTACTGAAACTACAAAAGCCACCATCTTTTAAACCCAACTTTATTATTCTGATTCTAGCTAGAAAAGAAAGACTTTTACCATGGTGACCATGACAGTTTGCAGACCTTTAGATAAGACCTGATGCCAGGGCTTTCCCTTACGGACTAAAAAGCTAACTAGCTTTCTCAAATGGGTCTTTGAAGTGGATGGGAGAATATTAGCAAGCCACAAAAATGTATCTGCGTCTGTATCTAAGGATAAACACAGCTGAGGGGAAATCCATATCACTTAGGATCAAGGATCCTGGTAAAACAGATTTTGGTCTGATCCTGCCAGAGACTGTGTGAAGCTGCTGTACCCCTGCACTGCCTAAAGCTCTCAGAACGATGCAGAAACCCCTAACAGTGACCAGAGCCACCTAACCACGAGCACAAATAAAAACTGTGGCGAGCTTTGTAACTGGGGGGGGAGGTTTCTGTGCTCTGCAGGGAAGCACTTTGGCTGCTGAATCGTCACAGAGCAGCTGGAGAAAGGATCTGTATTTATGGAGAGGGGTGCTGCAGCCTTTGCTGTCCTGAGTGCAATGGACTATGTGGGGAACCAGGGATGGTGAGGTGCTGCAAGGGCACGCGAGTGAGAGTCAAAGAAAAGGAGTTTGAAACCATGATTCTGGTGACAGAGAGGTATTCCCTAGATTTAGGCAAGAGTCAGCAAAATGTCAGTCTGCAGGGGAACCAGGTGGGATAACAGTGTCTCTTAAATGACATGCAGAACCGATCGCTTCTCGCCCGCTGGTTTCTGTAAGAACTGAATTAAGGTCACGTTCTGCTACAAGTAAATATGGACGGCTAGTCCAGGCATACTAGAACATGCTATTTTATATGGATAACGAACACTTGGGTAACCTAAGCAAATCTTACCTCAATACACATTTCATGTGGACAAAATTGAAGCCCTAACTCAAATTTTACTTTTAGTTAGTTGTGCTCTTATCAGCTTCAACTTCTGAAGAGGTATTTGTCTGAGGAGCAGCTAAGCAAAAGCCAGCAGGAGCTAAGGAAATAGAAAATAAAACAAATTGCCTTAGTAAAGTCAAGGTGAATGTTTGCCCCTTATAGCTGTCCACTGGTGTCTATTTGTCTAACATACTGTGTAGTGTTAGCCATTATATTTGCTGCCACATTCAGCTCCAATGGTAATTGCATTTCAGGGTTTGGTGATATAGTATGATCCATGATGTATCCTTGGTGATATACTGTGATCCAGGATTACAGATGAAACACCTTGTAGAAAGCACTTCGGTAAGTGCTCGACTTTAAAATCTGGAGGTTTTTCATCAGGAAGTTGGGCAGGAGTTTCCAGCTGTGTAGTACACACGGACATGCAGTGGTACATAGCTCTGGGAAGGTCTGCAAAAATCCAGAGATGAGTAAGTCCGATACTTCCGAGATGAAATACTAACATCACTGAAGTCATTAGGAATTTTACAATTGGTTATACTTGGACCAAGATTGCACCCCTAACTCTTTTGCAGCTTTTGAAATTATCATAAATGAGGGTATCGTAGGATCTTATGAATGTAGATTTATGAGAGTCACAAAATAATCATCCATGTCAATTAAATCGTTTCCCCTGGAAATTTCTTGACTGCTTCTGCAATAATAAATCTTGCATATGGAGGGAAATTGGCGCACTCTCCAGCAGAACCGTCCTGATGTGTCATTGCTGGGCTTCAAAGAAACAAAGGACGTGTAAAATATCTGCCTGGTGATCCATGCTGATGTCATTTTTCTAGGTTATGTCAGAGGTCAGCACTTCACAGGCTCTGTTATATTCATCAAAGACATTTCCGAGGATTAAACTTTTTTTTCTTTTTTAAAGAAAAATAGGAAAAGCTGTTTCTCAGTTGTTCTCATTCCCTCTCTTCACTCTGAACTTTTGAAGTTCTAATAATGGAACAAAATTTGTAATTACCATCAAGTAAGTTAGTATGTGCTGGTTTCCGAAAAGCTACTGGGATGGCCTGATGGCAGCAAAGCACTGATCAGTGGTTCACGCCAGAATTAAACTGAGGTCTCCCAGCACCAACTATGCTGTAATTACTCCAGCCATCAAGCCTGTCAGTGCTTTTAATGTCCCGAATTGAGAAAGACAATTAAGTCTCATTGTAACCTCTATTTTAGTTAAGGTTAAGACTGTAGAGAAGTTTCCCCCCCCCCCACCCCGGTTTGTTAAAAAAAAAGTCTGTTTTTAACATTTCCAACTGTGCTAAAAGTAAGGAAGATTTTCTGTTCACTCTCATTCGGGGATTAGAGTAAGGATAGATTTTTCTAGAAACCCATCAAAAAACTCAGTTGCCCAAAACTGCATGAGATAAAATAAGTCATCCTATTCACTTTTCTTGAATCGTGGGCTGGAGGTTTTCATTCAGTTAAAACTTCCATTATCTCCTCCTGGCTGTACCTCCTGCTGTCTTGTGTTTTTCCACTCTTACTATGGATTTTCTCCACTACAAAAATAATAGTATGATTTCCAAAAAAAAAAAATTGATACAAAATGCAATATTTTTTTAAAGCAGAAGATTTTGCCTCTACCACCAAAGCAGCAAATGGAAGAAAGTCACAGTAATGTCTACGCTTGACAGAAACAGTTTGAAAACATTTTTTTATACTGAACTTTAGTGGAAGAAAGTATTACCAAAGTGTTACAGAAACTTCAGAAAATCTCCTTAAAACCTCTTAGAACAATTTCTTTTTCTTTGTTTTGCTAATTTCTTCCTTCCTTTTTTCTTTCTTTTTTAAGAATTTCTGACATGGCATAGTTGCAACAGTACAAAATGTAACAGGGATTCATGCAAATCATTTCACTGTGGCATGATACATCAGAGAGGACACAATTGCCAGAAATGTTCTTTAGTTTTATAAAAATAATGAAAAGATGATAATAATAAAATCACCTAGGGGCTGTTCCTACTCCGTGGAAATGTTTATCTTTCCAGGTCAGCACTTCCCAGCCATATTGCTATGAAACAGCTTGACATGACAATTGGAGATGGGGGAAAAAAAAAAATCAAAAAAAAAATCAATCAATAAAGCTAAATACTCAATGCAGCAATAGTTTCCAATATTTTTCATTAGTCCACCACCTCTTCTCTGTTGCTCAGACTCGTCTGCTCCCCCAGTACAGACGCAGGCTGCTCATCTTACATTGAGGTAGACTCTTCCAAAATGTCAAGCTGCTCAATTTTAATAAAGTAGCCCATCATAGCTTTTTTCCACTGTCCCAGGGTGTATGAAAAAGGAAAGGTAGGGTAACTACTTGAACATGGCTGCCAAGATCTAAAGTGGATATTGTAATCACTGAGTTATTCATTGAGCTCCAGCAAAGATCTGTTTCTCAATGTTGTTTCAGGACCTTGAAGTTATTTCTGAAGAAAAGCTTAGAGTACTGTACTATGAGTTTTTTTTTCTTTAATTTTAAACACATACATGAAAACAGAATGCGTTTCAGCAAAAAATCAGTGATTGATTTTAACAGCTGTGCCCCATAGCAGTGAACTGAACCCGGAGATTTTATTAGTGGAGATACTGCACAATCATTTTTTATATGATGTGATCGTGTCTACAGCCTTCCTGCATTATTTTAATATCAAAGATTCTGAGAAACCAGGCCCTGCAGAGTCTAATTATAAATGAATCCGGGCTCCACAAGAGATGCTCTATGCCCTGTACAGATAAATAGGAAGCTGCCTTTCTGCAGTAGCAGAGTGCACAACCTGAGGATGACACTTGCTGCTAATGACATAGAATATGCTGGCTCCAAGCCTTCCTCCTGCTACGCAAGTGAACAAAGACATAATAAGGCACAAGGAAATTCTGTGCTCATTTCAAGATGCCAGGGGCACTTCTAGCTGGGATAAGGAGTGTATTGTAAATAAAGATGCCCAGTGGGACTACCTATTTCCACTTTTCTGTCAATGGGCATGCCTGTATTCTTCATGCCTCTTCTTATGGTTTCCACACCGAAAATTGCCAACTAAGCTGAGGATACTGAAGAGCTGACCTTAAAATTTGCTAGAGATTGAAAGGTTAAATTTTACTCCCTTTTTTCATATTTGGAACTGCATTTCATAGCAGCTGAGTGAGAAGAAAATGCAAGTGTGATGTAATTTTAATTATTTCTGGTAATTAGAAAGGGAGAGCACAAATGAAGCTACATAACATCCTTTATTTAATGTCTTTGAAGACAAAGACTGTACTTCTGGTCTCTTTCTAGTACTGTAGCATCTGCGCTTCAGATGAGAAATCCTTAAAATAGCTTATCACGTTATGCTCCCCCCCAATTCAGAGTGATGAAGGGCATGATTATACTGTATGCAACAAAACTATGTATTTCAGATATACATCCCACTCCTCCTTAACCTGCAATACGTCTCTCTGAAATCAACAGAACTGGCTTGCAGTTCTTGCAGGGCCATCCCTGGGGGGGTGTCGGGGGGGGAGATCATTCAGCCCCCACTGCATTTTGGGCTGCTGCAATTAATTCTTCCATAGTTACCTTTCCAAGTAAGGAGATGAAATACTGATTAAAACACTGCAGCACATTATGAGAGAGAGAATTAGACAGACGTCTGTAGTTCTGGGTATATTAAAATTTGTACCATCTCAATTAATTTGAGTCAAAACACTTAATAAGTTACTAATGCAGAAACTACAAGTTTAAAATGGGGGTGATTGATCATCCCAAAGCTTCCCACTTCCTACAAGGTTTTGGCAAAAGTGTTTTTGTTCCAGAATCGCAACAGTTACATTGGAGACAGCTAAACAGAAGGTGCAGATTACCTTAAGCAAGTATTACGTAGATTAAAAGGGAGGGAGTTATTTGCTTTAGATTAATAGCATGAGTCATTGTCCTTCTTAGCTATTCAGTTTTGACTCATTGCAGAGCAGAGGTCAGCTGAGGCAGCCAGTGAGCAGCAAACAAACCAACATCCGCTGTTTATGTAATAATTAATCTGAAAAGTGACAAAGCAGGCTAACGGGCTTACAATATAATGCTGGTTTCATTTGAAAAAAATAAATATTTTTAAGCAGGATTTATTCACCAACCCCCCAAAGACTCATCTTAAAATAAATGCTGTGAGTGAACAACGTTAGCAGCCTTACACTGTGATGGGTAAGTCTGTGGCTATCAGAGACCCCATTCCCACCTTGCTGCAGAGCCACCCAGCACATTTTTGGCTTTCAGTGAGGACTGAGAGCTCTTCACTTCTGCTTACAGAGCACAACAAGTGGGAAACCCACCACAGTTGACCCTTGCAAAGACATTCACACTGAAACCCAATGATAACTGTTTAGATATTGCATTGCTATAACAGCTGATGAATTAAAAAAGGACTTCATTTACTGCCTCACCAGAAATTAGCTTGTGCCAAAGGGGGAAAAAAAAAAGAAAAGATGAAAAACTGGTACCTGGGTATACTGAGCAGTTGCTTACATGAGGATGATGGTGAACATAAAGGCAAACTTATCCCTGCCTTAGCATCTTCCCAGAAGTACTATCAGTAGCCACACCAACAACTTTTCTCTACTAAAAACTTTAACTTCTCCCTTCGCAAAGCAGCTCTGCACCCAGCCCATACTATGCAAATCATCAACACTGCAAAACTTAGCAAATTGAAACAATATGTTGTAAGTAGCTTAAAAAAAAATGACATACATGACACATTTTGTTATCTATTCTGTCTTTTTTAATTAAAACACTTAATTGTCAAAACTATTGAACTTGCATCCTGCAGGATGCACTCAGTGATACCCAGATTTATGATGCCTTTCACACAGCATTTAGCTTTGCTCTAACGCAGAGGATAGGTGGCTTTGGCTGTAAAGCATCTTCCATCCTGAAAGACTCGCACTTAATCAGCTACTTAAATATCACCGCCTCTCAGATGAAATGAAGTCTGTGCTCAACAAGCATAAAGCAACACAACAATTTACAGCCCAGTTCTACAACAGATTTACACATAAATAAAATAAATGGGATCTGCAGGAGTGTAACCCTGGCTTCTCAAGATGATTTGGAAGGCTTACAGGGTCTTTACATACATTCTAATACAAAATTTTTGTGAAACAAAACAGATTGTTTTTTAACTTCTATGTAGCTAAACAAAAAAGATGGGGGACAGATGCATTCTTGACTTTACCATATGCATGAAGGTAAAACATGCAGATATGTCCGTCCATTAGGATTTTATATTGCAATACCTATTTCAAGTTAGCCATCTTGGTATAAAAACATTTTGCAGTCTTCGGTCATAGCCATCGAACCTGGCAAAGAAGTTACAGCCTTCAGAATAGCAGATGTTCCTCAGAGATGTTTCACTTAAGAGAAGAGAAGACTACAGCCTAACTAGCTCAGGCAATACAGGCAAGTGTCTGAGAGAAAGTGGTGTGGACAGACCTGACTGGGGCAGCCCTCGCAGGATAGGTCCAGGAGCAAGGGGGGCAGCAGGGGCCACTGACTGTAAACTTTTCCTTGCATTAAATTACAAGTCAAGGTCCCAAAAGGATCAGACACGCTTTTTTCTCCCCTTCCCCGTTACCTCTTTCGTGCCTGGTTGCTCCTAAACTCGCATTGCTGATCTTGTTGTGTAGTTCTTTAAAAAAGTTCTGCAGCATCCACCGTCTGACTCAGGCAATGCAACTTCTTGTGAAGAAAGAAAAAGCTGGATAGTTTAAGCAAAGGAAATCACTGGGGATAGCCCCATCTTCTGCCAGCACAGACAGTACCAGAGCCAAGCACTCCTTCAGGAAAAAAAAAAAAAAAAAAAAAAAAAAAAAAAAAAAGGGGTTATAGGAGAGTGAAAATCCAACCATGTCTTAAAGAATCCTCACTCCTGCTGAGGAGGTTGCAGCTGTGAAGATCGAAAGTCTTGAATTTTATTTTTAAAAAAACAGCTTGAGTTTTACAGGAGAAAATCAGCAATTGTGAGGGAAATAAGTGAAGTACTGTGGAAGTTTTTTTTTTTAATATTTTATTCTTTTTTTATTAATAAAAAGAAAAAAAGCACAAGAATTGTGCTAGGAAGAGCAGCAGCTCGGGGTGAGACCTCTTGCTGAATTGTGGGAATAGCAATCAGGCAGTAGTTACTATACCTAATGGTGCTAATTAATGTTTGCAACAGTTTTATCAATATCTGAAACAGAAGCAATAATGAGGATAAAAGTTTTATTTACCAGGATTTTATTATTTCTGAACATAAAAGATGGGGCTGGACATGAGACCAAATTGGTTGTTAGCAGTTTATAGGGCCATGTAAGGATTTCAGGTGCTCATATAATCAAGACTTAAATTGGTAGCATCCTTTTTTTCCACCAGGATGTGAGCAATTAAGTAGAAGAATTAGTGTTCTTTTTGTGATTGCCAACAAAACTGCCTTCAGCCTGGTGGAGTTCAGCCTCCTGCTGCCTTGTGAGGCAGGCTCCAGACCCAGCCACCTTCACCCCAAGGAAGAAGCTATGAAGTGGGCACCCAATGCCTCATCACGCTTCCCATGGACCTTCTCCAGAAGCTGTTTATTAAACACCTCTGAAGAGTCTGACCTTCAGAGCTGAATCAGGGAGCAATCTGCATGCATCAAATACAAATCAGCTGAGTCTCTGATCCCTGCAGAGCTGGTGGCAGGGTTATTATGTATAGACGTGCCACATGTGCTTGTAGCATGGTATAGTTTTATTCATAATTTTTGCATGTGTTAGTGCCAATAGTAAAACAATAACCTTTATGTATTGTATAGTATTCATGTTCTCTTTGAATGGATGAGAAAAATAAATATTTCTAGTCATCACTGTACTCTTCTTAAAACATCTGCACCCAGCAGAAATGGTCACTGAGTTTCTGTACAGACTCGTTCCCAAACTCGCACTTCTTTTTCTATTCTTAACTTTCTTTACTGTTTACTCTTTATTATTTTTCTAAGTTTTTAAAGTATTAAATACTTTAGGTTTTAAAATTTACTTTTTTTTTTTTTTTTTCTCTAGTAGAAGGTGTAATACTGCAATGCACACATGGGGCTGTTCCAGCGTTACAGCTATCTGCCTCAAACTCCATGTTGAGCCAGTGGCAGGGTCCAGCGATAACCTGCTGGAGTGACCAAGAAGGTCAGGCTGGTGGACACAACTTCAGTTATAATGAAAAAAATACCTCGACCTATTTTTTTTGTGAAGCAGCAAGGCAAGCTAGCTGTTTCCAGGAAGGACCGTGTGACTCGGACCGTGGTGGTGGGATTGCTGCCATTGCCTACCACAGACTCTTGTGCAGATTCCCCAGTTTATGTCAAACAAAAGTCAGGGTGTCCTTCCACCTGCAAACAGTGTGATCATAGCCTGGAGCAACGCGATGATAAACAATGCAAAACTTTACATTTCCGTCACAACCTAGTCCCCAGGGGACAGATTGCCATCTCATACATCCAGGTGGCTCCACTGAAGCTGGCTTCACCTCCTCCATGGCCAGCCAGAAGACTGGCAGGAGTGCACCTCACCTGGAGGGTACAAATCCTGCCTGATTGTGTATCTTATCTCTCCAGAGCAGATGCTTCTCTTTATCTCTGTTTGCACAATTTTCAGTATGACAGGGACCTGTTCCTGGTCAGGACCTTGAAGCACAACAGCAATATTCCAGGTATAGGACAGCATAGAAAGAAGGAGAACACATACAAACAACTTTGGAGTCTTAGGCCAAGACATATGTGTAACAAAGATTTGGTGTGAAGGAAAAGTGTAATTGTGGGTCAAGGAAATCCTTCATATAAATAAAAATCATGGATTTTAATAACAAATACAATGAGAGATGTGAGGCCTTCCTTTGCAGTAGCACCAAAGACATCAGAACTCTTTCTAAAATGATGTTTTATACAAAGTAAGGTTTAGAGATGCATCGTCTTAAGAGCAGCCAGCAAATCACTAAATAGCTCTGACCTCCTGCCACCCCCGCCTGCACTGGCCTTTGAAAAGGAAGAACCTGGATCTGCCTTTTGAGAGATTGCTGCTCTTTAAATGGCTGCTAAATTATGTGATTAAGTTCAGACAATATGCTAAAATGTTTAATTTAGCAGTCATCTCACAGCATATTAATTAAGGCTTTTGGTCAGTTTTTCTCTCTTTAAAAGCTTGAGTTGTAAGACAGGTAAATTAAGTCCCTTGTGAAATTCAACTTTCAGTGACCTGTTCTGGCAAGCCTCCCTGCTGACAATGCTCCTGAAGGCCCACTGCAGCCTTGGTGATAGCAAACACTGGATATCAGCACCTGGCCTGCTTGATTAACATCTTCACGTGCCCCAAACCCTCATGCCATGCATAACCAATGTCAGAGTGCTGAGATATTTCACGAGTAGTTGGGGGGCTGATGGCAAGAGTGGCTCCCTGCAGGTGCCACCTGATGGCATGGGGTAGGCCGGGCTCCCGTCACAGGAGCTGGGTCACTGTGTCCTGGGTCGGACTGCCTCCTTCCATGGCCAGAAATCAGATTATCCAACTGCTCCCAAGCACCAGCGTCACATTGAAAAGTGCAGGAGGCACATATGGGCCCAGAGTTGGAAGATGGCTCCAGTTGTAAAACCCTTCACTTATTTTGTTGAACCTCACAGCTCTCTTTGCTCTCCATGTAGCTGTGCTCTGTACCACAGCACCAGAGGGCAGGGCCTAGCAAAACACAAACAACAAATGTTACAAAGCTGGTTTTTTATTATATTTTTTTCTTTCTTGTTAAATCTCACATGTATAGCTGTAGGCATCATCCCCCCTCGGGGCCACCATGCTGGGTGCAGGTGACCAGCTGGGGCTGGAGAGGGTTGGTGGCCCCAGACAGTCCTGCAGACCAGAGGTGCCCATTTACCTCCACGTTACCAGGATGCTCATGCAAGTGTTGCAAAGTTTGCACCCAGTGCATGGAGCTGCCAAATAGTTGGGACTTCTTCCCCTCTTCTCTTCATTTTAAAATTCAGTGATATTTGTATTAAATTCATGTTTACTTTGTGGGGTGTTAACACTAGTCTCTTACACAGTGTATCAACAGTGGGTTTTCTTGCCTCTCATCATTTCCATACGACAAGCAGAATCTTTCAGAATATGTTTCAGTCTTTGATTAAATTTGTCAGATTACCTGCCACCGGGGAGGAGGCTGGCTTAGAGGACAGGATCAACTAATTCACCATCATCTGCTCCACCATGCCTGAAGCTGCTTGGCCACAAAGGGACGAGCAACCCAGGAAGCACTGGTTTGCAGTCAGAGACTGCTCTGATGGAGATCAGGAGTTGGAAACATCACAAAGCAAGAATCTGGAATTCAGTAAATAGGCTAAATCCCCAACTAAATGGGAATTCTGGGTTCTTTAGTTGGCTTTGACAGATTTGTGCATTTGCAGCTGTGATTTTTGAAACAAGAAATCTGCCAGTGATTTTTCCTAGGTAGCAGAGCTTGTCCCTGACTCATTTGTACTTCTGTTTGGAAATCCTCTGCTCATTGTACGAGACTCCCTGGGTCTCCACCAAGGCTGATTAATTACCCCACACTGGGGAGCAGGCAGCGATAAGCTTTTTTGAAGATGAGTGTTAATGTGTTTTCTTGGTTTCAACCACCCTTAGTCGGCCTGGGTCACTAAATTAATCTGCATTAAACATTCACTCTTATGGTCACAATTTCATCATCTATTTAAAGAAAGAGAGCCCTAATAACAAAGCAGTTAATCCTACAGTTCTTCACCTCCT
The DNA here is from genome assembly GCF_013377495.2 of Cygnus atratus. Classification (NCBI taxonomy): domain Eukaryota; kingdom Metazoa; phylum Chordata; class Aves; order Anseriformes; family Anatidae; genus Cygnus; species Cygnus atratus. The sequence goes on along the minus strand of NC_066371.1, from coordinate 3,064,232 downwards.
CAGACCTCTCCCAGACAATTTGGCAGAATCCTTATTAGTGCAGTATGTGTCTGCTGGGAGGTGGCTTAATTCATATATCTGCATTGCCACACTGAGTGAGGTAACTGGGGGGGTTTTCTCCCTCTCCAGGAAGATGTGAGGAAGCGAGAAATAATATTGTGAGAAATAATTCCCTTCTCTTTTTTTGTTCATGTCCACTTCATTGCCACAAAGAGAACTGCTGGTTAATATACAGAAAAAAATATATATATATATATATATATATTTTGTTAAAAACAAATAAGACAAAACTTAAAAAAAAAAAAAAAGAATATTCACTTTGCATCTTTGTAGCTATTCTTTGGAGTGTGTTTCCGTGGAATAAGTGATTGTAAATACTGGGTTTTCAGCCTAGAGTAATATAAAAAGCATCTCGCTGTGGTAGACTGGGTACTAGGTGCTGTAAATAAGGATTAGGTAAAATGAGATCTTTGGGTGTGAATACAATTGCTTTGTTGCTTTAGAGTCTCATATTAAAATATTTTAATTTTGAAATGATTCTGTGTAATACACCAACATTGTCAAAGTCAGGTGTCCTATTTCAGGAGGATGGAGAGGCTTCAGCTTGGAAGACCGTTGCCTAATAACCTGTTGAGTCTTCTGTCATTTTAAGAATAGAGGAAAATGGGTGAAAACAAGAGTCCAACCCTGAATGTGTTACTTTGTCTGTTAACAGGCCCTTCTTGTCTCAGTGTTTTGGCTATTTTATGCATTCAGAAAGGGTTTCATTCAACAAAACCAAAAGGAAAAATAAAGCTAAACATTATATTTTGTTTCCAAACTGCATTTTGGTTTAAATCCTGGATTAAGCCTACTTCTGTGACTGAAAGAAAATGAAGTTCAGAATGCATAATCAGCGTGGAATGCAAGTGATGGGGACCAAATAAAAGAAACTTATTTAAGAAACATTAAAATCCCATACTTCACCCCTGTGAGGCAAGAGATACCATGAGTGGCACTCCTGACCCTGCTGGAAGGCACTGCCTGATGTGCTCCTTCCTGTTTCTTACCTGCAAATCAATATTGCATCCTTGCTTCTGCCAGTGCAAGTACACACATGGAACAGAACTTTTTTCCATGCCTTTAGTTGCCCACCTGCTCTAATTACCAATATAACTACTGCATCCCTGATTTTTAGTAAGTGGATATTCCTCTTTCTAAAGCTAATAGTGGGGTTAGTTCAGTAGGCAGACTCTGGGTGCTGCAGCATTCATCTACAGCATTTGTTTAGCTCAGTAAATTGTCCCAGTGGGTGCCAACCAGAGTAGGGGCTTATGTCTATGTTCCACTCTCAAGCACTGTCTGTTCAGATGCCCATGTTGTCCACATGCTGCAGCTATCTGTAGGAATGCCTGTCTATCTGGTTGGTTTTCCCAGGAGTACAGGGGTGAAGGACTCACCAGCTTGAATAAACCCTTGCTTATGCTGTGATTCTTACTAAAAATACTGCTGAAAAATACAGCTTTATGTGTTGCAAAAATACCCAATATAATCAATAGTTTGTATTGACAGATTTGCACTATTAATGCAAATCTGATACATTGTCCAAATATGCCGTACACTGTGCAGGAATTTCCTCCAGGCAAGAAATAACATCTGAGCCTGAGGCTGAGGACAGCAGCTTCTAGATCTCTACTGCAAAACCCATCCCGTAGGGCATTTAGTTCTTCACAAAGTGCTTTAGGTGCTACAAGACCAGAGCATCTCCCCAAGGGCTTGAACCCAGTGCTGTGTGCTGATGTGGATGTCATAGACCTTTCCTCCTTGTTCCCTTGTTCCTGTGAGATGGTGAAGAAATAAAACCCTATCACAGCAGCTGCAGAGAGCTAATACGGGGCAATCTCTTCTCAGGGGTGGTAGTGGTGGTGAGACTAATTCTCTTTCCATTAATTGCTCTCTTATCTAGCCCGAGTACCTGTTACAAAGAGCAGGCGGCAGGGATGAGCTCAGCCATGTTCCTGCATGAACGGCGCTGCTTGTGAGAGTGCACCATCCTCTTCCAACAGTGGCAGCTGCCACTGGCCCTGGGCCAAATGGCACAGTGGCCATAAATTGATCTGAGGGCTGGATAACACATTTGTCAGTCTGCATGCATCCCGCAGGATCCAACATACAGCAAATCCCCCCGAGCTCTACAAACTTCAGTCAAGACATGCTGGTCACTTCATCTCATGGGCACCAGCTTTGTAGCAGGTAACCGAGATTTAATACCACCTTCCCTTTGTCACACGGTTGTCCTGCTCACAAAACTGACAGACCTGTGTGTTTTTCTCTCCGGGTTCTCCATCCAAATTCTTTATGGATGTAGCTCCATTTTTGTTTCATCCAACAATGATATACAACAGCTTTTGGGGAGGGAACAATGGCAATCCACAGTGTACAACATGGTGCAACAGTTTAGAAATGGAAATTTATCCAGCTGGATCTGTCAGCAGCTTAAATTTCATGCAAACTAGGCAAACAAAGGTTTATGACAACATCAGATCTAGAAATTGTATTTTCGATACATAAATCTTCCAGGATTAATTCTTTTTGTGAACTACATGATCTGGGATATCCAATTCCAATGGCCTCAATGTCTGTTTCATAGGTTTTCCTATCATTTTGATATGAAAAATTAATTGCGGGTTGATTGTAGAACATGCAGCAGCTCTCTTGCAGCGTTCCCTGTCTTTGGCCGACTGCAGAAGTGCCGCCCAGCCCTTGATTCAGTGTTTTCTTTGATCACTGAGTGCGCAATGATTGATCACAGCAATTTCTCTCACATGAGCAGAATCCTTTGGCTAAACTTGTTGCAGACACTAAGGGCTATGAATGTACTACAGACTAAACATTAATGCTTTGCTTGTAGTGTTTAAACTCTCATTCAACAGGGTTCAAAACCACTCATATAAAAACAAGCAAACTGTTTTAAGACTCCTGATTTAATCAGTTTCTGAGAAAGAGAGCCCTGTCTCGGTATGTGTTAGCTACAGGAGGACATTTCACTACACAATACATCTGAAATCTTGTAAAAGCAGTACAGGAAGAAAGATAAAACATAAGAAAGGCCAATGTATGTATATATACAAGTGTGCATTTGTATCCACATACAGGCATCCAATAAACATCTACGTCATACAGCAATCCAGACATTGCTCTGCATTGGTCTGGTTTTCTTCCCAAAACGCAACAATACCTGGAGTTTCATGCACATGCCATTTTTCCTGTATGCATTTTAAGAGATCAGTTGTGGTCACACGCCTGACATAGCTAAAGAATCATATAGCCTTACTACATACATTCATATGCCTTTGTGTCTTCTTTTAAAACGTATTATCTAACCCTTCACTTATTTTGCAGTAATCAGCATCCCCAGAGCTTATCTAGAGGTGAAATTCATTCACATGCAAATGCAGCTGGGACCTCCCACTGGAAGGGACTGCCCATGTCTTTAATCTGAGTTGTGATTTGGAGTTTCTCACAGATGTTCAGGTCTCCTCCTGTACCGTAATTCATACTTTTTTGATTCCATTATGGTAATTTCTTTCATGAGAAAAGCATTGATTCAAATTTTGAATGGAAAGAGTCATGGGAAAGCTGCGCGCAGTTACCAGTGCACAGGGAATGGAGAAGGCATCTAAATTCTGAGCTGGTTTCAGCCATAAGATTTCCCATCTTCCTTTCCTAACCTTAACTTACCTATTAGCATATTCATTAAATGTTTTATGGTGTGCATGCCAATTGCAGTGATCTCACGCTGGGTATGAAATCATGAAGCTGCAGTTTCTCTGAGTTTGGATTAGATTATAAATTAAAACCTCAGGGCACTCTGAAAAATGCATGGAGTTTCAAATATCTCTTGGGTGAACCTAGGTTAATTTACTATTATTTTGTATTGCAGGTGTGTGAAAGATACCATTGTTCAACAGTTTTATGTGCAGAACAAGGGATCTCTCTTTTTCTAATAAAATTGCAGCATGAATTATATACACTGACATCCCACTGATGTCCTCAATAGCAGATCAGCGAGCAGAAGGTAATTTCTGGTGGATCAGGTAGGAAAAAGTATTAAAAAACTCATGGAGAACCAAGGCTGCCAAGCTTCAGGCACCTCTGCTGTGCTGGTTTGTATGTAAATTACAATAGCGGATCTCAGCAGGTTCCTGAATCGATGATTTCACCTTCTGAGCTCAGAGCACAATATTGATATTTGGTACATGGGTATTTGTATTCTATTTGTTAATTCTTTTGGTAGCATCAAAGTTTTCAGATATTTTTGGTCCTGACAGAAAACATTAGATAAGAAACTTGAATAATGGAGCAGAATAAGTAAACCTTTCTAAACCTCATGAGTCCATTGGATTTGGGTTATCACGAATGGCTTGGAGCTAATCTAATACCAGTGACGACTCTTCTGAGTGTGTTGATGAGTAGGATTATATCTTTTCTCTATTTCTCCAGCTCTTAAACATGCAAAAATATTGACACTATGGTCTCTCAGATCTGGAATATTTTTCTTGGTGTTCCAAAATGGAGCGTGGTGCAGGAACAAGCCTGCACCTGCCGTACATCAGCATTTCGTAGCTACTCCTACATCACTGTGACACCAAGGACATCTCTCTGAGATGGTGTCACTTCTGGGGCCACCGCATCTTGCTGGGAAGGCCCCTTGGGTGGCTCCTGTCCTTTGAGCTGAAGGAACCAGCCTACCTGCAGGAGATGCCATAGCCCATGGACGGGCAGAGTTAGCTTGCATGTTTGATTAAATGATTCATTTGCCACTCTTGTTGTCTCCAGAGTGCCAACAAATGAGCTTGACCAAATGTAGTTGCTTTATGAAGAAACATAAACTAATCCAATTTTAAAATCAAACAGAACAATTTGAAATCATGCTCATTTACTGTGTAAACACTGACCACAATTAACTAGGCATTCTTCACTTTGGGGAAATACAAAGTTATGGATAGATGGGGAGATATTCTGCTCGGTTCGGCAGTTGCAGGCGAGCATCGTGGTGGTAAGTAACTTTCATTTGTAGAGTGATACTGGATTAGTGGCCTTTAGAGAACCGCTGGAGAAATTTAAATTAGAAAATAATCAAGAGCCTTGGTAATGTGTACATATGGTAATATATAATGTGTTACATAATTAAGTCAATGTTAGTTCAAGGAAAATCTTTGAAAATCATTCACTGCTAATTCAGCGCCAGATTGTGGTACCACATAGCCCCCAATTCAGCCATGGACCTTAATGGCACAATATTAATTTTAACTCACACAATTTGGTGCTAGATATGAAGGGGGAAAGCTTCACTTTTTTTTTTTTTTCACACAGAAAAATGCTGAAAATATTATCTATTTTCTTAACCCAAAGCAGTAGTAAATGCCCCAGCTCTCAGGTGAATACCTAAATAAAAGCTGGATACAACCACAGTGGCATCCAGAGGGGAACTCACGCTGCTGGATGCAGTTGTGGTGGGTGCAGGTCCTTGGTATGTCCCCAGGTGGGAGAGGTGGCAGAGGGAGCCCATGGGCGAACTGGGCAGTGTCCCAGCTTTGCATCTCCTGTCCCAGCTGCCCAGTGCACATAGAAAGTCTGAAAGGAGAATACGCACATTTGGGGTCAGGAATAGCACTTCAAGCAATGATGAGGACCAAGTCTCTGAGAGGATGTTATTCTGCAGGATGGTGTAATACAGCAGCAATCTTCCCCTGGGCCAAAGGAAAATATTCAATCATATCTTAAAATTTGTCCAGCTTGATTTGAAAAATAAGTTTCATTCCAGAGCTGCGCTCTTTTTCTCTCTTTCAGCTGCAGAGGTTTTGTGATTTGTACTAACCTTGAAGATACAACACAAAATATGTGCTAATGATATTCCAATCTCCCAGCTGGTGTTGGCAACTCTTTTACTGCTCTGCAGGACAAGTGCAAGTACAAATGCAAGTACCAGAACCTTGTTGAGAGCAGAGTGTCCCACATTTCAGTCTAACCATTCGAACTACAAGACATGTAATAAAACAGTTTCTGCTCTGAATGAATAATTGAGCTGCTTCTGTGGGGAGGCCTCTAAAGAGCCATGTGGCAGAATGTTTTTTAAGGCACTTATGAAAGCTATCCCACCTGGAAACCATCCCACACACAGAGGCCACGTTGCTCTTCCTCTCAGCTTGGTTTAATTGCTCGTTCTATGTCTGTACATAATCCGAATGGTGAAGAAATATGCAGGATACATGAAATGCTATAATTATTTTTAATGTAGAGCAAGATGTCCAAAATCATGAGGCTCCATGGATGTCATTGGGCATCTTTTGCTGGAAAATTCCTTCAGTTAATGCAATAATACTCAAGGATATCAAAAAGAATTTAAGAACACTTTGATGCTTGCTTCTTGAAACAATTATGTAGCACATAAAAATTTCACTGCCTCATCCTCCACCATGCAGCAGGTGCCGCACAGCCCTGCGGAGGGGTCCCACTGCTGGTACGCCCATCCCAGGCAATTCCTCCTTACTCAGGCAAACCCCTGCTGGCCATCTGCTCCAAGCCATAGAGACAGACCTCAACAGAGAATAATTTTTGCATTCTGAAAAATACTTAGAGATGAAGAATTCCTTCTTCCTCCTTGAGATGTAATAGTGAGTAATAACACTAACAACAGTAATGATGATGATGATGATAATAGTAATAATGACAGCACTTGTGACAAATCAACATTTCCTAGTGTATAATGTGTTGCCAAAAACATCCAATAAACTTGGTGTTTACCACCAAAATCATGGTAGTGGTTGGATGTCTCTTAGAGGTTCATTAGACAGCTTGAATAACATATGGCCTCCTATTCCTGCTTCAGCAAGTAAGCTGGGAGTAAGGTCCAGTCTACCTAACTCTGAACCTTATTTATGCCAAAGTTAGAGTCAGAGGAGAGAGACAGGTCCCGCTGAAAGCATCCAAAGATTTTCTTTCCTGAAGTATAGGCACTTAAATTAGGTAGACAGGGATCTTTCACTGTATCCTTGGAGAACAGCTCTGTTTCCAAGGACTACCTAGAAAACTGAAGCAATCAAGTCAGGGGAACAAATTCCACTATTGTTCTGAAATGCATATATAATATGTCCTACCTGATATGTGCAGTATTGCTTTTTAATCAAATGTTTTTTAATCAATATGTTTATGTTTTGCTAGATTAAAAGTTCCATATCTGGACTGAAAGTAAGGAGTGTCACACAATAAAGGAAATTAAGTAAAAATAGAGTTTCATTACTCATGTTATGTACCATTATTTTATATCACTTTGTTTTGGTGACTTTTAAAACTGATTTTATATGGTCGTTTGGGAAAAACAAAACAAAACAACAACAGCAAAACCACGTGTACAAGATAAGGCTGAACTAAACAACAGAAGCTGGAGGTGGAAAGAATGCCCACTACTAAGATTCAGCTGTTTTGTGCTCGAAGAAGTTGTCCCATTCTCATTCCTACTTTTCTGATGGGCATTCGTATGTGTTTTCGACATTATTTGTGCAGAGGCCACAACCAAAGCAGAGAGCTCTGAAAGGAGTGTTACTGTCTTGCAGAGGAAATGCTGGTTTGTTGGGACTGTGCACGGTCCACCAGGACTGTACCTTCTGGGAGTGATGTTAGCTCAAGGATGGGGGAGTGCCTGAGTTACTGCCATGCTTGTGGTTATTTGAGAATACAGTAACCACCCATCACAGATAGATGAACCACTTTTGAACTGAAAAGGAAAACAAACATTCCTAAGAACAACACATGAATCAAATGCACTCTTTCTCACCCTCAGTGCTGTTATTTGATTTAGATGAGGCAGTTCCTTGCTTTCTACAGGGATCACTGGATATTATAGAATTTTCCCCCTGCAAAATTCCTATTGAGCTTTTTTTGTATTTCACTTTGATTCAAAGTTCAACGTTTTGGTGAAAAAAAATCTCTCCATTAGCTTCAACAGCCTTCTATCAAGCTCTTATGTCTTTATTTGGTCCTTAAGCATCCTCTGTTTCAAAGTGCTAGACAAGCTTCCTGCAAAGTTTTTAATTCTGAATCACCAACAGACAGCTAGCCTTTTTACACTTAATTCAAGTTACTACCTCAGAGCCTGGAGAAACTGGAGATGGACCATTAACAGTGCTGCACAAACCGTCAGATTTTCTTGCTGAATGGTAAGCCACTATTTGATGGTCTAAGACATTTTTTAATTGGCATTTCCACCTACCTGTTCTATTATTGCTCCACTTTCAGTGCAAGATGGAGGTTTTCATTACATTGCAACACAGAGAGATAATGAGAGTGTTTGTGCATCTACCACTGCTTCTAAAAGGTGCAAAATTAGAGAACAGATCCGGCTGACACCAGTGGTCTTACGAAAGATCTCTCTGTTGCTATACAGAAGGTTTGTGCTCAGTGACAACAACAAGCAAAAAATGGTGTTGAGGGAAAGTTAACATATTAAGAGAGTGGGGAAGGTTGGAAGAAAAAATCA